>NC_068437.1:51974208-52114208 GCF_023373465.1 Oncorhynchus keta | reverse complement strand
GTAGTTTTGTTTTGTGTTACTTCAATCAATCAATCAAATCACATGTATTTATATAAATAGACTGGCAGGCACATTAATGGTCAACACTGGCACTGAGTTTTGTCAATCAATCAAATATATTTAGAAATATATATATTTTTTTTACATCAGCAGGGTTGTCACAATGAGCTTTACAGTTACCTGGGCTAATGTCTGTATCTGGTGTCACAGTGAGCTTTACAGTTACCTGGGCTAATGTCTGTATCTGGTGTCACAGTGAGCTTTACAGTTACCTGGGCTAATGTCTGTATCTGGTGTCACAGTGAGCTTTACAGTTACCTGGGCTAATGTCTGTATCTGGTGTCACAGTGAGCTTTACAGTTACCTGGGCTAATGTCTGTATCTGGTGTCACAGTGAGCTTTACAGTTACCTGGGCTAATGTCTGTATCTGGTGTCACAGTGAGCTTTACAGTTACCTGGGCTAATGTCTGTATCTGGTGTCACAGTGAGCTTTACAGTTACCTGGGCTAATGTCTGTATCTGGTGTCACAGTGAGCTTTACAGTTACCTGGGCTAATGTCTGTATCTGGTGTCACAGTGAGCTTTACAGTTACCTGGGCTAATGTCTGTATCTGGTGGCACAAAGGGCTTTACAGTTACCTGGGCTAATGTCTGTATCTGGTGGCACAAAGGGCTTTACAGTTACATCAAAGGGCTTTACAGTTACCTGGGCTAATGTCTGTATCTGGTGGCACAAAGGGCTTTACAGTTACCTGGGCCAATGTCTGTATCTGGTGGCACAAAGAGCTTTACAGTTACCTGGGCTAATGTCTGTATCTGGTGGCACAAAGGGCTTTACAGTTACCTGGGCTAATGTCTGTATCTGGTGTCACAAAGGGCTTTACAGTTACCTGGGCCAATGTCTGTATCTGGTGTCACAAAGGGCTTTACAGTTACCTGGGCTAATGTCTGTATCTGGTGTCACAAAGGGCTTTACAGTTACCTGGGCTAATGTCTGTATCTGGTGTCACAAAGAGCTTTACAGTTACCTGGGCTAATGTCTGTATCTGGTGTCACAAAGGGCTTTACAGTTACCTGGGCTAATGTCTGTATCTGGTGTCACAGTGAGCTTTACAGTTACCTGGGCTAATGTCTGTATCTGGTGTCACAGTGAGCTTTACAGTTACCTGGGCTAATGTCTGTATCTGGTGTCACAAAGAGCTTTACAGTTACCTGGGCTAATGTCTGTATCTGGTGTCACAGTGAGCTTTACAGTTACCTGGGCTAATGTCTGTATCTGGTGTCACAGTGAGCTTTACAGTTACCTGGGCTAATGTCTGTATCTGGTGTCACAAAGAGCTTTACAGTTACCTGGGCTAATGTCTGTATCTGGTGTCACAGTGAGCTTTACAGTTACCTGGGCTAATGTCTGTATCTGGTGTCACAGTGAGCTTTACAGTTACCTGGGCTAATGTCTGTATCTGGTGTCACAGTGAGCTTTACAGTTACCTGGGCTAATGTCTGTATCTGGTGTCACAGTGAGCTTTACAGTTACCTGGGCTAATGTCTGTATCTGGTGTCACAGTGAGCTTTACAGTTACCTGGGCTAATGTCTGTATCTGGTGTCACAGTGAGCTTTACAGTTACCTGGGCTAATGTCTGTATCTGGTGTCACAGTGAGCTTTACAGTTACCTGGGCTAATGTCTGTATCTGGTGTCACAGTGAGCTTTACAGTTACCTGGGCTAATGTCTGTATCTGGTGTCACAGTGAGCTTTACAGTTACCTGGGCTAATGTCTGTATCTGGTGTCACAATGAGCTTTACAGTTACCTGGGCTAATGTCTGTATCTGGTGTCACAGTGAGCTTTACAGTTACCTGGGCTAATGTCTGTATCTGGTGTCACAGTGAGCTTTACAGTTACCTGGGCTAATGTCTGTATCTGGTGTCACAGTGAGCTTTACAGTTACCTGGGCTAATGTCTGTATCTGGTGGCACAAAGGGCTTTACAGTTACCTGGGCTAATGTCTGTATCTGGTGTCACAGTGAGCTTTACAGTTACCTGGGCTAATGTCTGTATCTGATGGCACAATGAGCTTTACAGTTACCTGGGCTAATGTCTGTATCTGGTGGCACAGTGAGCTTTACAGTTACCTGGGCTAATGTCTGTATCTGGTGTCACAAAGAGCTTTACAGTTACCTGGGCTAATGTCTGTATCTGGTGTCACAGTGAGCTTTACAGTTACCTGGGCTAATGTCTGTATCTGGTGGCACAAAGGGCTTTACAGTTACCTGGGCTAATGTCTGTATCTGGTGGCACAAAGGGCTTTACAGTTACCTGGGCTAATGTCTGTATCTGGTGTCACAAAGAGCTTTACAGTTACCTGGGCTAATGTCTGTATCTGGTGGCACAAAGGGCTTTACAGTTACCTGGGCTAATGTCTGTATCTGGTGTCACAAAGGGCTTTACAGTTACCTGGGCTAATGTCTGTATCTGGTGTCACAAAGAGCTTTACAGTTACCTGGGCTAATGTCTGTATCTGGTTGCACAAAGGGCTTTACAGTTACCTGGGCTAATGTCTGTATCTGGTGTCACAAAGGGCTTTACAGTTACCTGGGCTAATGTCTGTATCTGGTGTCACAAAGAGCTTTACAGTTACCTGGGCTAATGTCTGTATCTGGTGTCACAGTGAGCTTTACAGTTACCTGGGCTAATGTCTGTATCTGGTGTCACAAAGAGCTTTACAGTTACCTGGGCTAATGTCTGTATCTGGTGTCACAAAGGGCTTTACAGTTACCTGGGCCAATGTCTGTATCTGGTGTCACAAAGGGCTTTACAGTTACCTGGGCTAATGTCTGTATCTGGTGTCACAAAGGGCTTTACAGTTACCTGGGCTAATGTCTGTATCTGGTGTCACAAAGGGCTTTACAGTTACCTGGGCTAATGTCTGTATCTGGTGTCACAAAGGGCTTTACAGTTACCTGGGCTAATGTCTGTATCTGGTGGCACAAAGGGCTTTACAGTTACCTGGGCTAATGTCTGTATCTGGTGGCACAAAGGGCTTTACAGTTACCTGGGCTAATGTCTGTATCTGGTGGCACAAAGGGCTTTACAGTTACCTGGGCTAATGTCTGTATCTGGTGGCACAAAGGGCTTTACAGTTACCTGGGCTAATGTCTGTATCTGGTGGCACAAAGAGCTTTACAGTTACCTGGGCTAATGTCTGTATCTGGTGTCACAGTGAGCTTTACAGTTACCTGGGCTAATGTCTGTATCTGGTGTCACAGTGAGCTTTACAGTTACCTGGGCTAATGTCTGTATCTGGTGTCACAAAGAGCTTTACAGTTACCTGGGCTAATGTCTGTATCTGGTGTCACAAAGGGCTTTACAGTTACCTGGGCTAATGTCTGTATCTGGTGTCACAAAGGGCTTTACAGTTACCTGGGCTAATGTCTGTATCTGGTGTCACAAAGGGCTTTACAGTTACCTGGGCTAATGTCTGTATCTGGTGGCACAAAGGGCTTTACAGTTACCTGGGCTAATGTCTGTATCTGGTGGCACAAAGGGCTTTACAGTTACCTGGGCTAATGTCTGTATCTGGTGTCACAGTGAGCTTTACAGTTACCTGGGCTAATGTCTGTATCTGGTGTCACAAAGAGCTTTACAGTTACCTGGGCTAATGTCTGTATCTGGTGTCACAAAGGGCTTTACAGTTACCTGGGCTAATGTCTGTATCTGGTGTCACAAAGAGCTTTACAGTTACCTGGGCTAATGTCTGTATCTGGTGTCACAAAGGGCTTTACAGTTACCTGGGCTAATGTCTGTATCTGGTGTCACAAAGAGCTTTACAGTTACCTGGGCTAATGTCTGTATCTGGTGTCACAAAGGGCTTTACAGTTACCTGGGCTAATGTCTGTATCTGGTGTCACAAAGAGCTTTACAGTTACCTGGGCTAATGTCTGTATCTGGTGCACAAAGGGCTTTACAGTTACCTGGGCTAATGTCTGTATCTGGTGTCACAAAGGGCTTTACAGTTACCTGGGCTAATGTCTGTATCTGGTGTCACAAAGAGCTTTACAGTTACCTGGGCTAATGTCTGTATCTGGTGTCACAAAGGGCTTTACAGTTACCTGGGCTAATGTCTGTATCTGGTGTCACAAAGGGCTTTACAGTTACCTGGGCTAATGTCTGTATCTGGTGTCACAAAGGGCTTTACAGTTACCTGGGCTAATGTCTGTATCTGGTGTCACAAAGAGCTTTACAGTTACCTGGGCTAATGTCTGTATCTGGTGTCACAAAGGGCTTTACAGTTACCTGGGCTAATGTCTGTATCTGGTGTCACAAAGAGCTTTACAGTTACCTGGGCTAATGTCTGTATCTGGTGGCACAAAGGGCTTTACAGTTACCTGGGCTAATGTCTGTATCTGGTGTCACAAAGGGCTTTACAGTTACCTGGGCTAATGTCTGTATCTGGTGTCACAAAGAGCTTTACAGTTACCTGGGCTAATGTCTGTATCTGGTGTCACAAAGGGCTTTACAGTTACCTGGGCTAATGTCTGTATCTGGTGTCACAAAGAGCTTTACAGTTACCTGGGCTAATGTCTGTATCTGGTGTCACAAAGAGCTTTACAGTTACCTGGGCTAATGTCTGTATCTGGTGTCACAAAGGGCTTTACAGTTACCTGGGCTAATGTCTGTATCTGGTGTCACAAAGTGAGCTTTACAGTTACCTGGGCTAATGTCTGTATCTGGTGTCACAAAGGGCTTTACAGTTACCTGGGCTAATGTCTGTATCTGGTGTCACAAAGAGCTTTACAGTTACCTGGGCTAATGTCTGTATCTGGTGTCACAAAGGGCTTTACAGTTACCTGGGCTAATGTCTGTATCTGGTGTCACAAAGAGCTTTACAGTTACCTGGGCTAATGTCTGTATCTGGTGTCACAAAGGGCTTTACAGTTACCTGGGCTAATGTCTGTATCTGGTGTCACAAAGGGCTTTACAGTTACCTGGGCTAATGTCTGTATCTGGTGTCACAAAGAGCTTTACAGTTACCTGGGCTAATGTCTGTATCTGGTGTCACAAAGGGCTTTACAGTTACCTGGGCTAATGTCTGTATCTGGTGTCACAAAGGGCTTTACAGTTACCTGGGCTAATGTCTGTATCTGGTGTCACAAAGGGCTTTACAGTTACCTGGGCTAATGTCTGTATCTGGTGTCACAAAGGGCTTTACAGTTACCTGGGCTAATGTCTGTATCTGGTGTCACAAAGGGCTTTACAGTTACCTGGGCTAATGTCTGTATCTGGTGTCACAGTGAGCTTTACAGTTACCTGGGCTAATGTCTGTATCTGGTGTCACAAAGGGCTTTACAGTTACCTGGGCTAATGTCTGTATCTGGTGTCACAGTGAGCTTTACAGTTACCTGGGCTAATGTCTGTATCTGGTGTCACAGTGAGCTTTACAGTTACCTGGGCTAATGTCTGTATCTGGTGTCACAAAGAGCTTTACAGTTACCTGGGCTAATGTCTGTATCTGGTGTCACAAAGGGCTTTACAGTTACCTGGGCTAATGTCTGTATCTGGTGTCACAAAGGGCTTTACAGTTACCTGGGCTAATGTCTGTATCTGGTGTCACAAAGAGCTTTACAGTTACCTGGGCTAATGTCTGTATCTGGTGTCACAAAGAGCTTTACAGTTACCTGGGCTAATGTCTGTATCTGGTGTCACAGTGAGCTTTACAGTTACCTGGGCTAATGTCTGTATCTGGTGTCACAAAGGGCTTTACAGTTACCTGGGCTAATGTCTGTATCTGGTGTCACAGTGAGCTTTACAGTTACCTGGGCTAATGTCTGTATCTGGTGTCACAAAGAGCTTTACAGTTACCTGGGCTAATGTCTGTATCTGGTGTCACAGTGAGCTTTACAGTTACCTGGGCTAATGTCTGTATCTGGTGTCACAAAGAGCTTTACAGTTACCTGGGCTAATGTCTGTATCTGGTGTCACAGTGAGCTTTACAGTTACCTGGGCTAATGTCTGTATCTGGTGTCACAAGTGGCTTTACAGTTACCTGGGCTAATGTCTGTATCTGGTGTCACAAAGAGCTTTACAGTTACCTGGGCTAATGTCTGTATCTGGTGTCACAAAGAGCTTTACAGTTGTTACCTGGGCTAATGTCTGTATCTGGTGTCACAAAGGGCTTTACAGTTACCTGGGCTAATGTCTGTATCTGGTGTCACAAAGAGCTTTACAGTTACCTGGGCTAATGTCTGTATCTGGTGTCACAAAGGGCTTTACAGTTACCTGGGCTAATGTCTGTATCTGGTGTCACAAAGGCTTTACAGTTACCTGGGCTAATGTCTGTATCTGGTGTAGAGCTTTACAGTTACCTGGGCTAATGTCTGTATCTGGTGTCACAAAGGGCTTTACAGTTACCTGGGCTAATGTCTGTATCTGGTGTCACAAAGAGCTTTACAGTTACCTGGGCTAATGTCTGTATCTGGTAGCTTTACAGTTACCTGGGCTAATGTCTGTATCTGGTGTCACAAAGGGCTTTACAGTTACCTGGGCTAATGTCTGTATCTGGTGTCACAAAGAGCTTTACAGTTACCTGGGCTAATGTCTGTATCTGGTGGCACAAAGGGCTTTACAGTTACCTGGGCTAATGTCTGTATCTGGTGGCACAAAGGGCTTTACAGTTACCTGGGCTAATGTCTGTATCTGGTGGCACAAAGAGCTTTACAGTTACCTGGGCTAATGTCTGTATCTGGTGGCACAAAGGGCTTTACAGTTACCTGGGCTAATGTCTGTATCTGGTGGCACAAAGGGCTTTACAGTTACCTGGGCTAATGTCTGTATCTGGTGTCACAAAGGGCTTTACAGTTACCTGGGCTAATGTCTGTATCTGGTGTCACAAAGGGCTTTACAGTTACCTGGGCTAATGTCTGTATCTGGTGGCACAAAGAGCTTTACAGTTACCTGGGCTAATGTCTGTATCTGGTGTCACAAAGGGCTTTACAGTTACCTGGGCTAATGTCTGTATCTGGTGTCACAAAGGGCTTTACAGTTACCTGGGCTAATGTCTGTATCTGGTGTCACAAAGGGCTTTACAGTTACCTGGGCTAATGTCTGTATCTGGTGGCACAAAGGGCTTTACAGTTACCTGGGCTAATGTCTGTATCTGGTGTCACAAAGGGCTTTACAGTTACCTGGGCTAATGTCTGTATCTGGTGTCACAAAGGGCTTTACAGTTACCTGGGCTAATGTCTGTATCTGGTGTCACAAAGGGCTTTACAGTTACCTGGGCTAATGTCTGTATCTGGTGTCACAAGAGCTTTACAGTTACCTGGGCTAATGTCTGTATCTGGTGTCACAAAGGGCTTTACAGTTACCTGGGCTAATGTCTGTATCTGGTGTCACAGTGGGCTTTACAGTTACCTGGGCTAATGTCTGTATCTGGTGTCACAGTGAGCTTTACAGTTACCTGGGCTAATGTCTGTATCTGGTGTCACAAAGGGCTTTACAGTTACCTGGGCTAATGTCTGTATCTGGTGTCACAAAGGGCTTTACAGTTACCTGGGCTAATGTCTGTATCTGGTGTCACAAAGGGCTTTACAGTTACCTGGGCTAATGTCTGTATCTGGTGTCACAAAGGGCTTTACAGTTACCTGGGCTAATGTCTGTATCTGGTGTCACAGTGAGCTTTACAGTTACCTGGGCTAATGTCTGTATCTGGTGTCACAAAGGGCTTTACAGTTACCTGGGCTAATGTCTGTATCTGGTGTCACAAAGGGCTTTACAGTTACCTGGGCTAATGTCTGTATCTGGTGCACTGAACTGGGTGTCACATTGACATGACATATTAAAATACCTGGGCTAATGTCTGTACATTGTAATCAGTGACTTTACAGTTACCTGGGCTAATGTCTGTAACTGGTACCACTGTAGGAAGGTACTAGTCAAACTTTACGTCATGTCGTTGTACACTGATATTTTGATCCAGTCTTTACGAATCAGTTGACCTGTGCCTTCACTAATCGTGACCTTCAACCCAAAGTTGATGAGCTGGAGGCTGTTTAATGCTGAACTGGGCAAATTTACCTCCATGTACGTTGGTTCCCATTGTTCAGTGGGTGATCTAGAGCATGTATTATAAAGTCCTTCCTTCAGCCAATATCAGGTTGAAAGGACATTTTTGACTATGACCTACTCCAAAATAGAGGGTAATGATTGTTGACAGATGTAATCAGTTGGGCTTAGACCAACTTTTGTGTTTTACCTTCTAAAACAGTGAAGGTGAGATCAAAGTTGTGTCATGTGTTGTACTGTGGCTGATATTCAGACCAAAGTGTCTTTCAGGTCGAATGTTGACTGTGCCTTCACCGTGACCTTCAACCAAAGTACACAGATTACTGGAGGCTGTCTGTGTAGTGGTCAGACCAGACCATCAGGCATCAGGGTCAACCAAAGTAGACCATCTTATCCAGACCATGTAGACTATGGGGTCAGACCAAAGTAGACCCTGTTCAGTGGGTCAGACCAAAGTAGACCCTGTAGTGGGGTCAGACCAAAGTAGATCCATCCTTTCAGCCAATCAGTGGGGTCAGACCAAAGTAGACCATCTGTAGTGGGGCAGACCCTAGACCTGGTGGGGTGACCAAAGTAGACCATCTGTAGTGGGGTCAGACCAAAGTAGACCATCTGTAGTGGGGTCAGACCAAAAAGTAGACCTGTAGTGGGTTTACCAAAGTAGACCTGTAGTGGGGTCAGTAGTCTGTGTGTAGGGTCAGACCAAAGTAGACCTCCTGTAGTGGGGTCAGACCAAAGTAGACCTGTAGTGGGGTCAGACCAAAGTAGACCTGTCTGTGTGGGTCAGACCAAAGTAGACCATCTGTAGTGGGGTCAGACCAAAGTAGACCCTGTAGTGGGGTGACCAAAGTAGACCATCTGTAGTGGGGTGACCAAAGTAGACCACCTGTAGTGGGGTCAGACCAAAGTAGACCATCTGTAGTGGGTCAGACCAAAGTAGCCTTCTGTAGACCTTCTGGGGTCAGACCAAAGTAGACCCTGTAGTGGGGTCAGACCAAAGTAGACCATCTGTAGTGGGGTCAGACCAAGACCTGTAGTGGGGTCAGGTCTGTAGTGGGGTCAGACCAAAGTAGACCATCTGTAGTGGGGTCAGACCAAAGTAGACCATCTGTAGTGGGGTCAGACCAAAGTAGACCATCTGTAGTGGGGTCAGACCAAAGTAGACCATCTGTAGTGGGGTCAGACCAAAGTAGACCTGTAGTGGGGTCAGACCAAAGTAGACCATCTGTAGTGGGGTCAGACCAAAGTAGACCATCTGTAGTGGGGTCAGACCAAAGTAGACCATCTGTAGTGGGGTCAGACCAAAGTAGACCATCTGTAGTGGGGTCAGACCAAAGTAGACCTGTAGTGGGGTCTGTAGACCTGTGGGGTCAGACCAAAGTAGACCTGTAGTGGGGTCAGACCAAAGTAGACCTCCTGTAGTGGGGTCAGACCAAAGTAGACCATCTGTAGTGGGGTCAGACCAAAGTAGACCATCTGTAGTGGGGTCAGACCAAAGTAGACCTGTAGTGGGGTCATACCAAAGTAGACCTGTAGTGGGGTCAGACCAAAGTAGACCATCTGTAGTGGGGTCAGACCAAAGTAGACCTCCTGTAGTGGGGTCAGACAAAGTAGACCATCTGTAGTGGGGTCAAACCAAAGTAGACCTGTAGTGGGGTCAGACCAAAGTAGACCTCCTGTAGTGGGGTCAGACCAAAGTAGACCATCTGTAGTGGGGTCAGATCAAAGTAGACCATCTGTAGTGGGGTCAGACCAAAGTAGACCTTCTGTAGTGGGGTCAGACCAAAGTAGACCTTCTGTAGTGGGGTCAGACCAAAGTAGACCTATAGTGGGGTCAGACCACAGTAGACCGTCTGTAGTGGGGTCAGACCAAAGTAGACCGTCTGTAGCGGGGTCAGACCAAAGTAGACCATCTGTAGTGGGGTCAGACCAAAGTTGACCATCTGTAGCGGGGTCAGACCAAAGTAGACCATCTGTAGTGGGGTCAGACCAAAGTAGACCTGTAGTGGGGTCAGACCAAAGTAGTCCTTCTGTAGTGGGGTCAGACCAAAGTAGACCATTTGTAGTGGGGTCAGACCAAAGTAGACCATCTGTAGTGGGGTCAGACCAAAGTAGACCTTCTATAGTGGGGTCAGACCAAAGTAGACCATCTGTAGCGGGGTCAGACCAAAGTAGACCATCTGTAGCGGGGTCAGACCAAAGTAGACCTTCTGTAGTGGGGTCAGACCAAAGTAGACCTATAGTGGGGTCAGACCAAAGTAGAGCTAGCATTAAGTCACATCTACAGCCAGCTGCTGAGACGACTCTAGCTAGCTGTTTTTACAGTGCACGCAATATCAGGGTTGTGTGTTTGACTCCCCGCATGGGCCACATAATACTGAATATATCTGTTAATGTTGACAGTTCTGTAATCCTCTTTGGATAAAAGCTTCTGCTAAATGACCATATTTTGGATGCTAGCTAACATCCTAAGAGGATATGTGATGTAACCCTCACTCCCCACTCGTCTGATAATGAGCTCTGCAGAGATGGTTGGTTGATGTTTGCTTGTGTAACTGTCAACTCATGTCTATTTTGTGACCCCTGTGGAGAGAGCTTGTGTAACTGTCAACTGTTTTCTGTGCCAGTGTGCGGGGATAGATGTGCGTCTGTGTGACGTGGGTGAAACCATCCAGGAGGTCATGGAGTCTTATGAGGTGGAGATAGATGGGAAAACATACCAAGGTATCAGTTTCTCTCTCTCTCTCTCTCTCTCTCTCTCTCTCTCTCTCTCTCTCTCTCTCTCTCTCTCTCTCTCTCTCTCTCTCTCTCTCTCTCTCTCTCTCTCTCTCTCTCTCATATTACTGTATGTATATACACATGCTGTGCAAAAGTATTCATCCCCCTTGGCATTTTTCCTATGTTGTTGCATTACAACCTGTAATTTAAATGTATTTTTATTTGGATTTCATGTGATGGACATACACAAAATATTCCAAATTGGTGAAGTGAAATTTAAAAAAATAACTTGTTAAAAAATAAAAAATAAAACAAAAGGCGTAAACTAGCGGAACCCATCGAACAGGAAGGAGCTGGAGCAGTGTATGTACACTTCTGACTTCAACTGTATATACACATAGATACATTACTGTGTGTCTATATAGATATATTACAGTATGTGTATATATATCTTAATCTCATATATATACTGTATATAAATATATACTGTATATAAATATATATATATATATATATGAGATTACGATATATTATTGTGTGTGTATGTACAGTTGAAGTCAGAAGTTTACATACACTTAGTTTGGAGTCATTGAAGTGGTTTTTCAACCACTCCACAAATTACTTGATAAAGGAATCATAGTTTTGGCAAGTCGGTTAGGACATCTACTTCCTGCATGACACAAGTAATTTTTCCAACAATTGTTTACAGACAGATTATTTAACGTATAAGTCACTGTATCACATTTCCAGTGGGTCAGAGGTTACACTAAGTTGACTGTGCCTTTAAACAGCTTGGAAAATTCCAGAAAATTATGTAATGGCTTCTGATAGGCTAATTGACATCATTTGAGTCAATTGAAGGTGTACCTGTGGATGTATTTCAAGGCCTACCTTCAAACTCAGTGCCTCTTAGCTTGACATCATGGGAAAATCAAAAGAAATCTGCCAAGACCTCAGAAAAACAATTGTAGACCTCCACAAGTCTGGTTCATCCTTGGGAGCAATTTCCAAACGCCTGAAGGTACCACGTTCATCTGTACAACCAATAGTACACAAGTGTAAACACCATGGGACCATGCAGCCATCTCAGGAAGGAGACGCTCAGGAAGGAGACGTGTTCTGTCTCCTAGAGATGAACGTACTTTGGTGCGAAAGTGCAAATCAATCCCAGAACAACAGCAAAGGACCTTGTGAAGATGCTGGAGGAAACAGTTACCAAAGTATCTATATTCACAGTAAAACGAGTCCTATATCAACATAACCTGAAAGGCCTCTCAGCAAGGAAGAAGCCATTGCTCCAAAACCGCCATTAAAAAAGCCAGACTACGGTTTGCAACTGCACATGGGGACAAAGATCGTACTTTTTGGAGAAATGTCCTCTGGTCTGAAAGAAGAATAGAACCGTTTGGCCATAATGACCATCGTTATGTTTGGAGGAAAAAGGGGGAGGCTTGCAAGCCTAAGAACACCATCCCAACCATGAAGCAAGGGGGTGGCAGCATCACGTTGTGGGGGTGCTTTGCTGCAGGAGGGACTGGTGCACTTCCCAAAATAGATGGCATCATGAGGCGGGACAATTATATGGATATATTGAAGCACCATCTCAAGATATCAGTCAGGAACCCAATCATACTTCCAAAGGTGTGGCAAATGGCTTAAGGACAACAAAGTCAATCCTATAGAACATTTGTGGGCAGAACTGAAAAAGCGTGTGCGAGTAAGGAGACCTACAAACCTGACTCAGTTACACCAGCTCTGTCAGGAGGAATGGGCCAAAATTCACCCAACTTATTGTGGGAAGCTTGTGGAAGGATACCCGAAACGTTTGACCCAAGTTTAACAATTTAAAGGCAATGCTACCAAATACTAATTGAGTGTATGTAAACTTCTGACCCATTAGGAATGCGATGAAAGAAATAAAAGCTGAAATAAATCATTATCTCTACTTCATTCTGACATTTCACATTCTTAAAATAAACTAGTGACCCTAACTGACCTAAGACAGGGAATTTTTACTAGGCAGATAAAATGTCAGGAATTGTGACAAACTGAGTTTAAATGTTTTTTGCCTAAGTTGTATGTAAAACTTCCGACTTCAACTGTGTATATATATATATTTTCCTATGTAGTAAAGCCAATCAGGAACCTCAATGGCCACTCCATCGGCCAGTACAGGATACATGCAGGCAAGACTGTCCCCATCGTCAAGGGAGGAGAAGCTACCAGAATGGAGGTGGGTACTGACTGGTGACTGACTGGGTACTGTCTGGTGACTGAGTACTGACTGGGTACTGTCTGGTGACTGGGTACTGTCTGGGTACTGACTGGTGACTGGGTACTGTCTGGGTACTGTCTGGTGACTGAGTACTGACTGGGTACTGTCTGGTGACTGACTGGGTACTGTCTGGTGACTGAGTACTGACTGGGTACTGTCTGGTGACTGAGTACTGTCTGGTGACTGAATACTGTCTGGGTACTGTCTGGTGACTGAGTACTGTCTGGTGACTGAGTACTGTCTGGTGACTGAGTACTGTCTGGTGACTGAGTACTGTCTGGTGACTGGGTACTGTCTGGTGACTGAGTACTGTCTGGTGACTGAGTACTGTCTGGTGACTGGGTACTGACTGGTGACTGGGTACTGACTGGTGACTGGGTACTGTCTGGTGACTGACTGGTGACTGGGTACTGTCTGGTGACTGAGTACTGTCTGGTGACTGGGTACTGTCTGGTGACTAGGTACTGTCTGGTGACTGGGTACTGTCTGGTGACTGAGTACTGACTGGGTACTGTCTGGTGACTGACTGGGTACTGTCTGGGTACTGTCTGGGTACTGTCTGGTGACTGAGTACTGACTGGGTACTGACTGACTGGGTACTGTCTGGCGACTGACATGGTACTGTCTGGTGACTGACATGGTACTGTCTGGTGACTGACTGGGCACTGTCTGGGTACTGTCTGGTGACTGAGTACTGACTGGGTACTGACCGGGTACTGACTGGGTACTGTCTGGTGACTGAGTACTGTCTGGCGACTGACAGGGTACTGTCTGGTGACTGAGTACTGAATGGGTACTGTCTGGCGACTGACCGGGTACTGTCTGGGTACTGTCTAGCGACTGACCGGGTACTGTCTGGGTACTGTCTGGGTACTGTCTGGTGACTGAGTACTGACCGGGTACTGTCTAGCGACTGACCGGGTTCTGTCTAGCGACTGACCGGGTACTGACTGGGTACTGTCTAGCGACTGACCGGGTACTGTCTTGCGACTGACCGGGTACTGACTGGGTACTGTCTAGCGACTGACCGGGTACTGTCTAGCGACTGACCGGGTACTGTCTAGCGACTGACCGGGTACTGTCTAGCGACTGACCGGGTACTGTCTAGCGACTGACTAGAGACTGACTGATGATTAGGGCTCCCGAGTGACACAGTGGTCTAAGACACTGCATCTCAATGTAAGAGGCGTCACTGCAGTACCTGGTTCGAATCCAGGCTGTATCACATCCGGTCATGATCGGGAGTCCCATAGGGCGGCGCACAATATGCCCAGTGTCGCCCTGGTTTGGCCGGGGTCGTCCGTCATTGTAAATAAGAATTGGTTCTTAACTGACTAAATAAAGGTTAAAAAAAAGACTGAGTACTGACTGGTATCTCTTTAGAGATACCTAGATACCTGCCACATATCTTTAGAGATACCTAGACACCTGCTACATATCTTTAGAGATACCTAGATACCTGCTACATATCTTTAGAGATACCTAGACACCTGTCACATATCTTTAGAGATACCTAGATACCTGCTACATATCTTTAGAGATACCTAGACACCTGCTACATATCTTTAGAGATACCTAGATACCTGCTACATATCTTTAGAGATACCTAGATACCTGCTACATATCTTTAGAGATACCTAGATACCTGCTACATATCTTTAGAGATACCTAGATACCTGAGGATCTAAATATTTTGCCCAGGTAAGGACCATATCGGTGAGGTCACAGATGTCAATTAGCCTGGTACCAGATTTATCTGTGCTGTTTTGCCAACTCCTAAGGTGTGAGAATGACCACATTTGTTGGTAAGACAGCACAAACAGATCCGGGGTTTCAGGCTAAAGGTCCGTCGTTTATTAACCACCCACCCTGACACACACAGCTGCGATGCTTAACTCCGTTTGGACAGAATTGAACATTTTAATTGGCGGACTGCTGAGTGGTACGTTTTGCTGATGTTTGTCAGCTAAGCCAGGAAGGGATGGATGGGGTTGCTGATGTTTGTCAGCTAAGCCAGGAAGGGATGGATGGAGTTGCTGATGTTTGTCAGCTAAGCCAGGAAGGGATGGATGGAGTTGCTGATGTTTTCAGCTAAGCCAGGAAGGGATGGATGAAGTTGCTGATGTGCCAGGTTAGAAGGTTTTATATTTAGCTGGAGTGAGTGGTGTTGGGTTAGGGCCATTACCCTCTTTGTATGTGTGTGTGTGTATGTGTGTATGTGTGTGTGTGTGTGTGTGCAGGCTTGCTTGCCAGCATGTGTGTGTGTGATCTCTGTTCTGCTGGAGTGTCAGCAGGGCGTGCTGCGAGGCTGCTCTCACTGGGGTGGAGTGTCAGCAGGGCGTGCCGAGAGGCTGCTCTCACTGGGGTGGAGTGTCAGCAAGGCGTGCCGAGAGGCTGCTCTCACTGGAGTGGAGTGTCAGCAGGGCGTGCCGAGAGGCTGCTCTCACTGGGGTGGAGTGTCAGTAGGGCGTGCCGAGAGGCTGCTCTCACTGGGGTGGAGTGTCAGCAGGGCGTGCCGAGAGGCTGCTCTCACTGGGGTGGAGTGTCAGTAGGGCGTGCCGAGAGGCTGCTCTCACTGGGGTGGAGTGTCAGTAGGGCGTGCCGAGAGGCTGCTCTCACTGGGGTGGAGTGTCAGTAGGGCGTGCCGAGAGGCTGCTCTCACTGGGGTGGAGTGTCAGTAGGGCGTGCCGAGAGGCTGCTCTCACTGGGGTGGAGTGTCAGCAGGGTGTGCCGAGAGGCTGCTCTCACTGGGGTGGAGTGTCAGCAGGGCGTGCCGAGAGGCTGCTCTCACTGGGGTGGAGTGTCAGCAGGGCGTGCCGAGAGGCTGCTCACTGGGGTGGAGTGTCAGCAGGGCGTGCCGAGAGGCTGCTCTCACTGGGGTGGAGTGTCAGCAGGGCGTGCCGAGAGGCTGCTCTCACTGGGGTGGAGTGTCAGCAGGGCGTGCCGAGAGGCTGCTCACTGGGGTGGAGCTCTCAGGGCTGGGGAGAGGCTGCTCACTGGGGTGGAGGTCAGTAGGGCGTGCCGAGAGGCTGCTCTCACTGGGGTGGAGTGTCAGTAGGGCGTGCCGAGAGGCTGCTCTCACTGGGGTGGAGTGTCAGTAGGGCGTGCCGAGAGGCTGCTCTCACTGGGGTGGAGTGTCAGTAGGGCGTGCCGAGAGGCTGCTCTCACTGGGGTGGAGTGTCAGTAGGGCGTGCCGAGAGGCTGCTCTCACTGGGGTGGAGTGTCAGCAGGGCGTGCCGAGAGGCTGCTCTCACTGGAGTGGAGTGTCAGTTTTCAGGGCGTGGAGAGGCTGCCAGGTTCACTGGAGGTTTTGGATTTGTCAGCAGGGAGTGGAGAGGCTGTTAGGGCCATTACCCACTTTGGTGTGTGGAGTGTAGGGCGTGCCGAGAGGCTGCTCACTGCATGTGGAGTGTCAGTAGGGCGTGCCGAGAGGCTGCTCTCACTGGGGTGGAGTGTCAGTAGGGCGTGCCGAGAGGCTGCTCACTGGGGGGAGTGTGCCGAGAGGCTGCTCTCACTGGGTCAGTGGAGTGTCAGTGGAGGGCGTGCCGAGAGGCTGCTCTCACTGGGGTGGAGTGTCAGCAGGGCGTGCCGAGAGGCTGCTCTCACTGGGGTGGAGTGTCAGCAGGGCGTGCCGAGAGGCTGCTCTCACTGGGGTGGAGTGTCAGCAGGGCGTGCCGAGAGGCTGCTCTCACTGGGGTGGAGTGTCAGTAGGGCGTGCCGAGAGGCTGCTCTCACTGGGGTGGAGTGTCAGCAGGGCGTGCCGAGAGGCTGCTCTCACTGGGGTGGAGTGTCAGTAGGGCGTGCCGAGAGGCTGCTCTCACTGGGGTGGAGTGTCAGTAGGGCGTGCCGAGAGGCTGCTCTCACTGGGTGGAGTGTCAGTAGGGCGTGCCGAGAGGCTGCTCTCACTGGGGTGGAGTGTCAGTAGGGCGTGCCGAGAGGCTGCTCTCACTGGGGTGGAGTGTCAGTAGGGCGTGCCGAGAGGCTGCTCTCACTGGGGTGGAGTGTCAGTAGGGCGTGCCGAGAGGCTGCTCTCACTGGGGTGGAGTGTCAGTAGGGCGTGCCGAGAGGCTGCTCTCACTGGGGTGGAGTGTCAGCAGGGCGTGCCGAGAGGCTGCTCTCACTGGGGTGGAGTGTCAGTAGGGCGTGCCGAGAGGCTGCTCTCACTGGGGTGGATTGTCAGCAGGGCGTGCCGAGAGGCTGCTCTCACTGGAGTGGAGTGTCAGCAGGGCGTGCCGAGAGGCTGCTCTCACTGGAGTGGAGTGTCAGCAGGGCGTGCCGAGAGGCTGCTCACTGGAGTGGAGTGTCAGCAGGGCGTGCCGAGAGGCTGCTCTCACTGGGGTGGAGTGTCAGCAGGGCGTGCCGAGAGGCTGCTCACTGGAGTGGAGTGTCAGCAGGGCGTACTGCGAGGCTGCTCTCACTGGGGTGGAGTGTCAGCAGGGCGTACCGAGAGGCTGCTCTCACTGGAGTGGAGTGTCAGTAGGGCGTACTGCGAGGCTGCTCTCACTGGGGTGGAGTGTCAGCAGGGCGTGCCGAGAGGCTGCTCTCACTGGGGTGGAGTGTCAGCAGGGCGTGCCGAGAGGCTGCTCTCACTGGGGTGGAGTGTCAGCAGGGCGTGCCGAGAGGCTGCTCTCACTGGAGTGGAGTGTCAGCAGGGCGTGCCGAGAGGCTGCTCTCACTGGGGTGGAGTGTCAGCAGGGCGTGCCGAGAGGCTGCTCTCACTGGAGTGGAGTGTCAGCAGGGCGTGCCGAGAGGCTGCTCTCACTGGGGTGGAGTGTCAGCAGGGCGTGCCGAGAGGCTGCTCTCACTGGGGTGGAGTGTCAGCAGGGCGTGCCGAGAGGCTGCTCTCACTGGGGTGGAGTGTCAGCAGGGCGTGCCGAGAGGCTGCTCTCACTGGGGTGGAGTGTCAGCAGGGCGTGCCGAGAGGCTGCTCTCACTGGGGTGGAGTGTCAGCAGGGCGTGCCGAGAGGCTGCTCTCACTGGGGTGGAGTGTCAGCAGGGCGTGCCGAGAGGCTGCTCTCACTGGGGTGGAGTGTCAGCAGGGCGTGCCGAGAGGCTGCTAGGGCTCACTGGGGTGGGAGATTATCTGTCAGCAGGGCGTGCCGAGAGGCTGCTCACTGGAGTGGAGTGTCACAGGGCGTGGAGCTGCTCACTCAGTGTCAGGGCGTGCCGAGAGGCTGCTCACTGGGTGGAGTGTCAGTAGGGCGTGCCGAGAGGCTGCTCACTGGGGTGGAGTGTCAGCAGGGCGTGCCGAGAGGCTGCTCTCACTGGGGTGGAGTGTCAGTAGGGCGTGCCGAGAGGCTGCTCACTGGGGTGGAGTGTCAGCAGGGCGTGCCGAGAGGCTGCTCTCACTGGGGTGGAGTGTCAGCAGGGCGTGATGAGAGGCTGCTACCACTCACTGGAGTGGAGTGTCAGCAGATGGGCGTGCCGAGAGGCTGCTCTCACTGGAGTGGAGTGTCAGCAGGGCGTGCCGAGAGGCTGCTCTCACTGGAGTGGAGTGTCAGCAGGGCGTGCCGAGAGGCTGCTCTCACTGGGGTGGAGTGTCAGCAGGGCGTGCCGAGAGGCTGCTCACTGGAGTGGAGTGTCAGCAGGGCGTGCCGAGAGGCTGCTCTCACTGGGGTGGGGTCACTGAGTGATTATCAGCAGGGCGAAGGAGAGGCTAATACTCACTGGGGTGGAGTGATTATCAGCAGGAGGAAGGAGAGGCTAATACCACAGGGGTGGAGTGATTATCAGCAGGGCGTGAAGGAGAGGCTAATACCACAGGGTGGAGTGATTATCAGGGCAGTGAGGAAGAGGCTGCTCTCACAGGGGTGGAGTGATTATCTGAGCAGAGGCGAAGGAGAGGCTACCACAGGGTCACTGAGTGATTATCTGAGCAGAGAGGAAGGATGACAGCTAATACCACAGGGTCACTGAGTGATTATCTGAGCAGAGAGGAAGGATGACAGCTAATACCACAGGGTCACTGAGTGATTATCTGAGCAGAGAGGAAGGATGACAGCTAATACCACAGGGTCACTGAGTGATTATCTGAGCAGAGAGGAAGGATGACAGCTAATACCACAGGGTCACTGAGTGATTATCTGAGCAGAGAGGAAGGATGACAGCTAATACCACAGGGTCACTGAGTGATTATCTGAGCAGAGAGGAAGGATGACAGCTAATACCACAGGGTCACTGAGTGATTATCTGAGCAGAGAGGAAGGATGACAGCTAATACCACAGGGTCACTGAGTGATTATCTGAGCAGAGAGGAAGGATGACAGCTAATACCACAGGGTCACTGAGTGATTATCTGAGCAGAGAGGAAGGATGACAGCTAATACCACAGGGTCACTGAGTGATTATCTGAGCAGAGAGGAAGGATGACAGCTAATACCACAGGGTCACTGAGTGATTATCTGAGCAGAGAGGAAGGATGACAGCTAATACCACAGGGTCACTGAGTGATTATCTGAGCAGAGAGGGAAGGATGACAGCTAATACCACAGGGTCACTGAGTGATTATCTGAGCAGAGAGGAAGGATGACAGCTAATACCACAGGGTCACTGAGTGATTATCTGAGCAGAGAGGAAGGATGACAGCTAATACCACAGGGTCACTGAGTGATTATCTGAGCAGAGAGGAAGGATGACAGCTAATACACAGGGTCACTGAGTGATTATCTGAGCAGAGAGGAAGGATGACAGCTAATACCACAGGGTCACTGAGTGATTATCTGAGCAGAGAGGAAGGATGACAGCTAATACCACAGGGTCACTGAGTGATTATCTGAGCAGAGAGGAAGGATGACAGCTAATACCACAGGGTCACTGAGTGATTATCTGAGCAGAGAGGAAGGATGACAGCTAATACCACAGGGTCACTGAGTGATTATCTGAGCAGAGAGGAAGGATGACAGCTAATACCACAGGGTCACTGAGTGATTATCTGAGCAGAGAGGAAGGATGACAGCTAATACCACAGGGTCACTGAGTGATTATCTGAGCAGAGAGGAAGGATGACAGCTAATACCACAGGGTCACTGAGTGATTATCTGAGCAGAGAGGAAGGATGACAGCTAATACCACAGGGTCACTGAGTGATTATCTGAGCAGAGAGGAAGGATGACAGCTAATACCACAGGGTCACTGAGTGATTATCTGAGCAGAGAGGAAGGATGACAGCTAATACCACAGGGTCACTGAGTGATTATCTGAGCAGAGAGGAAGGATGACAGCTAATACCACAGGGTCACTGAGTGATTATCTGAGCAGAGAGGAAGGATGACAGCTAATACCACAGGGTCACTGAGTGATTATCTGAGCAGAGAGGAAGGATGACAGCTAATACCACAGGGTCACTGAGTGATTATCTGAGCAGAGAGGAAGGATGACAGCTAATACCACAGGGTCACTGAGTGATTATCTGAGCAGAGAGGAAGGATGACAGCTAATACCACAGGGTCACTGAGTGATTATCTGAGCAGAGAGGAAGGATGACAGCTAATACCACAGGGTCACTGAGTGATTATCTGAGCAGAGAGGAAGGATGACAGCTAATACCACAGGGTCACTGAGTGATTATCTGAGCAGAGAGGAAGGATGACAGCTAATACCACAGGGTCACTGAGTGATTATCTGAGCAGAGAGGAAGGATGACAGCTAATACCACAGGGTCACTGAGTGATTATCTGAGCAGAGAGGAAGGATGACAGCTAATACCACAGGGTCACTGAGTGATTATCTGAGCAGAGAGGAAGGATGACAGCTAATACCACAGGGTCACTGAGTGATTATCTGAGCAGAGAGGAAGGATGACAGCTAATACCACAGGGTCACTGAGTGATTATCTGAGCAGAGAGGAAGGATGACAGCTAATACCACAGGGTCACTGAGTGATTATCTGAGCAGAGAGGAAGGATGACAGCTAATACCACAGGGTCACTGAGTGATTATCTGAGCAGAGAGGAAGGATGACAGCTAATACCACAGGGTCACTGAGTGATTATCTGAGCAGAGAGGAAGGATGACAGCTAATACCACAGGGTCACTGAGTGATTATCTGAGCAGAGAGGAAGGATGACAGCTAATACCACAGGGTCACTGAGTGATTATCTGAGCAGAGAGGAAGGATGACAGCTAATACCACAGGGTCTTGAATCACCACCTCCTGATATGGTGCTTTTCCACACCAGTGGGTCGGGTCGGACTTACCATTGCTTAACGGTACACTATAAGAACACTATAAGAGATTAAATAGTTACTGTAATGAACACTATAAGAGATGAGTTACTGTAATTAACACTATAAGAGATGAGTTACTTTAATGAACACTATAAGAGATGAGTTACTTTAATGAACACTATAAGAGATGAGTTACTGTAATGAACACTATAAGAGATGAGTTACTGTAATGAACACTATAAGAGATGAGAGTTACTGTAATGAACACTATAAGAGATGAGTTACTGTAATGAACACTATAAGAGATGAGTTACTGTAATGAACACTATAAGAGATGAGTTACTGTAATGAACACTATAAGAGATGAGTTACTGTAATGAACACTATAAGAGATGAGTTACTGTAATGAACACTATAAGAGATGAGTTACTGTAATGAACACTATAAGAGATGAGTTACTGTAATGAACACTATAAGAGATGAGTTACTGTAATGAACACTATAAGAGATGAGTTACTGTAATTAACACTACAAGAGATGAGTTACTGTAATGAACACTATAAGAGATTAAACAGTTACTGTAATGAGCACTATAAGAGATGAGTGATTGTAATGAACACTATAAGAGATGAGTTACTGTAATGAACACTATAAGAGATGAGTTACTGTAATGAACACTATAAGAGATGAGTGACTGTAATGAACACTATAAGAGATGAGTTACTGTAATGAGCACTATAAGAGATGAGTGATTGTAATGAACACTATAAGAGATGAGTTACTGTAATGAACACTATAAGAGATGAGTTACTGTAATTAACACTATAAGAGATGAGTTACTGTAATGAACACTACAAGAGATGAGTTACTGTAATGAACACTATAAGAGATTAAACAGTTACTGTAATGAGCACTATAAGAGATGAGTGATTGTAATGAACACTATAAGAGATGAGTTACTTTAATGAACACTATAAGAGATGAGTTACTGTAATGAACACTATAAGAGATGAGAGTTACTGTAATGAGCACTATAAGAGATGAGTTACTGTAATGAACACTATAAGAGATAAGAGTTACTGTAATGAACACTATAAGAGATGAGTTACTGTAATGAACACTATAAGAGATGAGTTACTGTAATTAACACTATAAGAGATGAGTTACTGTAATGAACACTAAGAGATGAGTTACTGTAATGAACACTATAAGAGATGAGTTACTGTAATGAACACGAAGAGATGAGTTACTGTAATGAACACTATAATAGATGAGTTACTGTAATGAACACTATAAGAGATAAAGAGTTACTGTAATGAACACTATAAGAGATAAGAGTTACTGTAATGAACACTATAAGAGATAAGAGTTACTGTAATGAACACTATAAGAGATGAGTTACTGTAATGAACACTATAAGAGATGAGTTACTGTAATGAACACTATAAGAGATGAGTTACTGTAATGAACACTATAAGAGATGAGTTACTGTAATGAACACTATAAGAGATTAAACAGTTACTGTAATGAGCACTATAAGAGATGAGTTACTGTAATGAACACTATAAGAGATTAAAGAGTTACTGTAATGAGCACTATAAGAGATGAGTTACTGTAATGAACACTATAAGAGATTAAAGAGTTACTGTAATGAACACTATAAGAGATAAGAGTTACTGTAATAAACACTATAAGAGATAAGAGTTACTGTAATAAACACTATAAGAGATGAGTTACTGTAATGAACACTATAAGAGATGAGTTACTGTAATGAGCACTATAAGAGATGAGTTACTGTAATGAACACTATAAGAGATGAGTTACTGTAATGAACACTATAAGAGATGAGTTACTGTAATGAATACTATAAGAGATAAGAGTTACTGTAATAAACACTATAAGAGATGAGTTACTGTAATGAACACTATAAGAGATGAGTTACTGTAATCAACACTATAAGAGATAAAGAGTTACTGTAATGAACACTATAAGAGATAAAGAGTTACTGTAATGACATCAGCATTTATAGAATCCTCTGGAAAACCAATTGCTCATCTATGATGTTGATTCTCATCTATGATGTTGATTCTTGTAAAAAGAAAAAATATAATCTCTAAACATCTACATTCGTTACCAGAAGGATTTCAATGACATAAAAAAAAAATGCTGTGAGTTTCTCTCCCTTTTCCTTCTGCCAATAAAGGCTTTCAGTTTCAAGGACTTTGGTCTTATGTAAGTTGCAGATGGATTACGGTCAATCAGTTGTTTCTAGGATCTGCTGAGTTTTCAGTGTCCTCCTCTACCCTTCTGCTCTACAGGAAGGTGAGGTGTACGCAATCGAGACGTTTGGCAGCACTGGGAGGGGAGCTGTTCACGGTGACATGGACTGCTCGCATTACATGAAAAACTTCAACGTTGGACACGTGCCAATAAGGTCGGTCGCTCGGTTCGGTCGGCGCTCACTGAGTGCGAGCCTCACCTGAATTTAATGCTGAATGATAATACTGAACATCGATGCTAAGTAGAAATCTATACTGTAGATGTCATTCTGTTCACCATCGAGGACAATCGAGGGCGAATGACCCTGTTCAGTCTGATCCTTTCCAACGCACTGATTCTTACTGTATACACCTGAACAGAATACTACTGTACTAATACAACAATGAACACATAAACTACAGACACAAATTAGCCAGCTGGCTAAATCTGGCATTTTTACAGATATGTTGATCAATGTGGATTATCCTACTGCACTGTTCTCATAATCCTTATCGCTCTCCCCTCCTCCCCTCTGTGTCCCCGCCTCCTCCCCTCTGTGTCCCCGCCTCCTCCCCTCTGTGTCCCCGCCTCCTCCCCTCTGTGTCCCCGCCTCCTCCCCCTCTGTGTCCCCGCCTCCTCCCCTCTGTGTCCCCGCCTCCTCCCCTCTGTGTCCCCGCCTCCTCCCCTCTGTGTCCCCGCCTCCTCCCCTCTGTGTCCCCGCCTCCTCCCCTCTGTGTCCCCGCCTCCTCCCCCCATCCCCTCTGTGTCCCCGCCTCATCCCCCCCCGCCTCATCCCCCTGTGTCCTCCCTCTGTGTGTCCCCCCGTCCCCGCCTCCTCCCCCTGCTCCCCGCCTCCTCCCCTCTGCGTCCCCGACTCCTCCCCTCCCCGCCTCCTCCCCTCTGCGTCCCCGCCGTCCCCGCCTCCTCCCCCTCTGCGTCCCCGCCTCCTCCCCCTCCCCTGCCTCCTCCCCTCTGCATCCCCGCCTCCTCCCCTCCTCCCCTCTGTGTCCCCGCCTCCTCCCCTCCTCCCCTCTGTGTCCCCGACTCCCCCGACTCCTCCCCTCTGTGTCCCCGCCTCCTCCCCCTCCATCCCCCTGTGTCCCCGCCTCCTCCCCTGTGTCCCCGCCTCCTCCCCTCTGTGTCCCCGCCTCCTCCCCTCTGTTTCTCCGCCTCCTCCCATTGTGCTGTGTGTGTCCCTGTCGCAGGCTCCCCAGAGCTAAGCATCTGCTCAATGTGATCAACGACAACTTCGGGACGTTGGCGTTTTGCCGCCGCTGGTTGGACCGGCAGGGAGAGAGCAAGTACCTGATGGCCCTGAAGAACCTGTGTGACCTGGGCATCATAGACCCGTACCCTCCTCTCTGTGACACCAAGGGCTCCTACACTGCCCAATACGAACACACCATCCTTCTCAGGCCCACCTGTAAGGAAGTGGTGAGCAGGGGTGATGACTACTGAGTACGTTCCCGTGGGCCAGCTGTCCTCGAACCAGGAAGAACAGGAAGACAAAGAATGAGAGAAGATACAGTATATCACAAAAGTGAGTACAGTACACCCCTCACATTTTTGTCAATATTTGAGGTTATCATTTCATGTGACAACACTGAAGAAATGATACTTTGCTACAATGTAAAGTAGTGAGTGTACAGCTTATATAAAAGTGTAAATTTGCTGTCCCCTCAAAATAACTCAACACACAACCATTAATGTCTAAACCGCTGGCAACAAAAGTGAGTACACCTCTAAGTGAAAATGTCCAAATTGGGCCCAATTAGACATTTTCCCTCCCCGGTGTCATGTGACTCGTTAGGGTTACAAGGTCTCAGGTGTGAATGGGGAGCAGGTGTGTTAAATTTGGTGTCATCGCTCTCACACTCCCTCATACTGACTGGTCACTGGAAGTTCAACATGGCACCTCATGGCAAAGAACTCTCTGAGGATCTGAAAAAAAGAATTGTTGCTCTACATAAAGATGGCCTGGACTATAAGAAGATTGCCAAGACCCTGAAACTGAGCTGCCAAGACCATACAGCAGTTTAACTGGACAGGTTCCACTCAGAACAGGCCTCGCCATGGTCGACCAAAGAAGTTGAGTGCATGTGCTCAGCATCATATCCAGAGGTTGTCTTTGGGAAATAGACGTATGAGTGCTGCCAGCATTGCTGCAGAGGTTTAAGGGGTCAGCCTGTCAGTGCTCAGACCATACGCCGTACACTGCATCAAATTGGTCTGCATGGCTGTCGTCCCAGAAGGAAGCCTCTTCTAAAGATGATGCACAAGAAAGCCCGCAAACAGTTTGCTGAAGACAAGCAGACTAAGGATATGGATTACTGGAACCATGTCCTGTGGTCTGATGAGACCAAGATAAACTTATTTGGTTAAGATGGTGTCAAGCGTGTGTGGCGGCAACCAGGTGAGGAGTACAAAGACAAGTGTGTCTTGCCTACAGTCAAGCATGGTGGTGGGAGTGTCATGGTCTGGGGCTGCATGAGTGCTGCCAGCACTGGGGAGCTACAGTTCATTGATGGAACCATGAATGCCAACATGTACTGTGACATAGTGAAGCAGAGCATGATCCCCTCCCTTCGGAGACTGGGGCGCAGGGCAGTATTCCATCATGATAACGACCCCAAACACACCTCCAAGACGACCACTGCCTCGCTAAAGAAGCTGAGGGTAAAGGTGATGGACTGGCCAAGCATGTCTCCAGACCTAAACCCTATTGAGCATCTGTGGGGCATCCTCAAACGGAAGGTGGAGGAGTGCAAGGTCTCTAACATCCACCAGCTCCGTGATGGATGAGTGGAAGAGGACTCCAGTGGCAACCTGTGAAGCTCTGGTGAATTCCATGCCCAAGAGGGTTAAGGCAGTGCTGGAAAATGATGGTGGCCATACAAAATATTGACACTTTGGGCCCAATTTGGACATCTTCACTTAGGGGTGTACTCACTTTTGTTGCCAGAGGTTTAGACATGAATGGCTGTGTGTTGAGTTATTTTGAGGGGACAGCCAATCTATACTGTTATACAAGCTGTACACTCACTACTTTACATTGTAGCCAAGTGTCATTTCTTCAGTGTTGTCACATGAAAAGATATACTAAAATATTTACAAAAATGTGAGGGGTGTACTCACTTTTGTGATATACTGTAAATCAGGGTCATGTTCATTGGATGCCATAACACGGATCTATTCACCACATGCAAATTCCACTCCGTTTATGTCCCTTTAATAACGTTTCTTATTGGACAAGTCTAGGTAGTCCTTCTGTGTTTCCGTGCGTTTTCTTTCAGTTTGGTGCCTAATGAACACGATCCCTGGAATATGTCCTCGACTGACGATAACATTTATGCAACGTTATTATTGTGATGTAATTTTAAGTTGCTTGAATCCTACCTTTCAAGTGTTTTAGCAAGACATGCGCATTAATATAAGTATTATTTCAAAGGATCAAGCCAATAAATAAGGGCATATAAAAAGCAAGAAATATAATTGTCTTTTTCTTTATTGTACTTACCCGATTCCTGTATTGTTTATTTAGAATTAAATGAAATATGCAAAACTGACTGCCTGTGTTTTGGGTGGACAACTCCAATGTATTATTTAATCATTCAAAGCATATTCAATGCCTTGAAAATAACCTGTGATATGACTATAATAATGCTATGAAATTATTTATATTTCTATATTTTGTTTCTCTGTCCCTATTTATTTTGAGGTGATTTTAAAAAATAAATTGAATTGTTGCACATCTTTAAATCTGTTTTTATTTTTGTATATTTGTATTCCTGTTTGAATGTAAAGTGATATTGTATTCCTGTTTGAATGTAAAGGGATCATGCCTCAGCCAACCATTCACAATCCGGAGTAGAAGTGTTCTATTCTCACTTTTAACCAAAGGAGGGCGATATTAGTACATACATAAAGTACATAAAGTATGTATGTACTCCAGTTGTATGTACTAAAATATGTACTTCAGTTGTATGTACTAATATGTGTACTCCAGTGGTATGTACTAAAATATGTACTCCAGTGGTATGTACTAATATATGTACTCCAGTTGTATGTACTAAAATATGTACTCCAGTGGTATGTACTAATATATGTACTCCAGTTGTATGTACTAATATGTGTACTCCAGTGGTATGTACTAAAATATGTACTCCAGTGGTATGTACTAAAATATGTACTTCAGCGGTATGTACTAATATATGTACTCCAGTTGTATGTACTAAAATATGTACTTCAGTGGTATGTACTAATATATGTACTTCAGTGGTTTCAGTGGCAAGACAACTTAACAGGAATACACATTCAAATTGAGCTTCAAAGATGTACTGAACCATGTCAGAAAGTAATTCCTACAACACGTAGGACAATAAACCATTGACTTATTTATTAAACGTAATGCTTGCATGCATGTCAGGTATCACATATAGACAGACATACAGATGTCCCTTTAAAAAGGCGAAGTTCATGGATTCCACATGATATCTGTACATTTGCCATCAAATGCAAATTGTAGCTCATTTATGTAAATTCAAATGAAAATGTAAGACGTAAACAAATCAGGTAGCCTAGTGGTTAGAGTGTAGGGACGGCAGGGTAGCCTAGTGGTTAGAGTGTAGGGACGGCAGGGTGGCCTAGTGGTTAGAGTGTAGAGGCGGCAGGGTGGCCTAGTGGTTAGAGTGTAGAGGCGGCAGGGTGGCCTAGTGGTTAGAGTGTAGGGACGGCAGGGTAGCCTAGTGGTTAGAGTGTAGGGGCGGCAGGGTAGCCTGGTGGTTAGAGTGTAGGGACGGCAGGGTAGCCTAGTGGTTAGAGTGTAGGGGGGTAGCCTAGTGGTTAGTGTAGGGTAGCCTAGTGGTTAGAGTGTAGGGACGGCAGGGTAGCCTAGTGGTTAGAGTGTAGGGACGGCAGGGTAGCCTAGTGGTTAGGGAGCCTAGTGGTTAGAGGTACGGCAGGGTAGCCTAGTGGTTAGAGTGTAGGGACGGCAGGGTAGCCTAGTGGTTAGAGTGAGTGGACGGCAGGGTAGCCTAGTGGTTAGAGTGTAGGGACGGCAGGGTAGCCTAGTGGTTAGGGACGGCAGGGTAGCCTAGTGGTTAGAGTGGGACGGCAGGGTAGCCTAGTGGTTAGAGTGTAGGGACGGCAGGGTAGCCTAGTGGTTAGAGCACGGCAGGGTAGCCTAGTGGTTAGAGTGTAGGGACGGCAGGGTAGCCTAGTGGTTAGAGTGTAGGGACGGCAGGGTAGCCTAGTGGTTAGAGTGTAGGGACGACAGGGTAGCCTAGTGGTTAGAGTGTAGGGACGCAGGGTAGCCTAGTGGTTAGAGTGTAGGGACGGCAGGGTAGCCTAGTGGTTAGAGTGTAGGGACGGCAGGGTAGCCTAGTGGTTAGAGTGTAGGGACCGCAGGGTAGCCTAGTGGTTAGAGTAGGGACGGCAGGGTAGCCTAGTGGTTAGAGTGTAGGGACGGCAGGGTAGCCTAGTGGTTAGAGTGTAGGGACGGCAGGGTAGCCTAGTGGTTAGAGTGTAGGGACGGCAGGGTAGCCTAGTGGTTAGAGTGTAGGGACGGCAGGGTAGCCTAGTGGTTAGAGTGTAGGGACGGCAGGGTAGCCTAGTGGTTAGAGTGTAGGGACGGCAGGGTGGCCTAGTGGTTAGAGTGTAGGGACGGCAGGGTAGCCTAGTGGTTAGAGTGTAGGGACGGCAGGGTAGCCTAGTGGTTAGAGTGTAGGGACGGCAGGGTAGCCTAGTGGTTAGAGTGTAGGGACGGCAGGGTAGCCTAGTGGTTAGAGTGTAGGGACGGCAGGGTAGCCTAGTGGTTAGAGTGTAGGGACGGCAGGGTAGCCTAGTGGTTAGAGTGTAGGGACGGCAGGGTAGCCTAGTGGTTAGAGTGTAGGGACGGCAGGGTAGCCTAGTGGTTAGAGTGTAGGGACGGCAGGGTAGCCTAGTGGTTAGAGTGTAGGGACGGCAGGGTAGCCTAGTGGTTAGAGTGTAGGGACGGCAGGGTAGCCTAGTGGTTAGAGTGTAGGGACGGCAGGGTAGCCTAGTGGTTAGAGTGTAGCCTAGTGGTTAGAGTGTAGGGACGGCAGGGTAGCCTAGTGGTTAGAGTGTAGGGACGGCAGGGTAGCCTAGTGGTTAGAGTGTAGGGACGGCAGGGTAGCCTAGTGGTTAGAGTGTAGGGACGGCAGGGTAGCCTAGTGGTTAGAGTGTAGGGACGGCAGGGTAGCCTAGTGGTTAGAGTGTAGGGACGGCAGGGTAGCCTAGTGGTTAGAGTGTAGGGACGGCAGGGTAGCCTAGTGGTTAGAGTGTAGGGACGGCAGGGTAGCCTAGTGGTTAGAGTGTAGGGACGGCAGGGTAGCCTAGTGGTTAGAGTGTAGGGACGGCAGGGTAGCCTAGTGGTTAGAGGTAG
This sequence comes from Oncorhynchus keta, assembly GCF_023373465.1. Lineage (NCBI taxonomy): Eukaryota > Metazoa > Chordata > Actinopteri > Salmoniformes > Salmonidae > Oncorhynchus > Oncorhynchus keta. The sequence continues at coordinate 52,084,325 of NC_068437.1, read as the reverse complement.
GGACGGCAGGGCAGCCTAGTGGTTAGAGTGTAGGGACGGCAGGGTAGCCTAGTGGTTAGAGTGTAGGGACGGCAGGGTAGCCTAGTGGTTAGAGTGTAGGGACGGCAGGGTAGCCTAGTGGTTAGAGTGTAGGGACGGCAGGGTAGCCTAGTGGTTAGAGTGTAGGGACGGCAGGGTAGTAGTGGTTAGAGTGTAGGGACGGCAGGGTAGCCTAGTGGTTAGAGTGTAGGGACGGCAGGGTAGCCTAGTGGTTAGAGTGTAGGGACGGCAGGGTAGCCTAGTGGTTAGAGTGTAGGGACGGCAGGGTAGCCTAGTGGTTAGAGTGTAGGGACGGCAGGGTAGCCTAGTGGTTAGAGCATTGGACTAGTTGCAAGTTCAAACTCCCGAGCTGACAAGGTACAAATCTGTCGTTCTGCCCCTGAACAGGCAGTTAACCCACTGTTCCCAGGCCGTCATTGAAAATAAGAATTTGTTCTTAACTGACTTGCCTACTTAAATAAAGGTTAAAAAATATATATTTAAAAAAATGTGTGATCTCATAGCTCTGCTCCATTCACCACTTGTAAACTCCTTTAATAAAGTCTTTGGGACAAGGGTGAAGCATTCGGATGACGTCACAGTGCAGGAATGCATCATGTCTCTTCAGCCCAGGCCAGCAGCTACTGACCTAGCTACTCCTTAGGCAGTGTTACACAGACAGCCCCAATATGCTAACTTTTTTTCAGAGCAAATCTGAAAAAAAAAAAAAAATTAGAATTGGTCTGCCTGTGTAAACGCAGCCTTAGAGACAGCAACACAGACATATTCTTAACCAGGGCTCTCTGGTCAAAAGTAGTGCACTATGTAGGGAATAGGGTGCCATTTGGGAAGCATGCTAGGTCTGGGTCAAATATGTACCGAGCCTCTCCAGATACAGATCTGACACAGTGACGTCAATTCATCCCTTCCTTTCTTAGCTAAGTAGCTCCATGTTTATTTTGGGATTCATGGATTGTTGGGTCGTTTACTAATGAGAGAAACACACATGGGGTTATTTTCCGTCTTCCCTAACAAAAACAACAACAACAACCTGGTATAGAGTGGAATCGGCGCTGCAGTGAAGGATAAACTGATGTTTACATGGTGAAGGATAAACTGATGTTTACATGGTGAAGGATAAACTCATGTTTACATGGTGAAGGATAAACTCATGTTTACATGGTGAAGGATAAACTCATGTTTACATAGTGAAGAATAAACTCATGTTTACATGGTGAAGGATAAACTCTTGTTTACATGGTGAAGGATAAACTCATGTTTACATAGTGAAGAATAAACTCATGTTTACATGGTGAAGGATAAACTCTTGTTTACATGGTGAAGGATAAACTCATGTTTACATAGTGAAGAATAAACTCATGTTTACATGGTGAAGGATAAACTCTTGTTTACATGGTGAAGGATAAACTCATGTTTACATGGTGAAGGATAAACTCATGTTTACATGGTGAAGGATAAACTCATGTTTACATGGTGAAGGATAAACTCGTGTTTACATGGTGAAGGATAAACTCATGTTTACATGGTGAAGGATAAACTCGTGTTTACATGGTGAAGGATAAACTCTTGTTTACATGGTGAAGGATAAACTCGTGTTTACATGGTGAAGGATAAACTCATGTTTACATAGTGAAGGATAAACTCTTGTTTACATGGTGAAGGATAAACTCATGTTAACATGGTGAAGGATAAACTCATGTTTACATGGTGAAAGATAAACTCATTCTCCTGAGTGTCGCAGCGGTCTAAAGCACTGCATCTCAGTGCAAGAGGTGTCATAGTCCCTGGTTCAAATCCAGGCTGAATCACATCTGGCTGTCATTGGGAGTACCATAGGGTGGTGCACTGTGTTGTCTGGGGTGGGCTGTCATTGGGAGTACCATAGGGTGATGCACAGTGTTGTCTGGGGTGGGCTGTCATTGGGAGTACCATAGGGTGATGCACAGTGTTGTCTGGGGTGGGCTGTCATTGGGACTACCATAGGGTGATGCACAGTGTTGTCTGGGGTGGGCTGTCATTGGGAGTACCATAGGGTGTTGTCTGGGGTGGGCAGTCATTGGGAGTACCATAGGGTGTTGTCTGGGGTGGGCTGTCATTGGGAGTACCATAGGGTGTTGTCTGGGGTGGGCAGTCATTGGGAGTACCATAGGGTGTTGTCTGGGGTGGGCTGTCATTGGGAGTACCATAGGGTGTTGTCTGGGGTGGGCTGTCATTGGGAGTACCATAGGGTGTTGTCTGGGGTGGGCAGTCATTGGGAGTACCATAGGGTGTTGTCTGGGGTGGGCTGTCATTGGGAGTACCATAGGGTGTTGTCTGGGGTGGGCAGTCATTGGGAGTACCATAGGGTGGTGCACAGTGTTGTCTGGGGTGGGCTGTCATTGAGAGTACCATAGGGTGTTGTCTGGGGTGGGTGGTCATTGGGAGTACCATAGGGTGGTGCACAGTGTTGTCTGGAGTGAGCTGTCATTGTAAATAAGAATAGTTTTTTAACTGACTTGCCCATTTAAATAAATAAACGTAAACTCAGTTCACCATTCTAGATCTGAGTACACGGACTTCTCCTGACTTTGTCACATGATCTGTAGGATTAATTCCTGGTGAACCAATGTGATTAGATCACACTTATGCCCAATAAAATAAAATAAGAGTCCTATTTGCCCCTTATATGGGGTTACCCATCTATTTAAGGTGTTCAGAGGTTTTACCACCACATCCCTGAGTGCAATAGAAGTGAGGACACCAAACCATGTGAGTAAGTAGACAACATCATCGTGTCATGTTTTGACATAAACCTGACAAAGAGTCGTTGAAATCAGACTGAGAGTGAGGGAAGACGTGAAGTCAGTTCAATTCTAACTGAGAGCGTCTTCAGTGCTTTAGTCCCAGAGGGGTCCAGACAGACTTTCTGTTCTCTCTCTACTCTTCTTTTCCGCTCCAGGAGATACTACTTGTTAAGGCCTGCTCAGTCCCTTCGAGCCAGGGACAGCGAGTTTGTGGACACACACACACACACACACACACACACACACACACACACACACACACACACACACACACACACACACACACACACACACACACACACACACACACACACACACACACACACACACACACACAATGATGCTTCTGCAGGTTTACTGCCAATAACTCCAGGAACTGAGGATACAAACGTCAGGACTCCAAAACATAAAACCTTGGATAGATCAGAAGGCTAATCATAGAACATAGAGATCTCGGTCATTTGATAAAACATTAATTAATAATATCCTTTTGGTTCTATATTTGTCTTGGTTTCAACTATAGTCGGAGACAAATCTAAAGTGGATTTAAACACCAGCCCAGTGGCTCTGATGTCTTTGGGACTGTAACATCCAAAGATCAGAATGAGAAGTCAGATCAATCAATCTTCCTCAGACAGTAAACCTTCACTCAGGATATCTGGTCTTCCCTTTGGAAACTTATTTTCCTCTTCCTGTAAAAAAGGAGACGAGAGTCTGTACTCTGTCTCTGTGCAGCAGCCTGTCATCATATTATATAATCCAATATATACCACTAAGCAGACTCACGCGTTTCACCAAAGTGACTTGCAATACAGTGAGTGCATACATTTTTTTTGCATATGTTTTTGTTTATGATCCCTGCAGGAATTGAACCCACAACCTCAGTGTTGCCAGCGCCATGCTCTTTCCAACTGAGCCACACAGTGCCATTCAGCGCAGAACACTATCCATCATGGTCCTGCCGTGGAGGTCATCGTTTCAGAAATGTGTTCCGTGGGTCTGTGGATGAAACAGGCAAATGAGGCCCTGAATGGCAAAAGAGTTCTACTTTTCACCATATTGCCCAAGCAGTGGCTGTATCCCCATGTCCAGCCCACATTCGTCCAAAAATACACTCTCACACGTCTTTATATTCGGCTCATCGTCCTTCTCATGCAATCCACCAAAACATGGATAACTTTTAACTCTCCATCCCTCTCTTCTTCTTGTTCCATGGCTCTAGTTTCTCTTCTGCAGACTAAAGACGTTTGCATTCTGCAGTCTCTCTGCTGCAGTCTTCCGTGAAGAGGAAGAGGAGGAGGAGCTACAGTGTTTGTTGAGGAGATGCAGGAGCTTGCGTCCCATGCTGGGCCTCCAGGGTTTGACCAGGCTCTTGGTGTTCACCAGCAGACGACCCGTCCTCCGGTCCTCGTGGCCCCCCACCAGATACTCTGATCCTGGGGGAGTAGAATAGAGAGAGCAGGGTCAATTCCAGTTTATATTCAGTCCATTTACTTTTAATGGACACTGATAGAGTGGGGTATTAGCCAGGCTTTAAATACTGTTTAAAAAAATATAGAACGCTATAGTGAAACAGATATAGGTTGCAGTGAGGTATCTTATGTACAAGTGTCTAGTGTGAGGCCTATTTACCCATATATGGAGTACCCATCTGCTTAAGGTAGTGTGAGGCCTATTTACCCATATATGGGGTTACCCATCCATCTGCTTAAGGTAGTGTGAGGCCTATTTACCCATATATGGGGTTACCCATCCATCTGCTTAAGGTAGTGTGAGGCCTATTTACCCATATATGGGGTTACCCATCCATCTGCTTAAGGTAGTGTGAGGCCTATTTACCCATATAAGGGGTTACCCATCCATCTGCTTAAGGTAGTGTGAGGCCTATTTACCCATATATGGGGTTACCCATCCATCTGCTTAAGGTAGTGTGAGGCCTATTTACCCATATATGGGGTTACCCATCAATCTGCTTAAGGTAGTGTGAGGCCTATTTACCCATATATGGGGTTACCCATCCATCTGCTTAAGGTAGTGTGAGGCCTATTTACCCATATATGGGGTTACCCATCCATCTGCTTAAGGTAGTGTGAGGCCTATTTACCCATATATGGGGTTACCCATCCATCTGCTTAAGGTAGTGTGAGGTCTATTTGTTCAGAGTTTTCATACCTTCAGAGTTTTCGTACCTTCAGAGTTCTCAGCCATCTCATACCTTCAGAGTTCTCATACCTTCAGAGTTCTCATCCATCTCATACCTTCAGAGTTCTCATACCTTCAGAGTTCTCATACCTTCAGAGTTCTCATACCTTCAGAGTTCTCATCCATCTCATACCTTCAGAGTTCTCATACCTTCAGAGTTCTCATACCTTCAGAGTTCTCATACCTTCAGAGTTTTCATACCTTCAGAGTTCTCATACCTTCAGAGTTTTCATACCTTCAGAGTTCTCATCCATCTCATACCTTCAGAGTTCTCATACCTTCAGAGTTCTCATACCTTCAGAGTTCTCATACCTTCAGAGTTTTCATACCTTCAGAGTTCTCATCCATCTCATACCTTCAGAGTTGTCATACCTTCAGAGGTCTCATACCTTCAGAGGTCTCATACCTTCAGAGTTCTCATCCATCTCATACCTTCAGAGTTTTCATACCTTCAGAGGTCTCATACCTTCAGAGGTCTCATACCTTCAGAGTTCTCATCCATCTCATACCTTCAGAGTTCTCATACCTTCAGAGTTCTCATCCATCTCATACCTTCAGAGTTCTCATACCTTCAGAGTTCTCATACCTTCAGAGGTCTCATACCTTCAGAGTTCTCATACCTTCAGAGGTCTCATACCTTCAGAGGTCTCATACCTTCAGAGTTCTCATCCATCTCATACCTTCAGAGTTCTCATACCTTCAGAGTTCTCATACCTTCAGAGGTCTCATACCTTCAGAGGTCTCATACCTTCAGAGTTCTCATACCTTCAGAGTTCTCATACCTTCAGAGGTCTCATACCTTCAGAGGTCTCATACCTTCAGAGTTCTCATACCTTCAGAGTTCTCATCCATCTCATACCTTCAGAGTTCTCATACCTTCAGAGTTCTCATACCTTCAGAGGTCTCATACCTTCAGAGTTCTCATACCTTCAGAGGTCTCATACCTTCAGAGGTCTCATACCTTCAGAGTTCTCATACCTTCAGAGTTCTCATACCTTCAGAGTTCTCATACCTTCAGAGGTCTCATACCTTCAGAGTTCTCATACCTTCAGAGGTCTCATACCTTCAGAGTTCTCATACCTTCAGAGTTCTCATACCTTCAGAGTTCTCATACCTTCAGAGGTCTCATACCTTCAGAGGTCTCATACCTTCAGAGGTCTCATACCTTCAGAGTTCTCATACCTTCAGAGTTCTCATACCTTCAGAGGTCTCATACCTTCAGAGGTCTCATACCTTCAGAGTTCTCATACCTTCAGAGTTCTCATACCTTCAGAGTTCTCATACCTTCAGAGTTCTCATACCTTCAGAGTTCTCATACCTTCAGAGGTCTCATACCTTCAGAGTTCTCATACATTTACATTTACATTTAAGTCATTTAGCAGACGCTCTTATCCAGAGCGACCTTCAGAGTTCTCATACATTCAGAGTTCTCATACCTTCAGAGGTCTCATACCTTCAGAGTTCTCATACCTTCAGAGTTCTCATACCTTCAGAGTTCTCATACCTTCAGAGGTCTCATACCTTCAGAGTTCTCATACCTTCAGAGTTCTCATACCTTCAGAGTTCTCATCCATCTCATACCTTCAGAGTTCTCATACCTTCAGAGGTCTCATACCTTCAGAGTTCTCATACCTTCAGAGGTCTCATACCTTCAGAGTTCTCATACCTTCAGAGTTCTCATACCTTCAGAGTTCTCATACCTTCAGAGGTCTCATACCTTCAGAGGTCTCATACCTTCAGAGTTCTCATACCTTCAGAGTTCTCATACATACCTACAAGGCAGGTGGGCATCCAGAGACGTCAGAGAAAATAACTATTGAGGCAAGAAGCATTCGAGGTCCAGTTGCCTGGCCAAAACGTAAGAGCTCACCTGGGTTAAGGAGGGGGCAGGTGCACCCTCGGGTGGTCCAGGATTCTGGGTAGAGGGTGATGTGACCTTTCTTGATGTTCACCTGGCTGCCGTGGTACAGGACCTTCTTTACCTTAACCTCCACCTCAGCATGGGAGCCCTGATCACGGGCCGCAATGATCCTCACCATCAGCACTGTGAACACACACACACACACACACACACACACACACACCTGATCAATCAATCTCAATACTGTTGGCGTCAACCCCTTTTCAATTCTGCTGGCACCATCTACTACTGAAACATGCAGTGAGTTAGCATTTCCTGTTAGCATTTCCTGTTAGCATTTCCTGTTAGCATTTCCTCTTCAATTCTGTATTATTATAAATTTTTTTGTAAGATTTAATTTGATATTTTACGAACAATACAAAAACATACACATACAAACGACAAAGTCGTAGAAACATCAACTACATCAACCCTGCCCAGACCCACTAGCACACACTGTCATCTCCAGCGTACACATCATTTCCCGCCACAAACTGCAACATTTTGTATTTAAATAATACATCGTTAGATTTTTCCATTGTGTTAACGATGGAGGATTGATTGATTTCCAAGTTTTTAGTATTTAAGTTTTTTTTTCTCCAGATGATTGACAAGAGAATCGTCCAACCAATTGGGTCTCTCACTACACCCCCATATGCCATCTACATTTATATTGTAATACTTCTGACAACTGACTCTCTAGCTCCACCCATAACTTTGACATTCTATCATTCCCGGAAGGTATTAATTATTGAGTCATTGTTAGTTTTTCACATGACTCTGCTGTTGTGCTGTAGAATTAGTGAATTTTGTCTCTTGGTATAGTCAATTCTATACATTAGTTTATACTGGATTAAGCCTACATTTTTGTTTTCACTGTCATTTTGTTAGTTATGCTCCAACTCAATAACTGAGTCAACATCAGTTATTTTTAAGTATTGGTTCTAATTGTTTATTTTTTCCCCTAAGAGATTGTCAGTTGGATAGACTCTCTGCAAGGTGTTGTATATCTTACCTATCACAAGGTGTTGTATATCTTACCTATCATAAGGTGTTGTATATCTTACCTATCACAAGGTGTTGTATATCTTACCTATCACAAGGTGTTGTATATCTTACCTATCACAAGGTGTTGTATATCTTACCTATCATAAGGTGTTGTATATCTTACCTATCACAAGGTGTTGTATATCTTACCTATCACAGGTGTTGTATATCTTACCTATCATAAGGTGTTGTATATCTTACCTATCACAAGGTGTTGTATATCTTACCTATCATAAGGTGTTGTATATCTTACCTATCATAAGGTGTTGTATATCTTACCTATCATAAGGTGTTGTATCTTACCTATCATAAGGTGTTGTATATCTTACCTATCACAAGGTGTTGTATATCTTACCTATCACAGGTGTTGTATATCTTACCTATCATAAGGTGTTGTATATCTTACCTTCAGGTGTTGTATATCTTACCTATCAAGGTGTTGTATATCTTACCTCAGAGGTGTTGTATATCTTACCTATCACAAGGTGTTGTATATCTTACCTATCATAAGGTGTTGTATATCTTACCTATCATAAGGTGTTGTATATCTTACCTATCACAAGGTGTTGTATATCTTACCTATCATAAGGTGTTGTATATCTTACCTATCACAAGGTGTTGTATATCTTACCTATCACAAGGTGTTGTATATCTTACCTATCATAAGGTGTTGTATATCTTACCTATCACAAGGTGTTGTATATCTTACCTATCACAAGGTGTTGTATATCTTACCTATCACAAGGTGTTGTATATCTTACCTATCATAAGGTGTTGTATATCTTACCTATCACAAGGTGTTGTATATCTTACCTATCACAAGGTGTTGTATATCTTACCTATCATAAGGTGTTGTATATCTTACCTATCACAAGGTGTTGTATATCTTACCTATCATAAGGTGTTGTATATCTTTACCTATCTTCAAGGTGTTCTATATCTTACCTATCAGAGGTGTTGTATATCTTACCTATCATAAGGTGTTGTATATCTTACCTATCACAAGGTGTTGTATATCTTACCTATCACAAGGTGTTGTATATCTTACCTATCACAAGGTGTTGTATATCTTACCTATCAGAGGTGTTGTATATCTACCTATCATAAGGTGTTGTATATCTTACCTCAAGGTGTTGTATATCTTACCTATCACAAGGTGTTGTATATCTTACCTATCACAAGGTGTTGTATATCTTACCTATCATAAGGTGTTGTATATCTTACCTATCACAAGGTGTTGTATATCTTACCTATCACAAGGTGTTGTATATCTTACCTATCACAAGGTGTTGTATATCTTACCTATCACAAGGTGTTGTATATCTTACCTATCACAAGGTGTTGTATATCTTACCTATCACAAGGTGTTGTATATCTTACCTATCACAAGGTGTTGTATATCTTACCATCATAAGGTGTTGTATATCTTACCTATCACAAGGTGTTGTATATCTTATATCATACCTATCACAGTGTTGTATATCTTACCTATCATAAGGTGTTGTATATCTTACCTATCACAAGGTGTTGTATATCTTACCTATCACAAGGTGTTGTATATCTTACCTATCACAAGGTGTTGTATATCTTACCTATCACAAGGTGTTGTATATCTTACCTATCACAAGGTGTTGTCATATCTCATATTACCTATCACAAGGTGTTGTATATCTTACCATCACAAGGTGTTGTATATCTTACCTATCATAAGGTGTTGTATATCTTACCTATCATCAAGGTGTTGTATATCTTACCTATCACAAGGTGTTGTATATCTTACCCATAAGGTGTTGTATATCTTACCTATCACAAGGTGTTGTATATCTTACCTATCACAAGGTGTTGTATATCTTACCTATCACAAGGTGTTGTATATCTTACCTATCACAAGGTGTTGTATATCTTACCTATCACAAGGTGTTGTATATCTTACCTATCACAAGGTGTTGTATAGACCTATCACAAGGTGTTGTATATCTTACCTATCATAAGGTGTTGTATATCTTACCTATCATAAGGTGTTGTATATCTTACCTATCACAAGGTGTTGTATATCTTACCTATCACAAGGTGTTGTATATCTTACCTATCATAAGGTGTTGTATATCTTACCTATCACAAGGTGTTGTATATCTTACCTATCACAAGGTGTTGTATATCTTACCTATCTTACCTATCACAAGGTGTTGTATATCTTACCTATCACAAGGTGTTGTATATCTTACCTATCACAAGGTGTTGTATATCTTACCTATCACAAGGTGTTGTATATCTTACCTATCACAAGGTGTTGTATATCTTACCTATCACAAGGTGTTGTATATCTTACCTATCACAAGGTGTTGTATATCTTACCTATCACAAGGTGTTGTATATCTTACCTATCACAAGGTGTTGTATATCTTACCTATCACAAGGTGTTGATCATCACAAGGTGTTGTATATCTTACCTATCATCAAGGTGTTGTATATCTTACCTACCAAGGTGTTGTATCACAAGGTGTTGTATATCTTACCTTCAAGGTGTTGTATATCTTACCTATCACAAGGTGTTGTATATCTACCTATCACAAGGTGTTGTATATCTTACCTATCACAAGGTGTTGTATATCTTACCTATCATAAGGTGTTGTATATCTTACCATCACAAGGTGTTGTATATCTTACCTATCACAAGGGTGTTGTATATCAGGTGTTTTACCTATCACAAGGTGTTGTATATCTTACCTATCACAAGGTGTTGTATATCTTACCTATCATAAGGTGTTGTATATCTTTTATCACAAGGTGTTGTATATCTTACCTATCACAAGGTGTTGTATATCTTACCTACAAAATACATATCTTACCTATCAAGGTGTTGTATATCTTACCTACAAGGTGTTGTATATCTTACCTATCACAAGGTGTTGTATATCTTACCTATCACAAGGTGTTGTATATCTTACCTATCATAAGGTGTTGTATATCTTACCTATCACAAGGTGTTGTATATCTTACCATTTCATAAGGTGTTGTATATCTTACCTATCACAAGGTGTTGTATATCTTACCTATCACAAGGTGTTGTATATCTTACCTATCACAAGGTGTTGTATATCTTACCTATCACAAGGTGTTGTATATCTTACACTATCTTACCATCAAGGTGTTGTATATCTTACCTATCACAAGGAGTTGTATATCTTTATCCTACCTCATCACAAGGTGTTGTATATCTTACCTATCACAAGGTGTTTATATTTTATCACAAGGTGTTGTATATCTTACCTATCACAAGGTGTTGTATATCTTACCTATCACAAGGTGTTGTATATCTTACCTATCACAAGGTGTTGTATATCTTACCTATCACAAGGTGTTGTATATCTTACCTATTTCACAAGGTGTTGTATATCTTACCTATCACAAGGTGTTGTATATCTTACCTATCACAAGGTGTTGTATATCTTACCTATCACAAGGTGTTGTATATCTTACCTATCACAAGGTGTTGTATATCTTACCTATCACAAGGTGTTGTATATCTTACCTATCACAAGGTGTTGTATATCTTACCTATCACAAGGTGTTGTATATCTTACCTATCATAAGGTGTTGTATATCTTACCTATCACAAGGTGTTGTATATCTTACCTATCATAAGGTGTTGTATATCTTACCTATCACAAGGTGTTATATATCTTATATTTTTCACAAGGTGTTGTATATCTTACCTATCATAAGGTGTTGTATATCTTACCTGTCATAAGGTTTGTTAGTTATATCCAAGGTGTTGTATATCTTACCTATCACAAGGTGTTGTATATCTTACCTATCACAAGGTGTTGTATATTTACCTATCACAAGGTGTTGTATATCTTACCTATCATAAGGTGTTGTATATCTTACCTATCACAAGGTGTTGTATATCTTACCTATCACAAGGTGTTGTATATCTTACCTATCACAAGGTGTTGTATATCTTACCTATCACAAGGTGTTGTATATCTTACCTATCACAAGGTGTTGTATATCTTACCTATCACAAGGTGTTGTATATCTTACCTATCACAAGGTGTTGTATATCTTACCTATCATAAGGTGTTGTATATCTTACCTATCACAAGGTGTTGTATATCTTACCTATCACAAGGTGTTGTATATCTTACCTATCACAAGGTGTTGTATATCTTACCTATCACAAGGTGTTGTATATCTTACCTATCACAAGGTGTTGTATATCTTACCTATCACAAGGTGTTGTATATCTTACCTATCACAAGGTGTTGTATATCTTACCTATCACAAGGTGTTGTATATCTTACCTATCACAAGGTGTTGTATATCTTACCTATCACAAGGTGTTGTATATCTTACCTATCACAAGGTGTTGTATATCTTACCTATCACAAGGTGTTGTATATCTTACCTATCACAAGGTGTTGTATATCTTACCTATCACAAGGTGTTGTATATCTTACCTATCACAAGGTGTTGTATATCTTACCTATCACAAGGTGTTGTATATCTTACCTATCACAAGGTGTTGTATATCTTACCTATCACAAGGTGTTGTATATCTTACCTATCACAAGGTGTTGTATATCTTACCTATCACAAGGTGTTGTATATCTTACAAGGTGTTGTATATCTTACCTATCACAAGGTGTTGTATATCTTACCTATCACAAGGTGTTGTATATCTTACCTATCACAAGGTGTTGTATATCTTACCTATCACAAGGTGTTGTATATCTTACCTATCACAAGGTGTTGTATATCTTACCTATCACAAGGTGTTGTATATCTTACCTATCACAAGGTGTTGTATATCTTACCTATCACAAGGTGTTGTATATCTTACCTATCACAAGGTGTTGTATATCTTACCTATCACAAGGTGTTGTATATCTTACCTATCACAAGGTGTTGTATATCTTACCTATCACAAGGTGTTGTATATCTTACCTATCACAAGGTGTTGTATATCTTACCTATCACAAGGTGTTGTATATCTTACCTATCACAAGGTGTTGTATATCTTACCTATCACAAGGTGTTGTATATCTTACCTATCACAAGGTGTTGTATATCTTACCTATCACAAGGTGTTGTATATCTTACCTATCACAAGGTGTTGTATATCTTACCTATCACAAGGTGTTGTATATCTTACCTATCACAAGGTGTTGTATATCTTACCTATCACAAGGTGTTGTATATCTTACCTATCACAAGGTGTTGTATATCTTACCTATCATAAGGTGTTGTATATCTTACCTATCACAAGGTGTTGTATATCTTACCTATCACAAGGTGTTGTATATCTTACCTATCACAAGGTGTTGTATATCTTACCTATCACACGGATATCATTTTCGGACTCAAATAAGATTCCCTTAAGGTTTCTCTGATGTCCAAAAAACTTCAAATATAAATGTTGTGATATGTAACTTTTTCTACATTGGTCAGTCCAAAATGACTTTTTAATCATTCTGTCATGGAAATAAATGTATTTCCTGTTAGCATTTCCTCTTCAATTCTAATAAATGTATTTCCTGTTACTAAGTCAATTACAGTTTCTATGCCTTTAGTTTTCCATGAGGACTATTTTATCAGTGAATTCTGAACAGCTGTCTAAGGATTGTTTCATAAGGTTGTGCTTTGTGAAGTGATATTGGTTGTTTTAGAATACGTTGAATTTTCTTAACAATGAAGTTGTTAATGTTTTTAGCTTTCTTTGTTCTTTGAAAACAGACACAAAATGATTCTGGGGATGAGCATGCACATCTTCAATATGTACCTATTGTTCCTCTTTAGTGCATCTAACTATCTGTCTGCAGTAAAAAGCCTTGGGTGGCGAGTTGATCCAATTCCACGTCTGGATGGTTTAAACCAACCATAGACTTAGGAAGATGTAAAACGTTCCTTTTTATTATATATTTTTATTTGGCCAAATAAAGTCTGTTGTGACCAAATATACTTTTTTAAAGAATGTCTCTGGTGGGGTAATTGGTATTACCTAGAAAAAAAAATATTCAAAAACTTTAGCAAACTTTAGCCATTCCAAACATTTATTCTCCCTGTAAGACTATTCAATTTAATTAGATCTGCTTTCATATTGTTGATTAATAAAATAAAGTTATCTTTATATATTTGTTGTTTGTTGTCACTTATTAAGCATCCTAAATATTTCATATTTTTTATGGTCCACTTAGAGGATTGCTGTAAATGGTGATGTCTTTTTTTTTGCCCTCAATTGTGCATCTATAAACGCTGTTGTGAGGTGAACAGGCCGTGGCTGTTGCGCCTTTTTCGCCACACTGTCTCTGTGGGTGGACAATATCGGATTGTCTGTGATGTGTACGCCGAGGGAACTTGAAGCGGTCCCGTTGATGTGTTTCCTGAAGTCCATGATCAGCTCCTTCATTTTGTTGACGTTGAGGGAGAAATTATTTCCTGGCACCACTCCACCAGGGCCCTCATCTCCTCCCTGTAGGCTGTCTCATCATTGTTGGTAATCAGGCTTACTACTGTTGTGTCGTCTGCAAACTAGATGATAGAGTTGGAGGAGTGCGTGGCCACGCAGTCATGGGTGAACAGGGAGTACAGGAGGGGGCTGAGCACGCACCCTTGTGGGGCCCCTGTGTTGATGATCAGCAAATTGGAGGTGTTGTTTCCTACCTTCACCACCTGGGGGTGGCCCGTCAGGAAGTCCAGGACCCAGTTGCACAGGGCGGGGGTCAGACCCAGTGCCCCGAGCTTAATGATTGAATATGTCAGTAAACACTCCAGCCAGCTGGTCTCCGCATGCTCTGAGGATGCAGCTAGGGAGGCCATCTGGGCCAGCAGCCTTGCGAGGGTTAACACACTTAAATGTCTTACGTTGGCCACAGAGAACAATAGCCCACAGTCCTTGGGAGTGGGCCGCGTCGGAGGCACTGTGTTATTCTTAAAACACGTGAAGAAGGTGTTCAAATTGTCCAGGAGCAAGAATTCGGTGTCCGCCATGTGGCTGGTTTTACTTTTCCGTGATTGTCTGTAGACCCTGCCACATATGTCTTGTGTCTGAGCCGTTGAATTGCAACTCCACTTACGGATGGAATATCTACACTGTTTGTATTTAAACATATTCCCAGTCACCTTGCAACGGTTAAATGAGGTAGTTCTCGCTTTTAGTTTTGCACGAATGCTACCGTCCACCCACGGTTTTTGTTTTGGGTAGATTTTAATAGTCACAGTGGGAACATCCCCTATACATTTCCTGATGACATCGTGTCCATGTAAACATCAATGTTATTCTCAGAGGCTACCCGGGAACATATCCCAGTCCGCGTGATCTAAACAATCTTGAAGCATGCATTCCGATTGGTCAGACCAGCGTTGAATAGACCTTAGCACGGGTACTTCCTGTTTGAGTTTTTGCCTATAGGAAGGGAGGAGAAAAATGGAGCCGTGATCTGATTTGCCGAAGGGCGGGGAGGGCCTTGTAGGCATCCCGGAAGGGGGAGTAGCAATGGTCGAGCATTTTAGCAGCGTTGGTACTACAGTCAATGTGTTGATAGTACTTCCGTAGTATTTTCCTCAAATTTGCTTTGTTAACTTCTAGATGCACCCATCCCGTTAGCGGGATCATTTTCGTCAACATCCACTGAATTGCAGCGCACCAAATTCAACTTAAATTACAAAAAATAGTTAATTTTCATGAAATCACAAGTGCAATATAGCAAAACACAGTTTAGCTTGTTGTTAATCCACCTGGCATGTCAGATTTCACAAAAGCTTTTCGGCGAAAGCATACCAAGTGTTTATGTAAGGACATCTGATTAAGTCTATACAGTCTATTCTTGTTCTGAGAAGTGAAGACTATTCCGTGTGAGAAATTGCCAAGAAACTACTCCCTTACACGGAACCCAAACCGGCTACGCCCATCGTGCACTATCGTGCATACATTTATTTTGTCCCCCTACACCAAACACGATCACGACACACAGGTTAAAATATCAAAACAAACTCTGAACTAATTACATTAATTTGGGGACAGGTCGAAAAGCATTAAACATGTATGGCAATTTAGCTAGTTAGCTTGCACTTGCTAAATAATTTGTCCTATTTAGATAGCTTGCTGTTGCTAGCTAATTTGTCCTGGGAAGTTGTTATTTTACCTGAAATGCACAAGGTCCTTTACTCAGACAATTAATCCACACATAAAACGTTCAACCGAATCGTTTCTAGTCATCTCTCCTCCTTCCAGGCCTTTTCATCTTTGAACTTATATGGTGATTGGCATCTACACTTTCATAGTATTACCACACAACCTGCAAAACAGCTTCTTTCAACGCTCGTTGACGCTCGTTGGCGTCTGTGAGCAGTGTGGGTGCAATAATTGAATAACATGGATTTCTAAATGTATTTTGCAACGCTCGTGCACGCAACGTGTCCGGTCTGGTCAGCATGTTAGGAAACCACGCAAACTGGCTCTAACCAGAATAGAAAGAGGAGTGGGAGATCCCAGTGCACAACTGAGCAAGAGGACAAGTACATTAGAGTGTCTAGTTTGAGAAACAGACGCCTCACAAGTCCTCAACTGGCAGCTTCATTAAATAGTACCCACAAAACACCAGTCTCAATGTCAACAGTGAAGAGGCGACTCCGGGATGCTGGCCTTCTAGGCAGAGTTGCAAAGAAAACACCATATCTCAGACTGGCCAATAAAAAGAAAAGAACACAGACACTGGACAGAGGAAGATTGGAAGAAAGTGTTATGGACAGACAAATCTAAATTTGAGGTGTTCGGATCACATAGAAGAACATTCGTGAGACACAGAAAAAATGAAAAGATGCTGAGGGAGTGCTTGACGCCATCTGTCAAGCATGGTGGAGGCAATGTGATGGTCTGGGGGTGCTTTGGTGGTGGTAAAGTGGGAGAGTTGTACAGGGTAAAAGGGATCTTGAAGAAGGAAGGCTATCACTCCATTTTGCAACACCATGCCATACCCTGTGGACGGTGCTTAATTGGAGCTAATTTCCTCCTACAACAGGACAATGACCCAAAGCAAAGCTCCAAACGATGCAATAACTATTTAGGGAAGAAGCAGTCAGCTGGTATTCATTCTGTCTATAATGGAGTGGCCAGAACAGTCACCGGATCTCAACCCTACTGAGCTGTTGTGGGAGCAGCTTGACCGTATGGTAGAAGTGCCCATCAAGCCAATCCAACTTGTGGGAGGTGCTTCAGGAAGCATGGGGTGAAATCTATTCAGATTACTAGAATACTTGAATGCCAAAGGTCTGCAAGGCTGTAATTGCTGCAAATGGAGGATTCTTTGACGAAAGCAAAGTTTTATTAAAAATCATTATTATAACCTTGTCAACATCTTGACTATGTTTCCTATCCATTTTGCAACTAATTTCATGTATGTTGTCATGGAAAACAAGGACATTTCTAAGAGACCCAAAACTTTTGAACAGTAGTGTACACGGCTGTGACTATAACTGAAGGGAATTATCTTGGAAGGTAATACGGTCAGTATTTGATTGTGAGGTACTCTAGGTTGGGTGAACAAAAGGACGCCCTTCCTCTTCCCGGAGAGTTCTTTATTCCCGTCTGTGCGATGTACTGAGAACCCAGCTGGCTGTATGGACGGGGACAGTATATCAGGAGAGAGCCATTATTCCACGAAACAGAGTATGTTACAGTCCCTGATGTCTCTCTGGAAGGAGATCCTCGCCCTGAGTTTGTCCACTTTATTGTCCAGAGACTGAACATTAGCAATTAATATACTAGGAAGCCGTGGACGGCGTGCACGCCTCCTGAGCCGGACTACAAGTCCACTCCAAATACCTCTCTCCGCCGGTGGCGTCTTGGAGCAGCTTCTGGGACAAATTAAATTGCCCTGGGGGGGTACGAACAAAGGATTCAATTGGGGAAAGTCATGTTCCTGGTTCGTAATGCCGCCGCTCTGATATCAAAATGTTCTTTCCGGCTGTATGTAATAACACAAAAAACATTCTGGGCTAATAATGTAAGAAATAACACACACACAAACCAAAATACTGCAAAGTTGCTTAAGAGTTAGAAGCAAAGCTGCCATGTCTGTCACCACCATCTTGCCAGTAGATCATTGGCAAAACTATAATTGATATTCATGTTTACCAACACTGATACCTGTTACGTTTGGGTCCTGTCTAATTCTTTCTGCAAGCGGTTCAATTGCCACTACAAACAGGAGGGGGGGATTTCCTTTTCAATTCTGCTGGCATCGTTCACTACAGTCTGGTCCCAGATTCGTTTGTGCTTTATAGCCAACTTCTATGGTCGTTGTTATGCATATCAGGCCCGTGGGAGTTGGCTAACATAGGAGTGGTTAACCTCAAACATCTCCTTTTGATCTACAACCAACTCTGCTTTATGTTCTCCTATTGTTTAAGTCTTTTCATATCTTGTAAAGTTCTCAGACAAAAAAAAGAGCACAACACCAGGTGGATCCACAGGAGACAAGTTAAGACATTTGGCTTTTTAGCATGCATGGACAATGCTAAGATTAATATTATTGTTTTTCCCAGGAACTTTTCCCACGCGTATCTTTCCTAATATTGCTCTATGTCCCACCTACCGTAGTCATACTCGTTGGCACAGAAGAGTTTGGGGCTGCCTATAGGCACCACCTTACACTGACATTTCTCTGGAAAGACAGGGAAAACAATAACATGAACTGTACATTACGCTTATACATTATATATCCGTGTGTGTGTATAGATGTGTGTGTGTGTGTGTGTGTGTGTATAGATATTGTGTCTGCTTTCTTGCATGTGTGCGTGCCTACATGCGTGCCCATGCTTTTGTGTATAACCCATGACTCACCAGAGTGGTGCAGTACAGAGAACAGCTCCTCCACCCTAAACAGTGTTGCTAGCTCACTACTGCTAGGTCCTCTGTGTATGTGGCTGTCACCTCCTGTATAGTACACGTCCAGATCTGAGCTGGAACACAACACAACACATCACATCACATCACAAAACACCACAGAGGAAACTCTGGTCAAACATAGCACTGCCTGCTAGCCATACAATCCATGAATACACCTAATATAATATAATAATATAATAATAATATAATAATATAACACCTCTACATACTTACTTTGCATTAAGATAAAGACCACTCCATTAATAACGTCATCCCCAGGTTCAATTGCTACCGCAGACAGAGACCCGTCTGGATAGAGGAGACTACACCACAGAGAGAGGAGACTACACCACAGAGAGAGGAGACTACACCACAGAGAGAGGAGACTACACCACAGAGAGAGGAGACTACAACACAGAGAGAGCCGTCTGGATAGAGGAGACTACACCACAGAGAGAGCCGTCTGGGTAGAGGAGACTACACCACAGAGAGAGCCGTCTGGATAGAGGAGACTACACCACAGAGAGAGCCGTCTGGATAGAGGAGACTACACCACAGAGAGAGCCGTCTGGATAGAGGAGACTACACCACAGAGAGAGCCGTCTGGATAGAGGAGACTACACCACAGAGAGAGCCGTCTGGATAGAGGAGACTACACAACAGAGAGAGACGTTTGGGTAGAGACTACACCACAGAGGGAGGAGACTACACCACAGAGAGAGGAGACTACACCAGAGGGAGGAGACTACACCACAGAGAGAGCCGTCTGGGTAGAGGAGACTACACCACAGAGAGAGCCGTCTGGGTAGAGGAGACTACACCACAGAGGGAGGAGACTACACCACAGAGAGAGGAGACTACACCAGAGGGAGGAAACTACACCACAGAGAGAGCCGTCTGGGTAGAGGAGACTACACAACAGAGAGAGGAGACTACACCACAGAGAGAGCCGCCTGGGTAGAGACTACAACACAGAGAGAGCCGCCTGTGTAGAGACTCCACCACAGAGAGAGGAGACTACACCACAGAGAGAGCCACCTGAGTAGAGACTCCACCACAGAGAGAGGAGACTACACCAGAGAGAGAGCCACCTGGGTAGAGACTACAACACAGAGAGAGCCGCCTGTGTAGAGACTCCACCACAGAGAGAGGAGACTACACCACAGAGAGAATCGCATGGGTAGAGGAGACTACACCACAGAGAGAGCCGTCTGGGTAGAGGAGACTACACCACAGAGAGAGACGTCTGGGTAGAGGAGACTACACCACAGAGAGAGCCGTCTGGGTAGAGACTACACCACAGAGAGAGACGTCTGGGTAGAGGAGACTACACCACAGAGAGAGCCGTCTGGGTAGAGACTATACCACAGAGAGAGACGTCTGGGTAGAGGAGACTACACCACAGAGAGAGCCGTCTGGGTAGAGACTACACCACAGAGAGAGACGTCTGGGTAGAGGAGACTACACCACAGAGAGAATCGCCTGGGTAGAGGAGACTACACCACAGAGAGAGACGTCTGGGTAGAGACTACACCACAGAGAGAGACGTCTGGGTAGAGGAGACTACTTCATTAAGAGTCTGATTCAGGTTCAGGATAAGCGTCTGATTAATTATTCATTGATGTCAATGAGAGACTTTCAGGTGAGTTACAGTATACTAAAAGTACTAGTGAATATGCATTGTCTGTGTCTCAAATGGCTCCCTGTTCACTATACATTTGAACAGGGCCAATAGAGAATATAGGGTGCTATTTGGAATGCAGCCTACTATATGAATCCATAGACACTTACCCAGCAGACATAGACACTTACCCAGCAGACATAGACACTTACCCAGCAGACATAGACACTTACCCAGCAGACATAGACACTTACCCAGCAGACATAGACACTTACCCAGCAGACATAGACACTTACCCAGACAAGCAGTCCCCGGTGTAGGGGTCACAGTCCCCCCCTGTACAGTCACACGGTCTGCACCCGTAACCATGGAAGCCCCAGAACCCTACTATGCATCTGTCACAGAGAGGACCGCCCACGCCCGATCTGCAGGTGCATGCCCCGTTGCTAGGGTTACAGAGGTCCTGGCCACCTGAGATCGCGGGTCTAGACCCTACAGGGTGGCAGGCACATGCTGTTGGTATGGGGTAAGAGGAGGGACAAACAGAACAGACCAGAGAGGGAGAGTTTAGCACATTCCTACCATTATATCCAACATACGGAGCTCATTTATTCATGTCTTTAATAGTGTGGCCCTCGGGATAGGTTTCTTGACTTTATTCAGGAAAAAAGATACTTCAAAACACACTACTACTGTAAAAACACACTACTACTGTAGAAACACACTACTACTGTAAAAACACACTACTACTGTAAAAACACACTACTACTGTAAAAACACACTACTACTGTAGAAACACACTACTACTGTAAAAACACACTACTACTGTAAAAACACACTACGACTGCAAAAACACACTACTACTGCAAAAACACACTACTACTGCAAAAACACACTACTACTGTAGAAACACACTACTACTGTAGAAACACACTACTACTGTAAAAACACACTACTACTGTAAAAACACACTACTACTGCAAAAACACACTACTACTGTAAAAACACACTACTACTGTAGAAACACACTACTACTGTAAAAACACACTACTACTGTAGAAACACACTACTACTGTAAAAACACACTACTACTGTAAAAACACACTACTGTAAAAGCAAAAAGTAAATAATTATCCCCCCACACTGACATTTTTACTGGTTGATGACTCTCCTGGAGAAGGATAGGATTTTAGTGTGTGTGTGTGTGTGTGTGTGTGAATGTGTGTGTGCGTTTGCGTGCCTGTGTGTACATATGTATGTATGTATGTATGTATGTATGTATGTATGTATGTATGTATGTATGTATGTATGTATGTATGTATGTATGTATTACATTTAAGCAGACGCTCTTATCCAGAGCGACTTACAAATTGGTGCATACACCTTATGACAACCAGTGGAACAGCCACTTGCATCTAAATCTTGTTGGCAAAAGGGGGTGAGAAGGATTATACCCCTTACCCTATCCTAGGTATTCCTTGAAGAGGTGGGGTTTCAGGTGTCTCCGGAAGGTGGTGATTGACTCCGCTGTCCTGGCGTCGTGAGGGAGTTTGTTTTGGGGGCCAGAGCAGCGAACAGTTTTGACTGGGCTGCGGGAACTGTACTTCCTCAGTGGTAGGGAGGCGAGCAGGCCAGAGGTGGATGTGTGTGCCCTTGTTTGGGTGTAGGGCCTGATCAGAGCCTGGAGGTACTGAGGTGCCGTTCCCCTCACAGCTCCGTGGCGAGCACCATGGTCTTGTAGCGGATGCGAGCTTCAACTGGAAGCCAGTGGAGAGAGCGGAGGAGCGGGGTGGCGTGTATGTATGTATGTATGTATGTATGTATGTATGTATGTATGTATGTATGTATGTATGTATGTATGTATACAGTATCTGTGTGTGTATGTCTGTTTGTGCATGTATGTGTGTGTGTGTACAGTATCTGTGTCTATGTATGCATGTATGTGTGTATGTGTGCCTGTGTGTTTCTCTTTCTCTCAAACACAGTTTGTTTGTTCTTTAAAAGACCGAAGCGAAAGAGCATGCCTGGGGAAAAGGACAGGAATGGGAAAAATGTGCCGGGCATGGAGTATGGCAAACTCATCTATTGTTTTCAATTACTGTCACATTCCTCAAAGATGTGGTTGATCTTCTAGTCCTGCACTGAAAAGTACTCAAGTATTGTCATTATTGTATAAGTTGGCAATAGCATTGTGGTCGCAGTGGTTCTATATTATTTACCCTTTATTTAACTAGGCAAGTCAGTTAAGAACAAATTCATATTTTCAATGACAGCCTATGAACAGTGGGTTAACTGCCTTGTTCAGGGGCAGAACGGCAGATTTTTACCTTGTCAGCTCAGGGATTCAATCTTGCAATCTTTCGGTTACAAGTCCTTTCAGTGGCTGGCCCCCAACGCTCTAACCGCTAGACTACCTACCACTAACCTTCCACTACTGCATGTTTTTGTTTCAGCTTAGTGCCGTCATCACACCTGATTCAATTAATCAACTGCTCTTCAACACCTTGATGAAACCTGAATCAGGTGTTCCTGTAGGTTCATGCTCTACAACATCCGCAGAGTACGACCCTGCCTCACACAGGAAGCGGCGCAGGTCCTAATCCAGGCACTTGTCATCTCCCGTCTTGATTACTGCAACTCGCTGTTGGCTGGGCTCCCTGCCTGTGCCATTAAACCCCTACAACTCATCCAGAACGCCGCAGCCCGTCTGGTGTTCAACCTTCCCAAGTTCTCTCACGTCACCCCGCTCCTCCGCTCTCTCCACTGGCTTCCAGTTGAAGCTCGCATCCGCTACAATACCATGGTGCTTGCCTATGGAGCTGTGAGGGGAACGGCACCTCAGTACCTCCAGGCTCTGATCAGGCCCTACACCCAAACAAGGGCACTGCGTTCATCCACCTCTGGCCTGCTCGCCTCCCTACCACTGAGGAAGTACAGTTCCCGCTCAGCCCAGTCAAAACTGTTCGCTGCTCTGGCCCCCAATGGTGGAACAAACTCCCTCACGACGCCAGGACAGCGGAGTCAATCACCACCTTCCGGAGACACCTGAAACCCCACCTCTTCAAGGAATACCTAGGATAGGGTAAGTAATCCTTCTCACCCCCCCTAAAAAGATTTAGATGCACTATTGTAAGTGGCTGTTCCACTGGATGTCATAAGGTGTATGCACCAATTTGTAAGTCGCTCTGGATAAGAGCGTCTGCTAAATGACTTAAATGTAAATGTAAATGTTTCACTGCTGAGCAGGAGTGAAGACCTGCGGTGCTGCACCTCCTCAAGAGCATTAATGACTGTTGTAGACAACCCATGTCTGACTTGTTGTTACTACATCGTAACTACGTTGTTACTTACTACGTTGTTACTTACTACGTTGTTACTTACTACGTTGTTACTTACTACGTTACTACAGTGTTACTACATTGTTACTACGGTGTTACTACTACGGTGTTACTACTACGGTGTTACTTACTACGGTGTTACTTACTACGTTACTACTTACTACGTTACTACAGTGTTACTACATTGTTACTACATTGTTGCTACTACGTTGTTGCTACTACGTTGTTACTACATTGTTACTACATTGTTACTACGTTGTTACTACGTTGTTACTTACTACGTTACTACATTGTTACTACATTGTTACTACTACATTGTTACTACATTGTTACTACATTGTTACTTACTACGTTGTTACTTACTACGTTGTTACTTACTACGTTGTTACTTACTACGTTGTTACTTACTACGTTGTTACTTACTACGTTGTTACTTACTACGTTACTACAGTGTTACTACAGTGTTACTACTACGTTGTTACTTACTACGTTGTTACTTACTACGTTGTTACTACGTTGTTACTTACTACGTTGTTACTTACTACGTTGTTACTACGTTACTACATCGTTACTACATTGTTACTACGTTGTTTGTTACTACGTTGTTACTTACTACGTTGTTACTTACTACGTTGTTACTTACTACGTTACTACGTTGTTACTACGTTACTACGTTGTTACTACTACATTGTTACTACGTTGTTACTACTACATTTTTACTACGTTGTTACTACTACATTGTTACTACGTTGGTACTACTACATTGTTACTACGTTGTTACTACGTTGTTACTACATTGTTACTACATTGTTACTACTACGTTACTACTACGTTACTACTACGTTACTACTACGTTACTACATTGCTACTACTACGTTACTACATTGCTACTACTACGTTACTACGTTGTTACTACATTGTTAGTTTGTTGTTACTACATTGTTAAGTTTGTTGTTAATGTTTTTACTACGTTGTTACTACGTTGCTAGTTAGTTGTTACTATGTTGTTACTATGTCGTTACTATGTTGCTTTGTCCTCTTACGTGTGCAGGAGTCAGCGGCAGAGCTCGGTCTGCTGGGGTGTCTGTAGAACCCTCTACGGCAGCTCTGGCAGTGTCTGCCCTCTGTGTTGTGGTGGCAGACGTCACACACAGTCCCACTACGCCGTCCCGATGCCAACCACACACCACGGTCAAAGTGACAAATATCTGCATGGCCGTTACACTTGCACTCTGTAAAAGAAAAAGAGGAAGCGCCTAAGATAATCGTGCAAAACTCTTGACTTTCATGTAAATCATTATTGACGTCAATGGGAGACATGTACAACACAATTTGAGTTAAGTGCAAAGATCTCTAGTCAGAATACCACCTTAAAAGCATCTCTGTTTTCCCATTGTTTCCTTTCTCTCAAAAGGTAGAGTAAAGATACTGGATTTCATTAACATTTGCATCAATGGGGTCATTTCTGAATGTGAATGTTTCAACAACAACAACAAGACAGATCCCTTTGAGAGCATTGAATAGGTAAAAGAAGATATACCTACTGAATTCTACATGAGTACTACAACTACTACTAATTTTTAAAAAAGACATCTGGCTGTGTGTATCGGGTAATGTACTTGTTGTGTACGTGGTTCTGCTGGTTGACCTTCCTGGCCTTTGTAACACTCACTCTTGCATTCACGAGGTGCTCCTATGATGCCGTTGGCAGCTTGCCAGGGTTGGTCATTGTAGAGGGGAACGCAGTGCTCACAGTGGTCGCCGGCAGTGTTGTGTTTACACACACATTTCCCATGGACCTGCCACAGGGGAGAGAGAAAGCAATATTTACTGTAATAGGGAACACAGATATAGACACACAAATATTTTGCACACATTTTTTTTATATGTGACACGTATCAATGCCAAAATAACATGCAAAAAATAACATGCAAAACAGGTAAGCCCCCCCCCCTAAATAAATATATATAATAAAAAAAATGTGGGGGGGCTTGCCTGTATTGCATGTAATTTTGACATGAATACGTGTCACATATCAGTTTGCAAACTATGTAAATATATATATATATATCATTGAGCTAATAAAGCTGCATACAAACAGGCAGCTCCAAAATGCAGGTGTTTCAGCCTAGCTCAGTGTTTTCTGTGATGATGGGGCAGGCTAGCAAAAAAAATAGGAGCATTGCACTGTGTTTGGCTCATCATTGCACCGTGATTGGTTCAGTGTTCTGTCACCAGCCTTGAGTATGGGTAGACATCAAGAATCCGTTTGGCTACTGCCATAGAGTTACATTAGAAGTTCCCTTCCAAGAAGGCTCAAGGTCCGATAAAATAACGTCAAACGACATTATATCTACAGTAGCTTTGATTGGACTGTCAACGTCTTACTTTCTAAAATCTTAGCTAGCAGTCATCGTCATAAATAAAGTAGACAATCTACTGGCAAATCCTTTTTAATCCTTGTCATATGCTGATAAACAATGAAGAGAAATGATAGATAAAACGTATCGGTGCTCATCGGCCACTGGATATAAACATTACACAACAAGTTAGAAAATCGCAAATTAAACAATGAGTTGTTTGGAAGGAATCGGTGACAGTGGCTAACCACAAGCATCTCAACTGGGAACATTCAGCAAATTAAACTGGGAATCGGTGACAGTGGCTAACCAGCATCGCAACTGGGAAATCAGACGCAACTGGGAAGTCAGACTGGGAAAACTGGGAAAACTGGGAAGCAGCATCACAACTGGGAAGTCAGACTGGGAAAACAAGCATCTCAACTGGGAAGTCAGACTGGGAAAACAAGCATCTCAACTGGGAAGTCAGACTGGGAAAACAAGCATCACAACTGGGAAGTCAGACTGGGAAAACAAGCATCACAACTGGGAAGTCAGACTGGGAAAACAAGCATCTCAACTGGGAAGTCAGACTGGGAAAACAAGCATCACAACTGGGAAGTCAGACTGGGAAAACAAGCATCTCAACTGGGAAGTCAGACTGGGAAAACAAGCATCTCAACTGGGAAGTCAGACTGGGAAAACAAGCATCTCAACTGGGAAGTCAGACTGGGAAAACAAGCATCTCAACTGGGAAGTCAGACTGGGAAAACAAGCATCGCAACTGGGAAGTCAGACTGGGAAAACAAGCATCACAACTGGGAAGTCAGACTGGGAAAACAAGCATCGCAACTGGGAAGTCAGACTGGGAAAATACGTTTTGAACGGTCACCCAACTCGGAATTGTACATCTTTTTCTTTGATGACCGCCGCGCAAAACAAGGCGAGTCCAAACAATGTCTTATCTGCTGCTGAATAAATGATAGGAAGATATGGTCAGCCACATCAGCTATGTTTTTTAAAGAGGCAGTAAACGAGACTGCCAGACAAGGCTCCGCTGATAGCCAGGTGTAGAGGTGGTCAGGATTCACTCCATGGTGCTGAAAAGAAAGCTCTGCTATTGGGACAGCTTTGTGTCGACCCTAAACATTTGTGGGCACTGCTTGTCGCCGTTATAGTGCAATGAATGTATTGTTTAGTGTTGTGAAGTGGCTTTGCTGGCATGCATCTAAAAAAAAAATTTTTAAATGTTGGTTGAGTTTGACCCACCAAGATTTATATGCTAAAATCGCAAGTGCAGCAGTGTATTTTCTACTTTGCAGTAAATGTGGATTGCACAGTGAAGTGTGGAACACTCTTAGTTATCTTCCCAACACAGTTTGACTAAAGCCTCCAATGTTTACTATATGAGAAATGCTGATGTAATTCCACTGTCCACTGGCAGTTTCTACTCTCAGTGGGAAAAATATGTTGAAGCTACTATATTTTACACTATAATTAAGGTTTCCTCATAGTCATAATCCCGTAATGGAAGGTAAATCTGTGGGTAAATATAGTCTTCAGTAAAGCCTAGAGGCTCCGCATTAAAGCACCACTACACAGATGTAGAACCCAAGGGGTGGTGGGAATGGAGAGTGCCACACACACACACACACACACACACACACACACACACACACACACACACACACACACACACACACACACACACACACACACACACACACACACACACACACACACACACACACACACACACACACACACACACGGCAGCACAAACACACAACATCCCTGACTGTTTTTGTTAACAGAGTGACGTGATGATTGCAGGCTTTTGGAGAAGCGCTAATAGACACAGAGATAAGTGGTCAGTTGTGATTGGTTGTTCGTTCTGCTCTTCACCCTTACTCACCACGTGATTGATCCTCTGCCTGGCGGGGCGGTACCCATTGGCTGGCACACAGTGCTCAGCGTGCCCGTTGCAGAGGCAGCTACCCTTGACGATGAAGTCATAGATGGCATAATGGTTCGTGGGCAGTGCCTGGATATCTGGGTCTTTAGCCTGGCAGGGGCAAGGCTGGCGCTGCAGCAGACGCACCCGCAGGTTGGTGACCATCAACTGAGTCTGGGCTGCTGGGCCGTAGGGGTCCAGTGAGTACCAGGGGGACAGGGCGCGATAGATCACCTAGAGAGGGGAGAAGAGTGGGTCAGAGTTCCCGGCAGATCAAATCAAACTGTATTTGTCACACGTGTGTAGACCTTACTGTGAAATGCCTACTTACATGCCCTTAGCCAACAGTGCAGTTCAAGAAGAGTTAAGAAAATATTTACCAAACAAACTAAAGTAAAAAATAATAAAAAGTAACACAATAAGAATAACAGCAGTGTACAAAATAAATGGAGGGAGGGGTCAATGTAGATAGTCCGGTGGCCATTTGATTAATTGTTCAGCAGTCTTATGGCTTGGGGGTAGAAACTGTTAAGGAGCCTTTTGGTCCTAGGCTTGGCGAAAACTCTATGTACAGTGTGTGCAAATGTAGAAGAGTAGGGAGGTAAGGCAATACATAGGCAAATGGAGGTGAAATAATTACAATTTAGCATTAACACTGTAGTGATAGATGTGCAGATGATGATGTGCAAGCAGAGATACTGGTATGCAAAAGACCAAGAGGATAAGTAACAATATGGGGATGAGGTAGTCGTGTGCTATTTACAGATAGGCTGTGTACAGGCACAGTGATCGGAAAGCTGCTCTGACAGCTGATGCTTAAAGTTAGAGAGGGAGATATAAGACTCCAGCTTCAGTGATGTTTGCAATTCGTTCCAGTCATTGGCAGCAGAGAACTGGAAGGAAAGGCGGTCAAAGGAAGTGTTGGCTTTGGGGATGACCAGTGAAATATACCCGTTGGAGTGCGTGCTACGGGTGGGTGATGCTATGGTGACCAGTGAGCTGAGATAAGGCGGGGCTTTACCTAGTTTTTAGATGACCTGGAGCCAGTGGGTTTGGCGGCGAGTATGAAGCGAGGGCCAGCCAACGAGAGCATACAGGTCGCAGTGGTGGATAGTATATGGGGCTTTGGTGACAAAACGGGTGGCACTGTGATAGTCTATATCCAATTTGCTGAGTAGAGTGTTGGAGGTTATTTTGTAAATGACATCGCCGAAGTCAAGAATCGATAGGAGAGTCAGTTTTACGAAGGTATGTTAGGCAGCATGAGTGAAGGAGGCTTTGTTGCGAAATAGGAAGCCGATTCTAGATTTAATTTTGGATTGGAGATGCTTAATGTGAGTCTGGAAAGAGAGTTTACAGTCTAACCAGACACCTAGGTATTTGTAGTTGTCCACATATTCTAAGTCAGTACCGTCCAGAGTATTGACGATAGTGAGGGCAGCAATTGGTCGAAGAGCACTTAGTTTTACTTGCATTTAAAAGCAGTTGGAGGCTGCTGTTTGTTAGCACAATGTACAAATAAGGGCCAGATGTATACAGAATGGTGTCGTCTGCGTAGAATCACCAGCCGCAAGAGCGACATCATTTATATATACAGAGAAAAGAGTCGGCCTGAGAATTGAACCCTGTGGCACAATCATAGAGACTGCCAGAGGTCCAGCCAACAGGCCGTCCGATTTGACACACTGAACTCTATCAGAGAGGTAGTTGGTGAACCAGGCGAGGCATTTCAGAAGCCAAGGCTATTGAGTCTGCCGATAAGAACGCAGTGATTGACAGAGTCGAAAGCCTTGCCCAGGTCGATGAAGACGGCTGCACAGTACTGTCTTTTATCGATGGCGGTTATGATATCGTTTAGGACCTTGAGCGTGGCTGAGGTGCACCCATGACCACCTCGGAAACCAGATTGCATAGTGGAGAAGAAACGATGGGTTTCGAGATGGTCAGTGATCTGTTTGTTAACTTGGCTTTCGAATATTTTAGAAAGGCAGGGCAGGATGGATATAGGTATATAACAGTTTGGGTCTAGAGTGTCTCCCCCTTTGAAGAGGGGGATGACCACGGCAGCTTTCCAATCTTTGGGGATCTCAGACTATACGAAAGAGTGGTTGAATAAGCTAGTAATAGGGGTTGCAACAATTTCGGCAGATCATTTTAGAAAGAAAGGGTACAGATTGTCTAGCCCAACTGATTTGTAGGGATCCAGAGTTTGCAGTTCTTTCAGAACATCAGCTGTCTGGATTTGGGTGAAGGAGAAGCAGGGGGGCTTGGGCAAGTTGCTGCAGGGGGTGCTGAGATGTTGGCCGGGGTAGTTGTAGCCAGGTGGAAAGCATGGCCAGCTGTAGAAAAATCTTTATTGAAATGATCGGTTATTGTAGATTTATCGGTGGTGAAAATGTTTCCTATCCTCAGTGCAGTGGGCAGCTGGGAGGAGGTGCTTTTATTCTCCATGGACTTTACAGTCCCAAAACTTTTTGGAATTAGTACTACAGGATGCACATTTCTGTTTGAAAAAGCTAGCCTTAGCTCTCCTAACTGACTGAGTATATTGGTTCCTGACTTCCCTGAAAAGTTACATATCGCGGGGGCTATTTGATGCTAATGCAGAACGCCACAGGATGTTTTTGTGCTGGTCAAGGGCAGTCTGGGGTGAAGCAAGGGCTATATCTGTTCTTAGTTCTAAATTTTTTGGAATGGGGCATGCTTATTTAAGATGGAGAGGAAATCACTTTTAAAGAGAAACCAGGCATCCTCTACTGACGGGATGTGGTCAATATCCTTCCAGGATACCCAGGCCAGGTCGATTAGAAAGGCCTGCTTGCTGAAGTGTTTTAGGGAGCGTTTGACAGTGATGAGGGGTGGTTGTTTGACCGCAGACCCATTACACACGCAGGCAATGAGGCAATGATCTCTGAGATCCTGGTTGGAGACAGCAGAGGGGTATTTAGAGGGCAAGTTGGTCAGGATGATATCTAAGAGGGTGCCCATGGTTACGGATTTAGGGTTGTACACGGTATGTTCCTTGATAATTTGTGTGAGATTGAAGGCATCTATCTTAGATTGTAGAACGGCCGGGGTGTTAAGCATTTCCCAGTTTAGGTCACCTAACAGTACGAACTCTGATGATAGATGGGGGGCAATCAATTAACAGCCGGGGGCTGAAGGGGGTCTATTACAAGCGGCAATGGTGAGAGACTTGTTTCTGAAAAGGTGGATTTTTAAAAGTAGAAGCTCAAATTGTTTGGGCACAGACCTGGATAGTATGACAGAACTCTGCAGGCTATCTCTGTAGTAGATTGCAACTGCGCCCCCTTAAGCAGTTCTATCTTGTCGGAAAATGTTATAGTTAGGGATAGACATTTCTGGATTTTTGGAGGCCTTCCTAAACCAGGATTCAGACACTCCTTAGGGAGGAGGCTTCTAATGTTAAAATGCATGAAACCAAGGATTTTGCGGTTATAGAAGTCAACAAATGAGAGCGCCTGGGGAATGGGAGTGGAGCTAGGCACTGCAGGGCCTGGATTAACCTCTACATCACCAGAGGAACAGAGGAGGAATAGGATAAGGGTACGGCTAAAGGCTATAAGAACTGGTCATCTAGTGCGTTCGGAACAGAGAGTAAAAGGAGCAGATTTCTGGGCCCGGAAGAATGGATTCAAGGCATAATGTACAGACAAGGGTATGGTAGGATGTGAATACAGTGTAGGTAAACCTAGGCATTGAGTGACGATG
Source organism: Oncorhynchus keta (assembly GCF_023373465.1). Taxonomy (NCBI): domain Eukaryota; kingdom Metazoa; phylum Chordata; class Actinopteri; order Salmoniformes; family Salmonidae; genus Oncorhynchus; species Oncorhynchus keta. The sequence continues at coordinate 52,052,479 of NC_068437.1, read as the reverse complement.
AGAGAGGTTGTCTCTAGAGGCACCATTTAGGCCAGGTGAGGTCACCGCGTGAGTGGGGGGTGGACCAAAAGGGCTAGCTAAGGCATATTGAGCAGGGCTGGAGGCTCTACAGTGAAATAAGACAATAATCACTAACCAAAACAGCAATATTGACGTTAGGGAGAGGCATGCGTAGCCAAGTGAGCTGGAGACATGGAGATTCAGACAGCTAGCGGGCAAGGCCTAGCAGAAGGGCCTTCGGGGGATGTCACGATGGAAGGGCCTGTTGAGACCCCCTCGGATGGTTATGTTGGCAGACCAGTCGTGATGGATCGGCGGGGCTCTATGTTGGCAGTAAAAGGGTCCAGGCCAATTAGCAAAATAGGTATTGTAGCCCAAGGAATTGGCTGATGGACCTCTTCAGCTAGCCGGGAGATGGGCCTAGCTCCAGGCTAGCTCCAGGCTAACTGGTGCTTGCATCGGGACAGAGACGTTAGCCAGGTGTAGCCACTCAGATAGCAGCTAGCTAGCTGCGATGATCCAGTGTAAAGGTTCAGAGCTTGTGGTAGGAATCCTGAGATTCCTGAGAAAAAGCAGTCCGATATGCTCTGGGTTGATATCGCGCTGTGCAGACTGGCAGGAATTGACCGGGCTGAGGCTGGCTGATGTCCAAGTTAACGTTGATGACCGCTAGCAGTGGCTAAATGACTATTAGCAAGTAGCTAGTTAGCTGGCTAGCTTCTGATGGGGGTTCCGGTTCTAAAGTGTAAAAAAAAATTGCAGATCCGTACCACGATGAGGCGGGTTGCAGGAGAGTATGTTCAGTCCGTAGATGGGAATTGAGATGAAAAATAATCATAACAAATATATACGAAGAAAAATATATATACATGGGACCGGACGGGACAAGACAACAGATGTCTGACTGCTACGGATTGCAGGAAGCTTGGCCCCAGTGATGTACTGGGCCGTACGCACTACCCTCTGTAATGCCTTATGGTCAGATGCCAAGCCAGGCGGTGAAGCAACCGGTCAGGATGCTCTCGATGGTGCAGCTGTAGAACTTTGAGGATCGGGGGACCCATGTCAAATATTTTCAGTCTCCCGAGGGGAAATAGCTTTTGTCGTGCCCTCGTCAAGACTGTCTTGGTGTGTTCGGACCGTGATAGATTGTTGGTGATGTGGACACCAAGGAACTTGAAACTCTCGACTCGCTCCACTAATGCCTTTTCCTGTAGTCCACAATCAGCTCCTTTGTCTTGCTCACATTACGGGAGAGGTTGTTGTCCTGGCACCACACTGCCAGTTCTCTGATCTCCTCCCTATAGGCTGTCTCATCGTTGTCGGTGATCAGGCCTACCACTGTTGCGTCATCAGCAAACTTAATGATGGTGTTGGAGTCGTGTTAGGCCATGCAGTAGTGGGTGAACAAGAGAGGGAGTAAGTACACACCCCTGAGGGGCCCCAGTGTTGAGGATCAGCGTGGCAGATATTTTGTTGCCTACTCTTATCACCTGGGGGCGGCCCATCAGGAAGTCCAGGATCCAGTTGCAGAGGGAGGTGTTGAGTCCCAGGGTCCTTGGCTTAGTGATGAGCTTCGTGGGCACTATGGTATTGAACGCTGAGCTGTAGTCAGTGAACAGCATTCTCACATAGGTGTTACTTTTGTCCAGGTGGGAAAGGGCAGTGTGGTGCGATTGAGATTATGTCATCTGTGGATCTGTTGGGGCAGTAGGCAAATTGGAGTGGGTCTAGGGTATCTGGGAGGATGCTGTTGATGTGAGCCATGACCAGCCTTTCAAAGTACTTCATGGCTACCGACGTAAGTGCTACAGGGAGGTAATCAGGTTACTTCGCTTCCTTGGGCACAGGGACTATGGTGGTCTGCTTGACACATCTAGGTATTACAGACTCAGTTGAAAATGAGAGGTTGAAAATGTCAGTGAAGACACTTGCCAGCTGATTTGCGCATGCTTTGAGTACATGTCCTGGTAATCCATCTGGTCCCGCAGCTTTGTGAATGTTGACCTGTTTAAAGGTCTTGCTCACATCGGCTACCGGGAGCGTTATCACACAGTCATCCAGAACAGCTGGTGCTCTCATGCATGCTTCAGTGTTGCTTGCCTCGAAGCAAGCATAAAAGGCATTCCGCTCGTCTGGTAGGCTCGTGTCACTGGGCAGCTCGCGTCTGGGTTTCCCTTTGTAGTCCGTAATAGTTTTCAAGCAATGCCACATCCAACAAGCGTCAGACCCGGTGCAGTCTTAATCCTGTATTGACGCTTTGCTTGTTTGATTGTTCCTCTGAGGGCATAGCGGGATTTCTTATAGGAGTCCTGATTAGTGTCCCGCTCCTTGAAAGCAACAACTCTAGTCTTTTAGCTTGTTGTAGATGTTGCCTGTAATCCATGGCTCCTGTTTGGGGTATGTACGTACGGTCACTGTGGGGACGACGTCATCGATGCACTTATTGATGAAGCCGATGACTGAGGTGGTATATTCCTCAACGCCATTGGATGAATCTCAGAACATATTCCAGTCTGTGCTGCAAAACAGTCCTGTGGTGTAGCATCCGTGTCATCTGACCACTTCCGTATTGAGCTAATCACTGGTACTTCCTGCTTTAATTGCTTGTAAGCAGGAATCAGGAGGATAGAATCATGGTCAGATTTGCCAAATGGAGGGCAGGGGAGAGCTTTGTATGCATCTCTGTGTGTGGAGTGAATGTGGTCTATAGTTTTCTTCTCCCTGGTTGCACATGTGACATGCTGGTAAAAATTTGGTAAAACTGATTTAAGTTTGCCGGCATTAAAGTCCCCGGCCACTAGGAGCGCTGCTTCTGGGTAAGCATTTTATTGTTTGCTTATGGCCTTATATATTTGGTTGAGTGCGGTCCTAGTGTCAGCATCATTCTGTGGTGGTACAGTGCCTGGCAAAACTATTCATCCCGCTTGACGTTTTTCCTATTGTGTTGCATTACAACCTGTAATTTAAATTGATATTTGTTTGGATTTCATGTAACGGACACACACAAAATAGTCCATCTTGGTGAAGTGAAATGGAAAATTTAAAAACAAAGTGGTGCATACATATGTATTCATATGTATTTGGTGAAACCAATTACCTTCAGAAGTCGCATAATTAGTTAATTAAATAAAGTCCACGTGTGAAATCTAGGACAGGGACGGTCACACTCTCTCTCTAATCCCTGTTAGTGAGCATTTCTCCATTGCAAAACAATCCAGCCACCTGACAGGTGTGGCATATCAAGAAGCTGATTAAACAGCATGATCATTACAGAGGTGCACCTTGTGCTGGGGACAATAAAAGGACACCCTAAAATGTGCAGTTACTGTCACACAACACAATGCCACAGATGTCTCAAATTTTGAGGAAGCGTACAACTGGTATGCTGACAGCAGGAATGTCCACCAGAGCTGTTGCCAGATAATTTCATGTTCATTTCTCAACCGTAAGCGTGAAACCACGCCAACGCTGGAACTCCACATCCGGATTCTTCACCTGCGGGATCGTCTGAGACCGGACGGCTGGACCTGGCCCCACTGAGGGCCTTTGCCACTGACCAGCCATGTGAAATCCATAGATTAGGTACTAATTCATCTATTGTACTTTACCTATTTTCCTTATATGAACTGCAACTCAGTAAAATCGTTGAAATTGTAGCATTTTGCATTTATATATTTTTGTTCAGTATATATCTCATTATAAAATAATTAGAGGGGGGCTAAACCTGACACAGCCCAACACACAGCATGACCTGACACAGCCCAACACACAGCATGACCTGACACAGCCCAACACACAGCATGACCTGACACAGCCCAACACACAGCATGACCTGACACAGCCCAACACACAGCATGACCTGACACAGCATGACCTGACACAGCCCAACACACAGCATGACCTGACACAGCCCAACACACAGCATGACCTGACACAGCCCAACACACAGCATGACCTGACACAGCCCAACACACAGCATGACCTGACACAGCATGACCTGACACAGCCCAACACACAGCATGACCTGACACAGCCCAACACACAGCATGACCTGACACAGCCCAACACACAGCATGACCTGACACAGCCCAACACACAGCATGACCTGACACAGCATAACCTGACACAGCCCAACACAGCATGACCTGACACAGCATGACCTGACACAGCATGACCTGACACAGCCCACAACACAGCATGACCTGACACAGCCCAACACACAGCATGACCTGACACAGCACACAGCCCAACACACAGCATGACCTGGCACAGCCCAACACACAGCATGACCCACAGCCCAACACACAGCATGACCTGACACAGCCCAACACGCAGCATGTCCTGACACAGCCCAACACAGCCCAACACACAGCATGACCTGACACAGCCCAACACACAGCATGACCTGACACAGCCCAACACACAGCATGACAGCATGACCTGACACAGCCCAACACACAGCATGACCTGACACAGCCCAACACACAGTATAACCTGACACAGCCCAACACACAGCATAACCTGACACAGCCCAACACACAGCATGACCTGACACAGCCCAACACACAGCATGACCTGACACAGCCCAACACACAGCATGACCTGACACAGCCCAACACACAGCATGACCTGACACAGCATGACCTGACACAGCCCACAACACAGCATGACCTGACACAGCATGACCTGACACAGCATGACCTGACACAGCCCAACACACAGCATGACCTGACACAGCATGACCTGACACAGCCCAACACACAGCATGACCTGACACAGCATGACCTGACACAGCCCACAACACAGCATGACCTGACACAGCCCAACACACAGCATGACCTGACACAGCCCAACACACAGCATGACCTGACACAGCATGACCTGACACAGCCCAACACACAGCATGACCTGACACAGCCCAACACACAGCATGACCTGACACAGCCCAACACACAGCATGACCTGACACAGCCCAACACACAGCATAACCTGACACAGCCCAACACACAGCATAACCTGACACAGCATGACCTGACACAGCCCAACACACAGCATGACCTGACACAGCCCAACACACAGCATGACCTGACACAGCCCAACACACAGCATGACCTGACACAGCCCAAAACACAGCATGACCTGACACAGCCCAACACACAGCATGACCTGGCACAGCATAACCTGACACAGCCCAACACACAGCATGACCTGACACATCCCAACACACAGCATGACCTGACACAGCCCAACACACAGCATGACCTGACACAGCCCAACACACAGCATGTCCTGACACAGCCCAACACACAGCATGACCTGACACAGCCCAACACATAGCATAACCTGACACAGCCCAACACACAGCATGACCTGACACAGCCCAACACACAGCATGACCTGACACAGCCCAACACACAGCATGACCTGACACAGCCCAACACACAGCATGACCTGACACAGCATGACCTGACACAGCCCAACACACAGCATGACCTGACACAGCCCAACACACAGCATGACCTGACACAGCCCAACACACAGCATGACCTGACACAGAATAACCTGACACAGCCCAACACACAGCATGACCTGACACAGCCCAACACACAGCATGACCTGACACAGAATAACGTGACACAGCCCAACACACAGCATGACCTGACACAGCCCAGCACACAGCATGACCTGACACAGCCCAACACACAGCATGACCTGACACAGCCCAACACACAGCATGACCTGACACAGCCCAACACACAGCATGACCTGACACAGCCCAACACACAGCATGACCTGACACAGCCCAACACACAGCATCACCTGACACAGCCCAACACACAGCATGACCTCACACAGCATAACCTGACACAGCCCAACACACAGCATGACCTGACACAGCCCAACACACAGCATGACCTGACACAGCCCAACACACAGCATGACCTGACACAGCATGACCTGACACAGCCCACAACACAGCATGACCTGACACAGCATGACCTGACAAAGCATGACCTGACACAGCCCAACACACAGCATGACCTGACACAGCCCAACACACAGCATGACCTGACACAGCCCAACACACAGCATGACCTGACACAGCCCAACACACAGCATGACCTGACACAGCCCAACACACAGCATGACCTGACACAGCCCAACAGACAGCATAACCTGACACAGCCCAACACACAGCATGACCTGACACAGCCCAACACACAGCATGACCTGACACAGCCCAACAGACCGCATGACCTGACACAGCCCACAACACAGCATGACCTGACACAGCATGACCTGACAAAGCATGACCTGACACAGCCCAACACACAGCATGACCTGACACAGCATGACCTGAGACAGAATAACGTGACACAGGCCACAACACAGCATGACCTGACACAGCCCAACACACAGCATGACCTGACACAGCCCAACACACAGCATGACCTGACACAGCCCAACACACAGCATGACCTGACACAGCATGACCTGACACAGCCCACAACACAGCATGACCTGACACAGCCCAACACACAGCATGACCTGACACAGCCCAACACACAGCATGACCTGGCACAGCCCAACACATAGCATGACCTGACACAGCCCAACACACAGCATGACCTGACACAGCCCAACACGCAGCATGTCCTGACACAGCCCAACACACAGCATGTCCTGACACAGCCCAACACACAGCATGACCTGACACAGCCCAACACACAGCATGACCTGACACAGCCCAACCCACAGCATGACCTGACACAGCATGACCTGACACAGCCCACAACACAGCATGACCTGACACAGCCCAACACACAGCATGACCTGACACAGCATGACCTGACACAGCCCAACACACAGCATGACCTGACACAGCCCAACACACAGCATGACCTGACACAGCCCAACACGCAGCATGTCCTGACACAGCCCAACACACAGCATGTCCTGACACAGCCCAACACACAGCATGACCTGACACAGCCCAACACACAGCATGACCTGACACAGCCCACACACAGCATGACCTGACACAGCCCAACACACAGCATGACCTGACACAGCATGACCTGACACAGCCCACAACACAGCATGACCTGACACAGCCCAACACACAGCATGACCTGACACAGCATGACCTGACACAGCCCAACACACAGCATGACCTGACACAGCCCAACACACAGCATGACCTGACACAGCATGTCCTGACACAGCCCAACACAGCATGACCTGACACAGCCCAACACACAGCATGACCTGACACAGCCCAACACACAGCATGACTTGACACAGAATAACCTGACACAGCCCAACACACAGAATATCCTGACACAGCCCAACACACAGCATGACCTGACACAGCCCAACACACAGCATGACCTGACACAGCCCAACACACAGCATGACCTGACACAGCCCAACACACAGCATGACCTGACAGAGCCCAACACACAGCATGACCTGACACAGCCCAACACACAGCATGACCTGACACAGCCCAACACACAGCATGACCTGACACAGCCCAACACACAGCATGACCTGACACAGCCCAACACACAGCATGACCTGACACAGCCCAACACACAGCATGACCTGACACAGCCCAACACACAGCATAACCTGACACAGCCCAACACACAGCATGACCTGACACAGCCCAACACACAGCATGACCTGACACAGCCCAACACACAGCATGACCTGACACAGCATGACCTGACACAGCCCACAACACAGCATGACCTGACACAGCATGACCTGACAAAGCATGACCTGACACAGCCCAACACACAGCATGACCTGACACAGCCCAACACACAGCATGACCTGACACAGCCCAACACACAGCATGACCTGACACAGCATGACCTGACACAGCCCACAACACAGCATGACCTGACACAGCATGACCTGACAAAGCATGACCTGACACAGCCCAACACACAGCATGACCTGACACAGCCCAACACACAGCATGACCTGACACAGCCCAACACACAGCATGACCTGACACAGCCCAACACACAGCATGACCTGACACAGCCCAACACACAGCATGACCTGACACAGCCCAACAGACAGCATAACCTGACACAGCCCAACACACAGCATGACCTGACACAGCCCAACACACAGCATGACCTGACACAGCCCAACACACAGCATGACCTGACACAGCATGACCTGACACAGCCCATGACACAGCATGACCTGACAAAGCATGACCTGACACAGCCCAACACACAGCATGACCTGACACAGCATGACCTGACACAGCCCACAACACAGCATGACCTGACACAGCCCAACACACAGCATGACCTGACACAGCCCAACACACAGCATGACCTGACACAGCCCAACACACAGCATGACCTGACACAGCATGACCTGACACAGCCCACAACACAGCATGACCTGACACAGCCCAACACACAGCATGACCTGACACAGCCCAACACACAGCATGACCTGGCACAGCCCAACACATAGCATGACCTGACACAGCCCAACACACAGCATGACCTGACACAGCCCAACACGCAGCATGTCCTGACACAGCCCAACACACAGCATGTCCTGACACAGCCCAACACACAGCATGACCTGACACAGCCCAACACACAGCATGACCTGACACAGCCCAACCCACAGCATGACCTGACACAGCATGACCTGACACAGCCCACAACACAGCATGACCTGACACAGCCCAACACACAGCATGACCTGACACAGCATGACCTGACACAGCCCAACACACAGCATGACCTGACACAGCCCAACACACAGCATGACCTGACACAGCCCAACACGCAGCATGTCCTGACACAGCCCAACACACAGCATGTCCTGACACAGCCCAACACACAGCATGACCTGACACAGCCCAACACACAGCATGACCTGACACAGCCCACACACAGCATGACCTGACACAGCCCAACACACAGCATGACCTGACACAGCATGACCTGACACAGCCCACAACACAGCATGACCTGACACAGCCCAACACACAGCATGACCTGACACAGCATGACCTGACACAGCCCACAACACAGCATGACCTGACACAGCCCAACACACAGCATGACCTGACACAGCATGTCCTGACACAGCCCAACACACAGCATGACCTGACACAGCCCAACACACAGCATGACCTGACACAGCCCAACACACAGCATGACTTGACACAGAATAACCTGACACAGCCCAACACACAGAATATCCTGACACAGCCCAACACACAGCATGACCTGACACAGCCCAACACACAGCATGACCTGACACAGCCCAACACACAGCATGACCTGACACAGCCCAACACACAGCATGACCTGACAGAGCCCAACACACAGCATGACCTGACACAGCCCAACACACAGCATGACCTGACACAGCCCAACACACAGCATGACCTGACACAGCCCAACACACAGCATGACCTGACACAGCCCAACACACAGCATGACCTGACACAGCCCAACACACAGCATGACCTGACACAGCCCAACACACAGCATAACCTGACACAGCCCAACACACAGCATGACCTGACACAGCCCAACACACAGCATGACCTGACACAGCCCAACACACAGCATGACCTGACACAGCATGACCTGACACAGCCCACAACACAGCATGACCTGACACAGCATGACCTGACAAAGCATGACCTGACACAGCCCAACACACAGCATGACCTGACACAGCCCAACACACAGCATGACCTGACACAGCCCAACACACAGCATGACCTGACACAGCCCAACACACAGCATGACCTGACACAGCCCAACACGCAGCATGTCCTGACACAGCCCAACACACAGCATGTCCTGACACAGCCCAACACACAGCATGACCTGACACAGCCCAACACACAGCATGACCTGACGAAGCCCAACACACAGCATGACCTGACACAGCCCAACACACAGCATGACCTGACACAGCCCAACACACAGCATGACCTGACACAGCCCAACACACAGCATGTCCTGACACAGCCCAACACACAGCATGACCTGACACAGCCCAACACACAGCATGACCTGACACAGCATGACCTGACACAGCCCACAACACAGCATGACCTGACACAGCACGACCTGACACAGCCCAACACACAACATGACCTGACACAGCATGACCTGAGACAGCTCACAACACAGCATGACCTGACACAGCCCAACACACAGCATGACCTGACACAGCCCAACAAACAGCAAGACATGACACAGCCCAACACACAGCATGACCTGACACAGCCCAACACACAGCATGACCTGACACAGCCCAACACACAGTATAACCTGACACAGCCCAACACGCAGCATAACCTGACACAGCCCAACACACAGCATGACCTGACACAGCCCAACACACAGCATGACCTGACACAGCCCAACACACAGCATGACCTGACACAGCCCAACACACAGCATGACCTGACACAGCATGACCTGACACAGCCCACAACACAGCATGACCTGACACAGCATGACCTGACACAGCCCAACACACAGCATGACCTGACACAGCCCAACACACAGCATGACCTGACACAGCCCAACACACAGCATGACCTGACACAGCCCAACACACAGCATGACCTGACACAGCATGTCCTGACACAGCCCAACACACAGCATGACCTGACACAGCATGACCTGACACAGCCCAACACACAGCATGACCTGACACAGCCCAACACACAGCATGACCTGACACAGCATAACCTGACACAGCCCAACACACAGCATGACCTGACACAGCCCAACACACAGCATAACCTGACACAGCCCAACACACAGCATGACCTGACACAGCCCAACACACAGCATGACCTGACACAGAATAACGTGACACAGCATGACCTGACACAGCCCAACACACAGCCCAACACACAGCATGACCTGACACAGCCCAACACAGCATAACCTGACACAGCCCAACACACAGCATGACCTGACACAGCCCAACACACAGCATGACTTGACACAGAATAACCTGACACAGCCCAACACACAGAATAACCTGACACAGCCCAACACACAGCATGACCTGACACAGCCCAACACACAGCATGACCTGACACAGCCCAACACACAGCATGACCTGACACAGCCCAACACACAGCATGACTTGACACAGCCCAACACACAGCATAACTTGACACAGAATAACCTGACACAGCCCAACACACAGCATGACCTGACACAGCCCAACACACAGCATGACCTGACACAGCCCAACACACAGCATGACCTGACACAGCATAACCTGACACAGCCCAACACACAGCATGACCTGACACAGCATGACCTGACACAGCATGACCTGACACAGCCCAACACACAGCCCAACACACAGCATGACCTGACACAGCCCAACACAGCATAACCTGACACAGCCCAACACACAGCATGTCCTGACACAGCCCAACACACAGCATGTCCTGACACAGCCCAACAGACAGCATGACCTGACACAGCCCAACACACAGCATGACCTGACACAGCCCAACACACAGCATGACCTGACACAGCCCAACACACAGCATGTCCTGACACAGCCCAACACACAGCATGTCCTGACACAGCCCAACACACAGCATGACCTGACACAGCCCAACACATAGCATAACCTGACACAGCCCAACACACAGCATGACCTGACACAGCCCAACACACAGCATGACCTGACACAGCCCAACACACAGCATGACTTGACACAGCCCAACACACAGCATAACTTGACACAGAATAACCTGACACAGCCCAACACACAGCATGACCTGACACAGCCCAACACACAGCATGACTTGACACAGCCCAAAACACAGCATGACCTGACACAGCCCAACACACAGCCCAACACACAGCATGACCTGGCACAGCATAACCTGACACAGCCCAACACACAGCCCAACACACAGCATGACCTGACACAGCATGACCTGACACAGCCCAACACACAGCATGACCTGACACAGCCCAACACACAGCATGACCTGACACAGCCCAACACACAGCATGACCTGACACAGCCCAACACACAGCATAACCTGACACAGCCCAACACACAGCATGACCTGACACAGCCCAACACACAGCATAACACACAGCATGTCCTGACACAGCCCAACACAGCATGACCTGACACAGCCCAACACACAGCATGACCTGACACAGCCCAACACACAGCATGACTTGACACAGAATAACCTGACACAGCCCAACACACAGAATAACCTGACACAGCCCAACACACAGCATGACCTGACACAGCCCAACACACAGCATGACCTGACACAGCCCAACACACAGCATGACCTGACACAGCCCAACACACAGCATGACCTGACACAGCCCAACACACAGCATGACCTGACACAGAATAACCTGACACAGCCCAACACACAGCATGACCTGACACAGCCCAACACACAGCATGACCTGACACAGCCCAACACACAGCATGACCTGACACAGCATAACCTGACACAGCCCAACACACAGCATGACCTGACACAGCATGACCTGACACAGCCCAACACACAGCATGACCTGACACAGCCCAACACACAGCATGACCTGACACAGCCCAACACACAGCATAACCTGACACAGCCCAACACACAGCATGACCTGACACAGCCCAACACGCACATGTCCTGACACAGCCCAACACACAGCATGTCCTGACACAGCCCAACACACAGCATGACCTGACACAGCCCAACACATAGCATAACCTGACACAGCCCAACACACAGCATGACCTGACACAGCCCAACACACAGCATGACCTGACACAGCCCAACACACAGCATGACCTGACACAGCCCAACACACAGCATGACCTGACACAGCCCAACACACAGCATGACCTGACACAGCCCAACACACAGCATGACCTGACACAGCCCAACACACAGCATAACCTGACACAGAATAACCTGACACAGCCCAACACACAGCATGACCTGACACAGCCCAACACACAGCATGACCTGACACAGCCCAACACACAGCATGACCTGACACAGCATGACCTGACACAGCCCAACACACAGCATGACCTGACACAGCATGACCTGACACAGCCCAACACACAGCATGACCTGACACAGCCCAACACACAGCATAACCTGACACAGCCCAACACACAGCATGACCTGACACAGCCCAACACGCAGCATGTCCTGACACAGCCCAACACACAGCATGTCCTGACACAGCCCAACACACAGCATGACCTGACACAGCCCAACACATAGCATAACCTGACACAGCCCAACACACAGCATGACCTGACACAGCCCAACACACAGCATGACCTGACACAGCCCAACACACAGCATGACCTGACACAGCCCAACACACAGCATGACCTGACACAGCCCAACACACAGCATGATGACACAGAATAACCTGACACAGCCCAACACACAGAATAACCTGACACAGCCCAACACACAGCATGACATGACACAGCCCAACACACAGCATGACCTTACACAGCCCAACACACAGCATGACCTGACACAGCCCAACACACAGCATGACCTGACACAGCCCAACACACAGCATGACCTGACACAGCCCAACACACAGCATGACCTGACACAGCCCAACACACAGCATGACCTGACACAGCCCAACACACAGCATGTCCTGACACAGCCCAACACACAGCATGTCCTGACACAGCCCAACACACAGCATGACCTGACACAGCCCAACACACAGCATGACCTGACACAGCATGACCTGACACAGCCCACAACACAGCATGACCTGACACAGCATGACCTGACAAAGCATGACCTGACACAGCCCAACACACAGCATGACCTGACACAGCATGACCTGAGACAGCCCACAACACAGCATGACCTGACACAGCCCAACACACAGCATGACCTGACACAGCCCAACACACAGCATGACCTGACACAGCCCAACACACAGCATGACCTGACACAGCCCAACACACAGCATGTCTTGACACAGCCCAAAACACAGCATGACCTGACACAGGCCAACACACAGCATGACCTGACACAGGCCCAACATAACCTGACACAGCCCAACACACAGCATGACCTGACACAGCCCAACACACAGCATAACCTGACACAGCCCAACACACAGCATGACCTGACACAGCCCAACACACAGCATGTCCTGACACAGCCCAAAACACAGCATGACCTGACACAGCCCAACACACAGCATGACCTAGCACAGCATAACCTGACACAGCCTAATACACAGACCAACACACAGCATGACCTGACACAGCATGACCTGACACAGCCCATCACACAACATGACCTGACACAGCATGACCTGAGACAGCCCACAACACAGCATGACCTGACACAGCCGAACACACAGCATGACCTGACACAGCCCAACAAACAGCAAGACCTGACACAGCCCAACACACAGCATGACCTGACACAGCCCAACACACAGCATGACCTGACACAGCCCAACACACAGTATAACCTGACACAGCCCAACACACAGCATAACCTGACACAGCCCAGCACACAGCATGACCTGACACAGCCCAACACACAGCATGACCTGACACAGCCCAACACACAGCATGACCTGACACAGCCCAACACACAGCATGACCTAACACAGCATAACCTGACACAGCCCAACACACAGCATGACACACAGCATGACCTGACACAGCATGACCTGACACAGCCCAACACACAGCATGACCTGACACAGCCCAACACACAGCATGACCTGACACAGCCCAACACACAGCATGACCTGACACAGCCCAACACACAGCATGACCTGACACAGCATGACCTGACACAGCCCAACACACAGCATGACCTGACACAGCATGACCTGACACAGCCCAACACACAGCATGACCTGACACAGCCCAACACACAGCATGACCTGACACAGCATGACCTGACACAGCCCAACACACAGCATGACCTGACACAGCCCAACACACAGCATAACCTGACACAGCCCAACACACAGCATGACCTGACACAGCCCAACACACAGCATGACCTGACACAGCCCAACACACAGCATGACCTGACACAGCCCAACACACAGCATGACCTGACACAGCGCAACACACAGCATGTCCTGACACAGCCCAACACACAGCATGACCTGACACAGCCCAACACACAGCATGACCTGACACAGCCCAACACACAGCATGACTTGACACAGAATAACCTGACACAGCCCAACACACAGCATAACCTGACACAGCCCAACACACAGCATGACCTGACACAGCATGACCTGACACAGCCCAACACACAGCATGACCTGACACAGCCCAACACACAGCATGACCTGACACAGCCCAACACACAGCATGACCTGACACAGAATAACGTGACACAGCCCAACACACAGCATGACCTGACACAGCCCAACACACAGCATGACCTGACACAGCCCAACACACAGCATGACCTGACACAGCCCAACACACAGCATGACCTGACACAGCATGACCTGACACAGCCCAACACACAGCATGACCTGACACAGCCCAACACACAGCATGACCTGACACAGCATGACCTGACACAGCCCAACACACAGCATGACCTGACACAGCCCAACACACAGCATGTCCTGACACAGCCCAACACACAGCATGACCTGACACAGCCCAACACACAGCATGACCTGACACAGCCCAACACACAGCATGACCTGACACAGAATAACGTGACACAGCCCAACACACAGAATAACCTGACACAGCCCAACACACAGCATGACATGACACAGCCCAACACACAGCATGACCTTACACAGCCCAACACACAGCATGACCTGACACAGCCCAACACACAGCATGACCTGACACAGCCCAACACACAGCATGACTTGACACAGCCCAACACACAGCATGACTTGACACAGAATAACCTGACACAGCCCAACACACAGCATGTCTTGACACAGCCCAAAACACAGCATGACCTGACACAGCCAAACACACAGCATGACCTAACACAGCATAACCTGACACAGCCCAATACACAGCCCAACACACAGCATGACCTGACACAGCATAACCTGACACAGCCCAACACACAGCATGACCTGACACAGCCCAACACACAGCATGACCTGACACAGCCCAACACACAGCATAACCTGACACAGCCCAACACACAGCATAACCTGACACAGCCCAACACACAGCATAACCTGACACAGCCCAACACACAGCATAACCTGACACAGCCCATAACACAGCATAACCTGACACAGCCCAACACACAGCATGTCCTGACACAGCCCAACACACAGCATGACCTGACACAGCCCAACACACAGCATGACCTGACACAGCCCAACACACAGCATGACCTGACACAGCCCAACACACAGCATAACCTGACACAGCCCAGCACACAGCATGACCTGACACAGCCCAACACACAGAATAACCTGACACAGCCCAACACACAGAATAACCTGACACAGCCCAACACACAGCATGACCTGACACAGCCCAACACACAGCATGACCTGACACAGCCCAACACACAGCATGACTTGACACAGCCCAACACACAGCATGACCTGACACAGCCCAACACAGCATGACCTGACACAGCCCAACACACAGCATGACTTGACACAGCCCAACACGCAGCATGACTTGACACAGAATAACCTGACACAGCCCAACACACAGCATGACCTGACACAGCCCAACACACAGCATGACCTGACACAGCCCAACACACAGCATGACCTGATACAGCATGACCTGACACAGCCCACAACACAGCATGACCTGACACAGCCCAACACACAGCATAACCTGACACAGCCCACAACACAGCATGACCTGACACAGCCCAACACACAGCATAACCTGACACAGCCCAACACACAGCATGACCTGACACAGCCCAACACACAGCATAACCTGACACAGCCCAACACACAGCATAACCTGACACAGCCCAACACACAGCATAACCTGACACAGCCCAACACACAGCATGACCTGACACAGCCCAACACACAGCATAACCTGACACAGCCCAACACACAGCATAACCTGACACAGCCCAACACACAGCATAACCTGACACAGCCCAACACACAGCATGTCTTGACACAGCCCAACACACAGCATGACCTGACACAGCCCAACACACAGCATGACCTGACACAGCCCAACACACAGCATGACCTGACACAGCCCAACACACAGCATAACCTGACACAGCCCAGCACACAGCATGACCTGACACAGCCCAACACACAGAATAACCTGACACAGCCCAACACACAGAATAACCTGACACAGCCCAACACACAGCATGACCTGACACAGCCCAACACACAGCATGACCTGACACAGCCCAACACACAGCATGACTTGACACAGCCCAACACACAGCATGACCTGACACAGCCCAACACAGCATGACCTGACACAGCCCAACACACAGCATGACTTGACACAGCCCAACACACAGCATAACATGACACAGCCCAACACACAGCATGACCTGACACAGTCCTACACACAGCATGACCTGACACAGCCCAACACACAGCATGACTTGACACAGCCCAACACACAGCATAACATGACACAGCCCAACACACAGCATGACTTGACACAGCCCAACACACAGCATGACTTGACACAGCATGACTTGACACAGCCCAACACACAGCATGACCTGACACAGCCCAACACAGCATGACCTGACACAGCCTAACACACAGCATGACCTGACACAGCCCAACACACAGCATAACCTGACACAGCCCAACACACAGCATGACCTGACACAGCCCAACACACAGCATAACCTGACACAGCCCAACACACAGCATAACCTGACACAGCCCAACACACAGCATCACCTGACACAGCCCACAACACAGCATGACCTGACACAGCCCAACACACAGCATAACCTGACACAGCCCAACACACAGCATGACCTGACACAGCCCAACACACAGCATAACCTGACACAGCCCAACACACAGCATAACCTGACACAGCCCAACACACAGCATGACCTGACACAGCCCAACACACAGCATAACGTGACACAGCCCAACACACAGCATAACCTGACACAGCCCAACACACAGAATAACCTGACACAGCCCAACACACAGCATGTCCTGACACAGCCCAACACACAGCATGACCTGACACGGCCCAACACACAGCATGACCTGACACAGCCCAACACACAGCATGACCTGGCACAGCCCAACACACAGCATAACCTGACACAGCCCAGCACACAGCATGACCTGACACAGCCCAGCACACAGCATGACCTGACACAGCCCAACACACAGCATGACCTGACACAGCCCAACACACAGCATGACCTGACACAGCCCAACACACAGCATGACCTGACACAGAATAACGTGACACAGCCCAACACACAGCATGACCTGACACAGCCCAACACACAGCATGACCTGACACAGAATAACGTGACACAGCCCAACACACAGCATGACCTGACACAGAATAACCTGACACAGCCCAACACACAGCATGACCTGACACAGCCCAACACACAGCATGACCTGACACAGCCCAACACACAGCATGACCTGACACAGCATGACCTGACACAGCCCAACACACAGCATGACCTGACACAGCCCAACACACAGCATGTCCTGACACAGCCCAACACACAGCATGTCCTGACACAGCCCAACACACAGCATGACCTGACAAGGCCCAACACACAGCATGACCTGACAAGGCCCAACACACAGCATGACCTGACACAGCCCAACACACAGCATGACCTGACACAGCTCAACACAGAGCATGACCTGACACAGCCCAACACACAGCATGACCTGACACAGCCCAACACACAGCATGACCTGACACAGCATGACCTGACACAGCCCAACACACAGCATGACCTGACACAGAATAACGTGACACAGCCCAACACACAGCATGACCTGACACAGCCCAACACACAGCATAACCTGACACAGCCCAACACACAGCATGACCTGACACAGCCCAACACACAGCATGACCTGACACAGCATGACCTGACACAGCCCAACACACAGCATGACCTGACACAGCCCAACACACAGCATGTCCTGACACAGCCCAACACACAGCATGTCCTGACACAGCCCAACACACAGCATGACCTGACAAGGCCCAACACACAGCATGACCTGACAAGGCCCAACACACAGCATGACCTGACACAGCCCAACACACAGCATGACCTGACACAGCTCAACACAGAGCATGACCTGACACAGCCCAACACACAGCATGACCTGACACAGCCCAACACACAGCATGACCTGACACAGCATGACCTGACACAGCCCAACACACAGCATGACTTGACACAGCCCAACACACAGCATGACTTGACACAGCCCAACACACAGCATGACCTGACACAGCCCAACACAGCATGACCTGACACAGCCCAACACACAGCATGACTTGACACAGCCCAACACACAGCATGACTTGACACAGCATGACTTGACACAGCCCAACACACAGCATGACCTGACACAGCCCAGCACACAGCATGACCTGACACAGCCCAACACACAGCATGACCTGACACAGCCCAACACACAGCATAACCTGACACAGCCCAGCACACAGCATGACCTGACACAGCCCAACACACAGCATGACCTGACACAGCCCAACACACAGCATGACCTGACACAGCCCAACACACAGCATGACCTGACACAGCCCAACACACAGCATGACCTGACACAGCCCAACACACAGCATGACCTGACACAGCCCAGCACACAGCATGACCTGACACAGCCCAACACACAGCATGACCTGACACAGCCCAACACACAGCATAAACTGACACAGCCCAACACACAGAATAACCTGACACAGCTCACAACACACAGCATGACCTGACACAGCCCAACACACAGCATGACCTGACACAGCCCAACACACAGGATGACTTGACACAGCCCAACACACAGCATGACCTGACACAGCCCAACACAGCATGACCTGACACAGCCCAACACACAGCATGACTTGACACAGCCCAACACGCAGCATGACTTGACACAGAATAACCTGACACAGCCCAACACACAGCATGACTTGACACAGCCCAACACACAGCATGACTTGACACAGCATGACTTGACACAGCCCAACACACAGCATGACCTGACACAGCCCAACACAGCATGACCTGACACAGCCCAACACACAGCATAACCTGACACAGCCCAACACACAGCATAACCTGACACAGACCAACACACAGCATAACCTGACACAGCCCAACACACAGCATGACCTGACACAGCCCAACACACAGCATAACCTGACACAGCCCAACACAGCATGACCTGACACAGCCTAACACACAGCATGACCTGACACAGCCCAACACACAGCATAACCTGACACAGCCCAACACACAGCATGACCTGACACAGCCCAACACACAGCATAACCTGACACAGCCCAACACACAGCATAACCTGACACAGCCCAACACACAGCATAACCTGACACAGCCCACAACACAGCATGACCTGACACAGCCCAACACACAGCATAACCTGACACAGCCCAACACACAGAATGACCTGACACAGCCCAACACACAGCATAACCTGACACAGCCCAACACACAGCATAACCTGACACAGCCCAACACACAGCATGACCTGACACAGCCCAACACACAGCATAACCTGACACAGCCCAACACACAGCATAACCTGACACAGCCCAACACACAGCATAACCTGACACAGCCCAACACACAGCATGTCCTGACACAGCCCAACACACAGCATGACCTGACACGGCCCAACACACAGCATGACCTGACACAGCCCAACACACAGCATGACCTGACACAGCCCAACACACAGCATAACCTGACACACAGCACACAGCATGACCTGACACAGCCCAGCACACAGCATGACCTGACACAGCCCAACACACAGCATAACCTGACACAGCCCAACACACAGCATGACCTGACACAGCCCAACACACAGCATGACCTGACACAGCCCAACACATAGCATAACCTTACACAGCCCAACACACAGCATGACCTGACACAGCCCAACACACAGCATGACCTGACACAGCCCAACACACAGCATGACCTGACACAGCCCAACACACAGCATGACCTGACACAGAATAACGTGACACAGCCCAACACACAGCATGACCTGACACAGCCCAACACACAGCATGACCTGACACAGAATAACGTGACACAGCCCAACACACAGCATGACCTGACACAGAATAACATGACACAGCCCAACACACAGCATGACCTGACACAGCCCAACACACAGCATAACCTGACACAGCCCAACACACAGCATGACCTGACACAGCCCAACACACAGCATGACCTGACACAGCATGACCTGACACAGCCCAACACACAGCATGACCTGACACAGCATGACCTGACACAGCCCAACACACAGCATGACCTGACACAGCCCAACACAGCATGTCCTGACACAGCCCAACACACAGCATGTCCTGACACAGCCCAACACACAGCATGACCTGACAAGGCCCAACACACAGCATGACCTGACAAGGCCCAACACACAGCATGACCTGACACAGCCCAACACACAGCATGACCTGACACATCTCAACACACAGCATGACCTGACACAGCCCAACACACAGCATGACCTGACACAGCATGACCTGACACAGCCCAACACACAGCATGACTTGACACAGCCCAACACACAGCATGACCTGACACAGCCCAACACAGCATGACCTGACACAGCCCAACACACAGCATGACTTGACACAGCCCAACACACAGCATGACTTGACACAGCATGACTTGACACAGCCCAACACACAGCATGACCTGACACAGCCCAGCACACAGCATGACCTGACACAGCCCAACACACAGCATGACCTGACACAGCCCAACACACAGCATAACCTGACACAGCCCAGCACACAGCATGACCTGACACAGCCCAACACACAGCATGACCTGACACAGCCCAACACACAGCATGACCTGACACAGCCCAACACACAGCATGACCTGACACAGCCCAACACACAGCATGACCTGACAAAACCCAACACACAGCATGACCTGACACAGCCCAGCACACAGCATGACCTGACACAGCCCAACACACAGCATGACCTGACACAGCCCAACACACAGCATAACCTGACACAGCCCAACACACAGAATAACCTGACACAGCCCAACACACAGCATGACCTGACACAGCCCAACACACAGCATGACCTGACACAGCCCAACACACAGGATGACTTGACACAGCCCAACACACAGCATGACCTGACACAGCCCAACACAGCATGACCTGACACAGCCCAGCACACAGCATGACCTGACACAGCCCAACACACAGCATGACCTGACACAGCCCAACACACAGCATAACCTGACACAGCCCAACACACAGAATAACCTGACACAGCCCAACACACAGCATGACCTGACACAGCCCAACACACAGCATGACCTGACACAGCCCAACACACAGGATGACTTGACACAGCCCAACACACAGCATGACCTGACACAGCCCAACACAGCATGACCTGACACAGCCCAACACACAGCATGACCTGACACAGCCCAACACACAGCATGACCTGACACAGAATAACGTGACACAGCCCAACACACAGCATGACCTGACACAGCCCAACACACAGCATGACCTGACACAGCATAACGTGACACAGCCCAACACACAGCATGACCTGACACAGCCCAACACAGCATAACCTGACACAGCCCAACACACAGCATGACCTGACACAGCCCAACACACAGCATGACCTGACACAGCATGACCTGACACAGCCCAACACACAGCATGACCTGACACAGCCCAACACACAGCATGACCTGACACAGCCCAACACACAGCATGACCTGACACAGAATAACCTGACACAGCCCAACACACAGCATGACCTGACACAGAATAACCTGACACAGCCCAACACACAGCATAACCTGACACAGCCCAACACACAGCATAACCTGACACAGCCCAGCACACAGCATGACCTGACACAGCATGACCTGACACAGCCCAACACACAGCATGACCTGACACAGCATGACCTGACACAGCCCAACACACAGCATGACCTGACACAGCCCAACACGCAGCATGTCCTGACACAGCCCAACACACAGCATGTCCTGACACAGCCCAACACACAGCATGACCTGACAAGGCCCAACACACAGCATGACCTGACAAGGCCCAACACACAGCATGACCTGACACAGCCCAACACACAGCATGACCTGACACATCTCAACACACAGCATGACCTGACACAGCCCAACACACAGCATGACCTGACACAGCATGACCTGACACAGCCCAACACACAGCATGACTTGACACAGCCCAACACACAGCATGACCTGACACAGCCCAACACAGCCCAACACACAGCATGACTTGACACAGCCCAACACACAGCATGACTTGACACAGCATGACTTGACACAGCCCAACACACAGCATGACCTGACACAGCCCAGCACACAGCATGACCTGACACAGCCCAACACACAGCATGACCTGACACAGCCCAACACACAGCATAACCTGACACAGCCCAGCACACAGCATGACCTGACACAGCCCAACACACAGCATGACCTGACACAGCCCAACACACAGCATGACCTGACACAGCCCAACACACAGCATGACCTGACACAGCCCAACACACAGCATGACCTGACACAACCCAACACACAGCATGACCTGACACAGCCCAGCACACAGCATGACCTGACACAGCCCAACACACAGCATGACCTGACACAGCCCAACACACAGCATAACCTGACACAGCCCAACACACAGAATAACCTGACACAGCCCAACACACAGCATGACCTGACACAGCCCAACACACAGCATGACCTGACACAGCCCAACACACAGGATGACCTGACACAGCCCAACACACAGCATGACCTGACACAGCCCAACACAGCATGACCTGACACAGCCCAACACACAGCATGACTTGACACAGCCCAACACGCAGCATGACTTGACACAGAATAACCTGACACAGCCCAACACACAGTATGACTTGACACAGCCCAACACACAGCATGACTTGACACAGCATGACTTGACACAGCCCAACACACAGCATGACCTGACACAGCCCAACACAGCATGACCTGACACAGCCCAACACACAGCATGACCTGACACAGCCCAACACACAGCATGACCTGACACAGCATGTCCTGACACAGCCCAACACACAGCATGACCTGACACAGCCCAACACACAGCATGACCTGACACAGCCCAACACACAGCATGACTTGACACAGCCCAACACACAGCATGACTTGACACAGCCCAACACACAGCATGACCTGACACAGCCCAACACAGCATGACCTGACACAGCCCAACACACAGCATGACTTGACACAGCCCAACACACAGCATGACTTGACACCATGACTTGACACAGCCCAACACACAGCATGACCTGACACAGCCCAACACAGCATGACCTGACACAGCCTAACACACAGCATGACCTGACACAGCCCAACACACAGCATGACCTGACACAGCATGACCTGACACAGCCCACAACACAGCATGACCTGACACAGCCCAACACACAGCATAACCTGACACAGCCCACAACACAGCATGACCTGACACAGCCCAACACACAGCATAACCTGACACAGCCCAACACACAGCATGACCTGACACAGCCCAACACACAGCATAACCTGACACAGCCCAACACACAGCATAACCTGACACAGCCCAACACACAGCATAACCTGACACAGCATGACCTGACACAGCCCAACACACAGCATAACCTGACACAGCCCAGCACACAGCATGACCTGACACAGCCCAGCACACAGCATGACCTGACACAGCCCAACACACAGCATGACCTGACACAGCCCAACACACAGAATGACCAGACGCAGGCCCAACATGACCTGACACAGCCCAACACACAGCATGACCTGACACAGCCCAACACATAGCATAACCTGAGACAGCCCAACACACAGCATGACCTGACACAGCCCAACACACAGCATGACCTGACACAGCCCAACACATAGCATGACCTGACACAGCCCAACACACAGCATGACCTGACACAGAATAACGTGACACAGCCCAACACACAGCATGACCTGACACAGCCCAACACACAGCATGACCTGACACAGAATAACCTGACACAGCCCAACACACAGCATGACCTGACACAGAATAACCTGACACAGCCCAACACACAGCATGACCTGACACAGCCCAACACACAGCATAACCTGACACAGCCCAACACACAGCATGACCTGACACAGCCCAACACACAGCATGACCTGACACAGAATAACGTGACACAGCCCAACACACAGCATGACCTGACACAGCATGACCTGACACAGCCCAACACACAGCATGACCTGACACAGCCCAACACACAGCATGTCCTGACACAGCCCAACACACAGCATGACCTGACACAGCCCAACACACAGCATGACCTGACAAGGCCCAACACACAGCATGACCTGACAAGGCCCAACACACAGCATGACCTGACACAGCCCAACACACAGCATGACCTGACACATCTCAACACACAGCATGACCTGACACAGCCCAACACACAGCATGACCTGACACAGCATGACCTGACACAGCCCAACACACAGCATGACCTGACACAGCCCAACACACAGCATGTCCTGACACAGCCCAACACAGCATGACCTGACACAGCCCAACACACAGCATGACTTGACACAGCCCAACACACAGCATGACTTGACACAGCATGACTTGACACAGCCCAACACACAGCATGACCTGACACAGCCCAGCACACAGCATGACCTGACACAGCCCAACACACAGCATAACCTGACACAGCCCAACACACAGCATAACCTGACACAGCCCAGCACACAGCAGACCTGACACAGCCCAACACACCATGACCACACAGCCCAACACACAGCATGACCTGACACAGCCCAACACACAGCATGACCTGGACACAGCCCAACACACAGCATGACCTGACAAAACCCAACACACAGCATGACCTGACACAGCCCAGCACACAGCATGACCTGACACAGCCCAACACACAGCATGACCTGACACAGCCCAACACACAGCATAACCTGACACAGCCCAACACACAGAATAACCTGACACAGCCCAACACACAGCATGACCTGACACAGCCCAACACACAGCATGACCTGACACAGCCCAACACACAGCATGACTTGACACAGCCCAACACACAGCATGACCTGACACAGCCCAACACAGCATGACCTGACACAGCCCAACACACAGCATGACTTGACACAGCCCAACACGCAGCATGACTGACACAGCATAACCTGACACAGCCCAACACACAGCATGACCTGACACAGCATGACTTGACACAGCCCAACACACAGCATGACCTGACACAGCCCACACACAGCATGACCTGACACAGCCCAACACACAGCATGACCTGACACAGCCCAACACCCATGACCACACAGCATGTCCTGACACAGCCCAACACACAGCATGACCTGACACAGCCCAACACACAGCATGACCTGACACAGCCCAACACACAGCATGACCTGACACAGAATAACGTGACACAGCCCAACACACAGCATGACCTGACACAGAATAACCTGACACAGCCCAACACACAGCATAACCTGACACAGCCCAACACACAGCATAACCTGACACAGCCCAACACACAGCATGACCTGACACAGCCCAACACACAGCATGACCTGACACAGCATGACCTGACACAGCCCAACACACAGCATGACCTGACACAGCATGACCTGACACAGCCCAACACACAGCATGACCTGACACAGCCCAACACGCAGCATGTCCTGACACAGCCCAACACACAGCATGTCCTGACACAGCCCAACACACAGCATGACCAAGGCCCAACACACAGCATGACCTGACAAGGCCCAACACACAGCATGACCTGACACAGCCCAACACACAGCATGACCTGACACATCTCAACACACAGCATGACCTGACACAGCCCAACACACAGCATGACCTGGCACAGCATAACCTGACACAGCCCAACACACAGCATGACCTGACACAGCACAACACACAGCATGACCTGACACAGCCCAACACAGCATGACCTGACACAGCCCAACACACAGCATGACCTGACACAGCCCAACACACAGCATGACCTGACACAGCATAACCTGACACAGCCCAACACACAGCATGACCTGACACAGCCCACACACAGCATGACCTGACACAGCCCAACACACAGCATGACCTGACACAGCCCAACACACAGCATAACCTGACACAGCCCAACACACAGCATGACCTGACACAGCCCAACACACAGCATGACCTGACACAGCCCAACACACAGCATGACCTGACACAGCCCAACACACAGCATGACCTGACACAGCCCAACACACAGCATGACCTGACACAGCCCAACACACAGCATGACACTGCACACAGCATGACCTGACACAGCCCAACACACAGCATGACCTGACACAGCCCAACACACAGCATAACCTGACACAGCCCAACACACAGAATAACCTGACACAGCCCAACACACAGCATGACCTGACACAGCCCAACACACAGCATGACCTGACACAGCCCAACACACAGCATGACCTGACACAGCCCAACACACAGCATGACCTGACACAGCCCAACACAGCATGACCTGCCCAACACACAGCATGACTTGACACACAACACACAGCATGACTGACACAGAATAACCTGACACAGCCCAACACACAGCATGACCTGACACAGCCCAACACACAGCATGACCTGACACAGCATGACTTACACAGCCCAACACACAGCATGACCTGAACACAACACAGCATGACCTGACACAGCCCAACACACAGCATGACCTGACACAGCCCAACACAGCATGACCTGACACACACAGCCCAAACACACAGCATGACCTGACACAGCCCAACACAGCATGACCTGACACAGCCCAACACACAGCATGACCTGACACAGCCCAACACACAGCATGACCTGACACAGCCCAACACACAGCATGACCTGACACAGCCCAACACAGCATGACCTGACACAGCCCAACACACAGCATGACCTGACACAGCCCAACACACAGCATGACTTGACACAGCCTGACACAGCCCAACACACAGCATGACCTGACACAGCCCAACACAGCATGACCTGACACAGCCTAACACACAGCATGACCTGACACAGCCCAACACACAGCATGACCTGACACAGACCTGACACAGCCCACAACACAGCATGACCTGACACAGCCCAACACACAGCATAACCTGACACAGCCCACAACACAGCATGACCTGACACAGCCCAACACACACATAACCTGACACAGCCCAACACACAGCATGACCTGACACAGCCCAACACACAGCATAACCTGACACAGCCCAACGTGACACAGCATGACCTGACACAGCCCAACACACAGCCCAACACACAGCATGACCTGACACAGCCCAACACACAGCATAACCTGACACCGCCCAACACAGCATGACCTGACACAGCCCAACACACAGCATGACCTGACACAGCCCAACACACAGCATGACTTGACACAGCATAACCTGACACAGCCCAACACACAGCATGACCTGGCACAGCCCAACACACAGCATAACCTGACACAGCCCAACACACAGCATGACCTGACACAGCCCACACACAGCATGACCTGACACAGCCCAACACACAGCATAACCTGACACAGCCCAACACACAGCATGACCTGACACAGCCCAACACACAGCATAACCTGACACAGCCCAACACACAGCATAACCTGACACAGCCCAACACACAGCATGTCTTGACACAGCCCAAAACACAGCATGACCTGACACAGCCCAACACACAGCATGACCTGACACAGCCCAACACAGCATGACCTGACACAGCCCAACACACAGCATAACCTGACACAGCCCAACACACAGCATAACCTTACACAGCCCAACACACAGCATGACCTGACACAGCACAACACACAGCATGACCTGACACAGCCCAACACACAGCATGACCTGACACAGCCCAACACAGCATAACCTGACACAGCCCAAAACACAGCATGACCTGACACAGCCCAACACACAGCATGACCTGACACAGCCCAACACAGCATGACCTGACACAGCCCAACACATAGCATGACCTGACACTAACCTGACACAGCCCAACACACAGCATGACCTGACACAGCCCAACACACAGCATGACCTGACACAGCCCAACACACAGCATGACCTGACACAGCCCAACACACAGCATGACCTGACACAGCCCAACACACAGCATGACTTGACACAGAATAACCTGACACAGCCCAACACACAGCATGACCTGACACAGCCCAACACACAGCATAACCTGACACAGCCCAACACAGCATGTCCTGACACAGCCCAACACACAGCATGACCTGACACAGCCCAACACACAGCATGACCTGACACAGCCCAACACACATGACCTGACACAGCCCAACACACAGCATGACCTGACACAGCATGACCACACACACACACAGCATGACCTGACACAGCCCAACACACAGCATGACCTGACACAGCCCAACACACAGCATGACCTGACACAGCACAGCATAACCTGACACAGCCCAACACACAGCATGACCTGACACAGCCCAACACACAGCAACCTGACACACAGCATGACCTGACACAGCACACAGCAACACACAGCATAACCTGACACAGCCCAACACACAGCATGACCTGACACAGCCCAACACACAGCATGACCTGACACAGCCCAACACACAGCATGACCTGACACAGCCCAACACACAGCATGACCTGACACAGCCCAACACACAGCATGACCTGACACAGAATAACCCAACACACAGCATGACCTGACACAGCCCAACACACAGCATGACATGACACAGCCCAACACACAGCATGACCTGACACAGAATGACCTGACACAGCCCACACACAGCATGACCTGACACAGCCCAACACACAGCATAATGACCAGCCCACAACACAGCATGACCACACTGCCCAACACACAGCCCAACACACAGCATGACCTGACACAGCCCAACACACAGCATAACACACACAGCATGACACAGCCCAACACACAGCATGACCTGACACAGACACAACCCAACACACAGCATGACCTGACACAGCCCAACACACAGCATGACCTGACACAGCCCAACACACAGCATGACCTGACACAGCCCAACACACAGCATGACCTGACACAGCCCAACACACAGCATGACCTGACACAGCCCAACACACAGCATGACCTGACACAGCATGACCTGACACAGCCCAACACACAGCATGACCTGACACAGCCCAACACACAGCATGACCTGACACAGCCCAACACACAGCATGACCTGACACAGCCCAACACACAGCATGACCTGACACAGCATGACCTGACACAGCCCAACACACAGCATGACCTGACACAGCCCAACACACAGCATGTCCTGACACAGCCCAACACACAGCATGACCTGACACAGCATGACCTGACACAGCCCAACACACAGCATGACCTGACACAGCCCAACACACAGCATGACCTGACACAGCCCAACACACACAGCATGACCTGACACAGCCCAACACACAGCATGACCTGACACAGCCCACACACAGCATGACCTGACACAGCCCAACACACAGCATGACCTGACACAGCCCAACACACAGCATGACCTGACACAGCCCAACACACATGACCTGACACAGCATGACCTGACACAGCCCAACACACAGCATGACAACACACAGCATAACCTGACACAGCCCAACACAGCACCTGACACAGCCCAACACACAGTATAACCTGACACAGCCCAACACACAGCATGACCTGACACAGCCCAACACACAGCATAACCTGACACAGCCCAACACACAGCATAACCTGACACAGCCCAACACACAGCATAACCTGACACAGCCCAACACACAGCATGACCTGACACAGCCCAACACACAGCCACAACACACAGCATGTCCTGACACAGCCCAACACACAGCACCTGACACAGCCCAACACACAGCATGACCTGACACAGCCCAACACAGCATGACCTGACACAGCCCAACACACAGCATTACCTGACACAGCCCAGCACACAGCATGACCTGACACAGCTCAACACACAGCATGACCTGACACAGCCCAACACACAGCATGACCTGACACAGCCCAACACACAGCATGACCTGACACAGCCCAACACATAGCATAACCTGACACAGCCCAACACACAGCATGACCTGACACAGCCCAACACACAGCATGACCTGCCCAACACAGCATGACCTGACACAGCCCAACACACAGCATGACCTGACACAGAATAACCTGACACAGCCCACAACACACAGCATGACCTGACACAGCCCAACACACAGCATGACCTGACACAGCCCAACACACAGCATGTCCTGACACAGCCCAACACACAGCATGACTTGACACAGCCCAACACACAGCATGACCTGACACAGCCCAACACACAGCATAACCTGACACAGCCCAACACACAGCATGACCTGACACAGCCCAACACACAGCATAACCTGACACAGCCCAACACACAGCATAACCTGACACAGCCAACACACAGCATAACCTGACACAGCCCAACACACAGCATGACCTGACACAGCCCAACACACAGCATAACCTGACACAGCCCAACACACAGCATGTCCTGACACAGCCCAACACACAGCATGACCTGACACAGCCCAACACACAGCATGACCTGACACAGCCCAACACAGCATGACCTGACACAGCCCAACACACAGCATTACCTGACACAGCCCAGCACACAGCATGACCTGACACAGCCCAACACACAGCATGACCTGACACAGCCCAACACACAGCATGACCTGACACAGCCCAACACACAGCATGACCTGACACAGCCCAACACATAGCATAACCTGACACAGCCCAACACACAGCATGACCTGACACAGCCTAACACACAGCATGACCTGACACAGCCCAACACATAGCATGACCTGACACAGCCCAACACAGCATGACCTGACACAGAATAACCTGACACAGCCCACAACACACAGCATGACCTGACACAGCCCAACACACAGCATGACCTGACACAGCCCAACACACAGCATGACCTGACACAGCCCAACACACAGCATGACTTGACACAGCCCAACACACAGCATGACTTGACACAGAATAACCTGACACAGCCCAACACACAGCATGACCTGACACAGCCCAACACACAGCATGACCTGACACAGCCCAACACACACATGACCTGACACAGAATGACCACAGCCCACAACACAGCATGACCTGGCACAGCCCAACACACAGCATAACCTGACACAGCCCACACACAGCATGACCTGACACAGCCCAACACACAGCATAACCTGACACAGCCCAACACACAGCATGACCTGACACAGCCCAACACACAGCATAACCTGACACAGCCCAACACACAGCATGACCTGACACAGCCCAACACACAGCATGACCTGACACAGCCCAACACACATCATAACCTGACACAGCCCAACACACAGCATGACCTGACACAGCCCAACACACAGCATGACCTGACACAGCCCAACACACAGCATGACCTGACACAGCCCAACACACAGCATGACCTGACACAGCCCAAACACAGCATGACCTGACACAGCCCAACACACAGCATGACCTGACACAGCCCAACACACAGCATAACCTGACACAGCATGTCCTGACACAGCCCAACACAGCATGACCTGACACAGCATGACCTGACACAGCCAACACACAGCATGACCTGACACAGCATGACCTGACACAGCCCAACACACAGCATGACCTGACACAGCCCAACACACAGCATGACCTGACACAGCCCAACACACAGCATGACCTGACACAGCCCAACACACAGCATGACTTGACACAGCCCAACACACAGCATGACCTGACACAGCCCAACACAGCATGACCTGACACAGCCCAACACACAGCATGACCTGACACAGCCCAACACACAATGACTTGACACAGCATGACCTGACACAGCCCAACACACAGCATGACCTGACACAGCCCAACACAGCATGACCTGACACAGCCTAACACACAGCATGACCTGACACAGCCCAACACACAGCATGACCTGACACAGCATGACCTGACACAGCCCACACACAGCATGACCTGACACAGCCCAACACACAGCATAACCTGACACAGCCCACACACAGCATGACCTGACACAGCCCAACACACAGTATAACCTGACACAGCCCAACACACAGCATGACCTGACACAGCCCAACACACAGCATAACCTGACACAGCCCAACACACAGCATAACCTGGACACAGCCCAACACACAGCATAACCTGACACAGCCCAACACACAGCATGACCTGACACAGCCCAACACACAGCATAACCTGACACAGCCCAACACACAGCATGACCTGACACAGCCCAACACACAGCATAACCTGACACAGCCCAACACACAGCATGACCTGACACAGCCCAACACACAGCATGACCTGACACAGCCCAACACACAGCATAACCTGACACAGCCCAACACACAGCATGACCTGACACAGCCCAACACACAGCATGACCTGACACAGCCCAACGTGACACAGCATGACCTGACACAGCCCAACACACAGCATGACCTGACACAGCCCAACACAGCATGACCTGATACTGCCCAACACAGCATGACTTGACACTGCCCAACACACAGCATGACTTGACACAGAATAACCTGACACAGCCCAACACACAGCATGACCTGACACAGCCCAACACAGCATGACCTGACACAGCCCAACACACAGCATGACCTGACACAGCCCAACACACAGCATGACCTGACACAGCATAACCTGACACAGCCCAACACACAGCATGACCTGACACAGCCCAACACACAGCATAACCTGACACAGCCCAACACACAGCATAACCTGACACAGCCCAACACACAGCATGACCTGACACAGCCCAACACACAGCATGACCTGACACAGCCCAACACACAGCATAACCTGACACAGCCCAACACACAGCATGACCTGACACAGCCCAACACACAGCATGACCTGACACAGCCCAACACACAGCATGACCTGACACAGCCCAACACAGCATGACCTGACACAGAATAACGTGACACAGCCCAACACACAGCATGACCTGACACAGCCCAACACACAGCATGACCTGACACAGCCCAACACACAGCATGACCTGACACAGCCCAACACACAGCATGACTGACACAGCCCAACACACAGCATGACTTGACACAGAATAACCTGACACAGCCCAACACACAGCATGACCTGACACAGCCCAACACACAGCATGACCTGACACAACACACAACATGACCTGACACAGAATGACCTGACACAGCCCACAACACAGCATGACCTGGCACAGCCCAACACACAGCATAACCTGACACAGCCCACAACACAGCATGACCTGACACAGCCCAACACACAGCATAACCTGACACAGCCCAACACACAGCATGACCTGACACAGCCCAACACACAGCATAACCTGACACAGCCCAACACACAGCATGACCTGACACAGCCCAACACACAGCATAACCTGACACAGCCCAACACACAGCATAACCTGACACAGCCCAACACACAGCATGACCTGACACAGCCCAACACACAGCATGACCTGACACAGCCCAACACACAGCATAACCTGACACAGCCCAACACACAGCATGTCTTGACACAGCCCAAAACACAGCATGACCTGACACAGCCCAACACACAGCCCAACACACAGCATGACCTGGCACAGCATAACCTGACACAGCCTAATACACAGACCAACACACAGCATGACCTGACACAGCACAACACACAGCATGACCTGACACAGCCCAACACACAGCATGACCTGACACAGCCCAACACACAGCATGACCTGGCACAGCATGACCTGACACAGCCCAACACACAGCATGACCTGACACAGCCCAACACACAGCATGTCCTGACACAGCCCAACACACAGCATGACCTGACACAGCCCAACACACAGCATGACCTGACACAGCCCAACACACAGCATGACCTGACACAGCCCAACACACAGCATGACCTGACACAGCCCAACACACAGCATGACCTGACACAGCATGACCTGACACAGCCCAACACACAGCATGTCCTGACACAGCCCAACACAGCATGACCTGACACAGCCTAACACACAGCATAACCTGACACAGCCCAACACACAGCATGACCTGACACAGCATGACCTGACACAGCCCACAACACAGCATGACCTGACACAGCCCAACACACAGCATAACCTGACACAGCCCAACACACAGCATAACCTGACACAGCCCAGCACACAGCATGACCTGACACAGCCCAACACACAGCATAACCTGACACAGCCCAACACACAGCATGACCTGACACAGCCCAACACACAGCATAACCTGACACAGCCCAACACACAGCATAACCTGACACAGCCCAACACACAGCATAACCTGACACAGCCCAACACACAGCATGACCTGACACAGCATAACCTGACACAGCCCAACACAGCATGACCTGACACAGCCCAACACACAGCATAACCTGACACAGCCCAGCACACAGCATGTCTTGACACAGCCCAAAACACAGCATGACCTGACACAGCCCAACACACAGCCCAACACACAGCATGACCTGGCACAGCCCAACCTGACACAGCATGATACACAGCCCAACACACAGCATGACCTGACACAGCCCAACACACAGCATGACCTGACACAGCCCAACACAGCATGACCTGACACAGCCCAACACACAGCATGACCTGACACAGCCCAACACACAGCATGACCTGACACAGAATAACGTGACACAGCCCAACACACAGCATGACCTGACACAGCCCAACACACAGCATGACCTGACACAGCATGACCTGACACAGCCCAACACACAGCATGACCTGACACAGCCCAACACACAGCATAACCTGACACAGCCCAACACACAGCATGACCTGACACAGCCCAACACACAGCATAACCTGACACAGCCCAACACACAGCATGACCTGACACAGCCCAACACACAGCATAACCTGACACAGCCCAACACACAGCATAACCTGACACAGCCCAACACACAGCATGTCCTGACACAGCCCAACACACAGCATGACCTGACACAGCCCAACACACAGCATGACCTGACACAGCCCAACACAGCATGACCTGACACAGCCCAACACACAGCATAACCTGACACAGCCAAACACACAGCATGACCTGACACAGCCCAACACACAGCATGACCTGACACAGCCCAACACACAGCATGACCTGACACAGCCCAACACACAGCATGACCTGACACAGCCCAACACATAGCATAACCTGACACAGCCCAACACACAGCATGACCTGACACAGCCCAACACACAGCATGACCTGACACAGCCCAACACATAGCATGACCTGACACAGCCCAACACACAGCATGACCTGACACAGAATAACGTGACACAGCCCAACACACAGCATGACCTGACACAGCCCACCACACAGCATGACCTGACACAGCCCAACACACAGCATGACCTGACACAGCCCAACACACAGCATGACCTGACACAGCCCAACACACAGCATGACTTGACACAGACATAACACAGCATGACCTGACACAGCCCAACACACAGCATGACCTGACACAGCCCAACACACAGCATGACCTGACACAGCCCAACACACAGCATGACCTGACAGCACACATGACCTGACACAGCCCAACACACAGCATAACCTGACACAGCCCACAACACAGCATGACCTGACACAGCCCAACACACAGCATAACCTGACACAGCCCAACACACAGCATGACCTGACACAGCCCAACACACAGCATGACCTGACACAGCCCAACACACAGCATAACCTGACACAGCCCAACACACAGCATAACCTGACACAGCCCAACACACAGCATGACCTGACACAGCCCAACACACAGCATGACCTGACACAGCCCAACACACAGCATGACCTGACACAGCAGCCCAACACACAGCATGACCTGACACAGCCCAACACACAGCATGACCTGACACAGCCCAACACACAGCACCTGACACAGCATGTCCTGACACAGCCCAACACACAGCATGACCTGACACAGCCCAACACACAGCATGACCTGACACAGCCCAACACACAGCATGACCTGACACAGCCCAACACACAGCATGACCCATGACCACACAGCCCAACACACAGCATGACCTGACACAGCCCAACACACAGCATGACCTGACACAGCCCAACACACAGCATGACCTGACACAGCCCAACACACAGCATGACCTGACACAGCCCAACACACAGCATGACCTGACACAGCATGACCTGACACAGCCCAACACACAGCATAACCTGACACAGCCCAACACACAGCATGACCTGACACAGCCCAACACACAGCATGACCTGACACAGCCCAACACACAGCATGACCTGACACAGCCCAACACACAGCATGACCTGACACAGCCCAACACACAGCATGACCTGACACAGCATGACCTGACACAGCCCAACACACAGCATGACCTGACACAGCCCAACACACAGCATGACCCACAGCCCAACACACAGCATGACCTGACACAGCCCAACACACAGCATGACCTGACACAGCCCAACACACAGCATGACCTGACACAGCCCAACACACAGCATGACCTTGACACAGCCCAACACACAGCATGACTTGACACAGCATGACCTGACACAGCCCAACACACAGCATGACCTGACACAGCCCAACACAGCATGACCTGACACAGCCCAACACACAGCATGACCTGACACAGCCCAACACACAGCATGACCTGACACAGCATAACCTGACACAGCCCAACACAGCATGACCTGACACAGCCCAACACACAGCATAACCTGACACAGCCCAACACACAGCATAACCTGACACAGCCCAAAACACAGCATGACCTGACACAGCCCAACACACAGCCCAACACACAGCATGACCTGACACAGCCCAACACACAGCATAACCTGACACAGCCCAACACACAGCATAACCTGACACAGCCCAACACACAGCATAACCTGACACAGCCCAACACACAGCATGACCTGACACAGCATAACCTGACACAGCCCAACACAGCATGACCTGACACAGCCCAACACACAGCATAACCTGACACAGCCCAGCACACAGCATGTCTTGACACAGCCCAAAACACAGCATAACCTGACACAGCCCAACACACAGCCCAACACACAGCATGACCTGACACAGCCCAACACACAGCATGACCTGACACAGCCCAACACACAGCATGACCTGACACAGCCCAACACACAGCATGACCTGACACAGCCCAACACAGCATGACCTGACACAGCCCAACACACAGCATGACTGACACAGCCCAACACAGCATGACTTGACACAGAATAACCTGACACAGCCCAACACACAGCATGACCTGACACAGCCCAACACACAGCATGACCTGACACAGACCCACAGCCCACAACACAGCATGACCTGACACAGCCCAACACACAGCATAACCTGACACAGCCCACAACACAGCATGACCTGACACAGCCCAACACACAGCATAACCTGACACAGCCCAACACACAGCATGACCTGACACAGCCCAACACACAGCATAACCTGACACAGCCCAACACACAGCATAACCTGACACAGCCCAACACACAGCATGTCCTGACACAGCCCAACACACAGCATGACCTGACACAGACACAGCATGACCTGACACACACACAGCATGACCTGACACAGCCCAACACACAGCATAACCTGACACAGCCAAGCACACAGCATGACCTGACACAGCCCAACACACAGCATGACCTGACACCGCCCAACACACAGCATGACCTGACACAGCCCAACACACAGCATGACCTGACACAGCCCAACACACAGCATAACCTGACACAGCCCAACACACAGCATGACCTGACACAGCATGACCTGACACAGCCCAACACATAGCATGACCTGACACAGCCCAACACACAGCATGACCTGACACAGAATAACCTGACACAGCCCACAACACACAGCATGACCTGACACAGCCCAACACACAGCATGACCTGACACAGCCCAACACACAGCATGACCTGACACAGCCCAACACACAGCATGACTTGACACAGCCCAACACACAGCATGACTTGACACAGAATAACCTGACACAGCCCAACACACAGCATGACCTGACACAGCCCAACACACAGCATGACCTGACACAGCCCAACACACAGCATGACCTGACACAGAATGAATGACCTGACACAGCCCACAACACAGCATGACCTGGCACAGCCCAACACACAGCATAACCTGACACAGCCCACAACACAGCATGACCTGACACAGCCCAACACACAGCATAACCTGACACAGCCCAACACACAGCATAACCTGACACAGCCCAACACACAGCATGACCTGACACAGCCCAACACACAGCATAACCTGACACAGCCCAACACACAGCATAACCTGACACAGCCCAACACACAGCATGACCTGACACAGCCCAACACACAGCATGACCTGACACAGCCCAACACACAGCATGACCTGACACAGCCCAACACACAGCATGACCTGACACAGCCCAACACACAGCATGACCTGACACAGCCCAACACACAGCATGACCTGACACAGCCCAACACACAGCATAACCTGACACAGCATGACCTGACACAGCCCAACACACAGCATGACCTGACACAGCCAACACACAGCATGACCTGACACAGCCCAACACACAGCATGTCCTGACACAGCCCAACACACAGCATGACCTGACACAGCATGACCTGACACAGCCCAACACACAGCATGACCTGACACAGCCCAACACACAGCATGACCTGACACAGCCCAACACACAGCATGACCTGACACAGCCCAACACACAGCATGACCTGACACAGCATGACCTGACACAGCCCAACACACAGCATAACCTGACACAGCCCAACACACAGCATGACCTGACACAGCCCAACACACAGCATGACCTGACACAGCCCAACACACAGCATGACCTGACACAGCCCAACACACAGCATGACCTGACACAGCCCAACACACAGCATGTCCTGACACAGCCCAACAGACAGCATGACCTGACACAGCCCAACACACAGCATGTCCTGACACAGCCCAACACACAGCATGACCTGACACAGCCCAACACACAGCATGACCTGACACAGCCCAACACACAGCATGACCTGACACAGCCCAACACACAGCATGACCTGACACAGCCCAACACACAGCATAACCTGACACAGCATGTCCTGACACAGCCCAACACAGCATGACCTGACACAGCCCAACACACAGCATGACCTGACACAGCCCAACACACAGCATAACCTGACACAGCCCAACACACAGCATGACCTGACACAGCCCAACACACAGCATGACCTGACACAGCCCAACACACAGCATGACCTGACACAGCCCAACACACAGCATGACCTGACACAGCCCAACACACAGCATGACCTGACACAGCCCAACACACAGCATGACCTGACACAGCCCAACACACAGCATGACCTGACACAGCCCAACACACAGCATGACCTGACACAGCCCAACACACAGCATGACCTGACACAGAATAACGTGACACAGCCCAACACACAGCATGACCTGACACAGCCCACACACAGCATGACCTGACACAGCCCAACACACAGCATGACCTGACACAGCCCAACACACAGCATGACCTGACACAGAATAACCTGACACAGCCCAACACACAGCATGACCTGACACAGCCCAACACACAGCATGACCTGACACAGCCCAACACACAGCATGACCTGACACAGAATGACGTGACAGCCCAACACACAGCATGACCTGACACAGCCCAACACACAGCATGACCTGACACAGCCCAACACACAGCATGACCTGACACAGCCCAACACACAGCATAACCTGACACAGCCCAACACACAGCATGACCTGACACAGCCCAACACACAGCATGACCTGACACAGCCCAACACACAGCATGACCTGACACAGCCCAACACACAGCATCACCTGACACAGCC
This sequence comes from Oncorhynchus keta, assembly GCF_023373465.1. NCBI lineage: Eukaryota > Metazoa > Chordata > Actinopteri > Salmoniformes > Salmonidae > Oncorhynchus > Oncorhynchus keta. The sequence continues at coordinate 52,010,922 of NC_068437.1, read as the reverse complement.
CAACACACAGCATGACCTGACACAGCCCAACACACAGCATGACCTGACACAGCCCAACACACAGCATGACCTGACACAGCCCAACACACAGCATAACCTGACACAGCCCAACACACAGCATGACCTGACACAGCCCAACACACAGCATAACCTGACACAGCCCAACACACAGCATAACCTGACACAGCCCAACACACAGCATGACCTGACACAGCCCAACACACAGCATGACCTGACACAGCCCAACACACAGCATGATCTGACACAGCCCAACACAGCATGACCTGACACAGCCCAACACACAGCATAACCTGACACAGCCAACACACAGCATGACCTGACACAGCCCAACACACAGCATGACCTGACACCGCCCAACACACAGCATGACCTGACACAGCCCAACACACAGCATGACCTGACACAGCCCAACACAGCATAACCTGACACAGCCCAACACACAGCATGACCTGACACAGCCCAACACACAGCATGACCTGACACAGCCCAACACACAGCATGACCTGACACAGCCCAACACACAGCATGACCTGACACAGAATAACGTGACACAGCCCAACACACAGCATGACCTGACACAGCCCAACACACAGCATGACCTGACACAGAATAACGTGACACAGCCCAACACACAGCATGACCTGACACAGCCCAACACACAGCATGACCTGACACAGAATAACGTGACACAGCCCAACACACAGCATGACCTGACACAGCCCAACACACAGCATGACCTGACACAGCCCAACACACAGCATGACCTGACACAGAATGACCTGACGCAGCCCACAACACAGCATGACCTGGCACAGCCCAACACACAGCATAACCTGACACAGCCCACAACACAGCATGACCTGACACAGCCCAACACACAGCATAACCTGACACAGCCCAACACACAGCATAACCTGACACAGCCCAACACACAGCATGACCTGACACAGCCCAACACACAGCATAACCTGACACAGCCCAACACACAGCATAACCTGACACAGCCCAACACACAGCATGACCTGACACAGCCCAACACACAGCATGACCTGACACAGCCCAACACACAGCATGACCTGACACAGCCCAACACACAGCATGACCTGACACAGCCCAACACACAGCATGACCTGACACAGCCCAACACACAGCATGACCTGACACAGCCCAACACACAGCATAACCTGACACAGCATGTCCTGACACAGCCCAACACACAGCATGACCTGACACAGCCCAACACACAGCATGACCTGACACAGCCCAACACACAGCATGTCCTGACACAGCCCAACACACAGCATGACCTGACACAGCCCAACACAGCATGACCTGACACAGCCCAACACACAGCATGACCTGACACAGCCCAACACACAGCATGACCTGACACAGCCCAACACACAGCATGACCTGACACAGCCCAACACACAGCATGACCTGACACAGCCCAACACACAGCATGACCTGACACAGCCCAACACACAGCATGACCTGACACAGCATGACCTGACACAGCCCAACACACAGCATGACCTGACACAGCCCAACACACAGCATGACCTGACACAGCCCAACACACAGCATGACCTGACACAGCCCAACACACAGCATGACCTGACACAGCCCAACACACAGCATGACCTGACACAGCCCAACACACAGCATGACCTGACACAGCCCAACACACAGCATGACCTGACACAGCCCAACACACAGCATGTCCTGACACAGCCCAACACACAGCATGACCTGACACAGCCCAACACACAGCATGACCTGACACAGCCCAACACACAGCATGACCTGACACAGCCCAACACACAGCATGACCTGACACAGCCCAACACACAGCATAACCTGACACAGCCCAGCACACAGCATGACCTGACACAGCCCAACACACAGCATGACCTGACACAGCCCAACACACAGCATGACCTGACACAGCCCAACACACAGCATAACCTGACACAGCCCAACACACAGCATGACCTGACACAGCCCAACACACAGCATGACCTGACACAGCCCAACACAGCATGACCTGACACAGAATAACACACAGCATGACCTGATACAGCCCAACACACAGCATAACCTGACACAGCCCAGCACACAGCATGACCTGACACAGCCCAGCACACAGCATGACCTGACACAGCATGACCTGACACAGGCCAACACACAGCATGACCTGACACAGGCCCAACATAACCTGACACAGCCCAACACACAGCATGACCTGACACAGCCCAACACACAGCATAACCTGACACAGCCCAGCACACAGCATGACCTGACACAGCCCAACACACAGCATGACCTGACACAGCCCAACACACAGCATGACATAGCATGTCCTGACACAGCCCAACACACAGCATGACCTGACACAGCCCAACACACAGCATGACCTGACACAGCCCAACACAGCATGACCTGACACAGCCCAACACACAGCATGACCTGACACAGCCCAACACACAGCATGACCTGACACAGCCCAACACACAGCATGACCTGACACAGCCCAACACACAGACATGACCAGCCCAGCACACAGCATGACCTGACACAGCCCAACACACAGCATGACCTGACACAGCCCAACACACAGCATGACCTGACACAGCCCAACACACAGCATGACCTGACACAGCCCAACACACAGCATGACCTGACACAGCCCAACACACAGCATGACCTGACACAGCCTAATACACAGCATGACCTGACACAGCCCAACACAACACACAGCATGACCTGACACAGCCCAACACACAGCATGACCTGACACAGCCCAACAGACAGCATGACCTGACACAGCCCAACACACAGCATGACAGAGCCCAACACACAGCATGACCTGACACAGCCCAACACACAGCATGACCTGACACAGCCCAACAGACAGCATGACCTGACACAGCCCAACACACAGCATGACCTGACACAGCCCAACACACAGCATGACCTGACACAGCCCAACACACAGCATGACCTGACACAGCCCAACACACAGCATAACCTGACACACATGTCCCACAGCCCAACACACAGCATGACCTGACACAGCCCAACACACAGCATGACCTGACACAGCCCAACCACAGCATGACACAGCATGACCTGACACAGCCCAACACACAGCATGACCTGACACAGCCCAACACACAGCATGACCTGACACAGCCCAACACACAGCATGACCTGACACAGCCCAACACACAGCATGACCTGACACAGCATGACCTAACACACAGCATGACCTGACACAGACACATGCCCAACACACAGCATGACCTGACACAGCCCAACACACAGCATGACCTGACACAGCCCAACACACAGCATGACCTGACACAGCCCAACACACAGCATGACCTGACACAGCCCAACACACAGCATGACCTGACACAGCCCAACACACAGCATGACCTGACACAGCCCAACACACAGCATGACCTGACACAGCCCAACACACAGCATGACCTGACACTGACACAGCATGACCTGACACAGCCCAACACAGCATGACCTGACACAGCCCAACACACAGCATGACCTGACACAGCCCAACACACAGCATGACCTGACACAGCCCAACACAAGCATGACCTGACACAGCCCAACACACATGACCTGACACAGCAACACACAGCATGACCTGACACAGCAACCAACACACAGCATGACCTGACACAGCCCAACACACAGCATGTCCTGACACAGCCCAACACACAGCATGACCTGACACAGAATAACGTGACACAGCCCAACACACAGCATGACCTGACACAGCCCAACACACAGCATGACCTGACACAGCCCAACACACAGCATGACCTGACACAGCCCAACACACAGCATGTCCTGACACAGCCCAACACACAGCCCAAAACACAGCATGACCTGACACAGCCCAACACACAGCATGACCTGACACAGCCCAACACACAGCATGACCTGACACAGAATGACCTGACACAGCCCAAACACAGCATAACCTGACACAGCCCAACACACAGCATGACCTGACACAGCCCACAACACAGCATGACCTGACACAGCCCAACACACAGCATAACCTGACACAGCCCAACACACAGCATGACCTGACACAGCCCAACACACAGCATGACCTGACACAGCCCAACACACAGCAAGACCTGACACAGCCCAACACATAGCATGACCTGACACAGCCCAACACACAGCATAACCTGACACAGCACAACACACAGCATGACCTGACACAGCCCAACACACAGCATGACCTGACACAGCCCAACACAGCATAACCTGACACAGCCCAACACACAGCATGACCTGACACAGCCCAACACACAGCATAACCTGACACAGCCCAACACAGAGCATGACCTGACACAGCCCAACACACAGCATGACCTGACACAGCCCAACACATAGCATGACCTGACACAGCCCAACACACAGCATGACCTGACACAGCCCAACACACAGCATGACCTGACACAGCCCAACACATAGCATGACCTGACACAGAATAACCTGACACAGCCCACAACACACAGCATGACCTGACACAGCCCAACACACAGCATGACCTGACACAGCCCAACACACGGCATGACCTGACACAGCCCAACACACAGCATGACTTGACACAGAATAACCTGACACAGCCCAACACACAGCATGACCTGACACAGCCCAACACACAGCATGACCTGACACAGCCCAACACACAACATGACCTGACACAGAATGACCTGACAGCCCACAACACAGCATGACCTGACACAGCCCAACACACAGCATGACCTGACACAGCCCAACACACAGCATGACCTGACACAGCCCAAACACACAGCATGACCTGCCACAGCATGACCTGACACAGCCCAACACACAGCATGACCTGACACAGCCCAACACACAGCATGTCCTGACACAGCCCAACACACAGCATGACCTGACACAGCCCAACACACAGCATGACCTGACACAGCCCAACACACAGCATGACCTGACACAGCATGACCTGACTGACACAGCCCAACACACAGCATAACCTGACACAGCCCAACACACAGCATGACCTGACACAGCCCAACACACAGCATGACCTGACACAGCCCAACACACAGCATGACCTGACACAGCCTAATACACAGCATGACCTGACACAGCCCAACACACAGCATGACCTGACACAGCCCAACACACAGCATGACCTGACACAGCCCAACACACAGCATAACCTGACACAGCCATGACACACAGCATGACCTGACACAGCCCAACACACAGCATGACCTGACACAGCCCAACACACAGCATGACCTGACACAGCCCAACACACAGCATGACCTGACACAGCCCAACACACAGCATGACCTGACACAGCCCAACACACAGCATGACCTGACACAGCCAACACACAGCATGACCTGACACAGCCCAACACACAGCATGACCTGACACATGACCTGACACAGCCCAACACACAGCATGACCTGACACAGCCCAACACACAGCATGACCTGACACAGCCCAACACACAGCATGACCTGACACAGCCCAGCACACAGCATGACCTGACACAGCCCAACACACAGCATGACCTGACACAGCCCAACACACAGCATGACCTGACACAGCCCACACAGCATGACCTGACACAGCCCAACACACAGCATGACCTGACACAGCCCAACACACAGCATGACCTGACACAGCCCAACACACAGCATGACCTGACACAGCCCAACACACAGCATGACCTGACACAGCCCACACACAGCATGACCTGACACAGCCCAACACACAGCATGACCTGACACAGCCCAACACACAGCATGACCTGACACAGCCCAACACACAGCATGACCTGACACAGCCCAACACACAGCATGACCTGACACAGCCCAACACACAGCATGACCTGACACAGCCCAACACACAGCATGACCTGACACAGCCCAACACATAGCATGACCTGACACAGCCCAACACACAGCATGACCTGACACAGCCCAACACACAGCATGACCTGACACAGCCCAACACACAGCATGACCTGACACAGCCCAACACACAGCATGACCTGACACAGCCCAACACACAGCATGTGACCTGACACAGCCCAACACACAGCATGACCTGACACAGCCCAACACACAGCATGACCTGACACAGCCCAACACACAGCATGACCTGACACAGCCCAACACACAGCATGACCTGACACAGCCCAACACACAGCATGACCTGACACAGCCCAACACACAGCATGACCTGACACAGCCCAACACACAGCATGACCTGACACAGCCCAACACACAGCATGACCTGACACAGCCCAACACACAGCATGACCTGACACAGCCCAACACACAGCATGACCTGACACAGCCCAACACACAGCATGACCTGACACAGCCCAACACACAGCATGACCTGACACAGCCCAACACACAGCATGACCTGACACAGCCCAACACACAGCATGACCTGACACAGCCCAACACACAGCATGACCTGACACAGCCTAACACACAGCATGACCTGACACAGCCCAACACACAGCATGACCTGACACAGCCCAACACACAGCATGACCTGACACAGCCCAACACACAGCATGACCTGACACAGCCCAACACACAGCATGTCCTGACACAGCCCAACACACAGCATGACCTGACACAGCCCAACACACAGCATGACCTGACACAGGCCAACACACAGCATGACCTGACACAGCCCAACACACAGCATGACCTGACACAGCCCAACACACAGCATGTCCTGACACAGCCCAACACACAGCATAACCTGACACAGCCCAACACACAGCATAACCTGACACAGCATGTCCTGACACAGCATGACCTGACACAGCCCAACACACAGCATGACCTGACACAGCCCAACACACAGCATGACCTGACACAGCATGACCTGACACAGCCCAACACACAGCATGTCCTGACACAGCCCAACACACAGCATGACCTGACACAGCCCAACACACAGCATGACCTGACACAGCCCAACACACAGCATGACCTGACACAGAATAACGTGACACAGCATGACCTGACACAGCCCAACACACAGCATGACCTGACACAGCCCAACACACAGCATGACCTGACACAGCCCAACACACAGCATGTCCTGACACAGCCCAACACACAGCATGACCTGACACAGCCCAACACACAGCATGACCTGACACAGCCCAACACACAGCATGACCTGACACAGCCCAACACACAGCATGACCTGACACAGCCCAACACACAGCATAACCTGACACAGCCCAGCACACAGCATGACCTGACACAGCCCAACACACAGCATGACCTGACACAGCCCAACACATAGCATAACCTGACACAGCCCAACACACAGCATGACCTGACACAGCCCAACACACAGCATGACCTGACACAGCCCAACACATAGCATGACCTGACACAGCCCAACACACAGCATGACCTGACACAGCCCAACACATAGCATGACCTGACACAGCCCAACACACAGCATGACCTGACACAGCCCAACACACAGCATGACCTGACACAGCCCAACACATAGCATGACCTGACACAGAATAACCTGACACAGCCCACAACACACAGCATGACCTGACACAGCCCAACACACAGCATGACCTGACACAGCCCAACACACGGCATGACCTGACACAGCCCAACACACAGCATGACTTGACACAGAATAACCTGACACAGCCCAACACACAGCATGACCTGACACAGCCCAACACACAGCATGACCTGACACAGCCCAACACACAACATGACCTGACACAGAATGACCTGACGCAGCCCACAACACAGCATAACCTGACACAGCCCAACACACAGCATGACCTGACACAGCCCACAACACAGCATGACCTGACACAGCCCAACACACAGCATAACCTGACACAGCCCAACACACAGCATGACCTGACACAGCCCAACACACAGCATGACCTGACACAGCCCAACACACAGCATGACCCACAGCCCAACACACAGCCCAACACACAGCATAACCTGACACAGCCCAGCACACAGCATGACCTGACACAGCCCAACACACAGCATGACCTGACACAGCCCAACACATAGCATAACCTGACACAGCCCAACACACAGCATGACCTGACACAGCCCAACACACAGCATGACCTGACACAGCCCAACACATAGCATGACCTGACACAGCCCAACACACAGCATGACCTGACACAGCCCAACACATAGCATGACCTGACACAGCCCAACACACAGCATGACCTGACACAGCCCAACACACAGCATGACCTGACACAGCCCAACACACAGCATGACCTGACACAGAATAACGTGACACAGCCCACAACACACAGCATGACCTGACACAGCCCAACACACAGCAAGACCTGACACAGCCCAACACACAGCATGACCTGACACAGCCCAACACACAGCATGACCTGACACAGAATAACGTGACACAGCCCAACACACAGCATGACCTGACACAGCCCAACACACAGCATGACCTGACACAGCCCAACACACAACATGACCTGACACAGAATGACCTGACGCAGCCCACAACACAGCATAACCTGACACAGCCCAACACACAGCATGACCTGACACAGCCCACAACACAGCATGACCTGACACAGCCCAACACACAGCATAACCTGACACAGCCCAACACACAGCATGACCTGACACAGCCCAACACACAGCATGACCTGACACAGCCCAACACATAGCATGACCTGACACAGCCCAACACACAGCATTACCTGACACAGCCCAACACACAGCATGACCTGACACAGCCCAACACACAGCATGACCTGACACAGCCCAACACACAGCATGACCTGACACAGCCCAACACACAGCATGACCTGACACAGCCCAACACACAGCATAACCTGACACAGCCCAACACACAGCATAACCTGACACAGCATGTCCTGACACAGCCCAACACACAGCATGACCTGACACAGCACAACACACAGCATGACCTGACACAGCCCAACACACAGCATGTCCTGACACAGCCCAACACACAGCATGACCTGACACAGCATGACCTGACACAGGCCAACACACAGCATGACCTGACACAGCCCAACACACAGCATAACCTGACACAGCCCAACACACAGCATGACCTGACACAGCCCAACACACAGCATGACCTGACACAGCCCAACACACAGCATGACCTGACACAGCCTAATACACAGCATGACCTGACACAGCCCAACACACAGCATGACCTGACACAGCCCAACACACAGCATGACCTGACACAGCCCAACACACAGCCCAACACACAGCATGACCTGGCACAGCATAACCTGACACAGCCTAATACACAGACCAACACACAGCATGACCTGACACAGCACAACACACAGCATGACCTGACACAGCCCAACACACAGCATGACCTGACACAGCCCAACACACAGCATGACCTGACACAGCCCAACACACAGCATGACCTGACACAGCCCAACACACAGCATGACCTGACACAGCCCAACACACAGCATGACCTGACACAGCCCAACAGACAGCATGACCTGACACAGCCCAACACACAGCATGACCTGACACAGCATAACCTGACACAGCCCAACACACAGAATAACCTGACACAGCCCAACACACAGCATGACCTGACACAGCCCAACACACAGCATGACCTGACACAGCCCAACACACAGCATGACCTGACACAGCCCAACACACAGCATAACCTGACACAGCCCAACACACAGCATGACCTGACACAGCCCAACACACAGCATGACCTGACACAGCCCAACACACAGCATGACCTGACACAGCCCAACACACAGCATGACCTGACACAGCCCAACACACAGCATGACCTGACACAGCCCAACACACAGCATGACCTGACACAGCCCAAAACACAGCATGACCTGACACAGCCCAAAACACAGCATGACCTGACACAGCCCAACACACAGCATGACCTGACACAGCCCAACACACAGCATGACCTGACACAGCCCAACACACAGCATGACCTGACACAGCCCAACACACAGCATGACCTGACACAGCCCAAAACACAGCATGACCTGACACAGCCCAAAACACAGATCATAGTAAATCCCAGGTCATAGTGTCTATAATACTGTAAGGGGTTATTCTACGTAGACGATCACAGTAAATCCCAGGACATAGTGTCTATAATACTGTAATAAGCTCACATAGTTGCTGTCACAAACTCCAAGCCGTTGTCACTGACTAGTTGTGTATTCATTTTCCCACTGAGCAAACCATTTCTGTACTTACAGCGTTCTCATAAAAACATTTGTTATTAGGTTTTTCTTGGCAGACCTTATTCAATTACTGACATTTGTTATTAGGTTTTTCTTGGCAGACCTTATTCAATTACTGACATTTGTTATTAGGTTTTTCTTGGCAGACCTTATTCAATTACTGACATTTGTTATTAGGTTTTTCTTGTCAGACCTTATTCAATTACTGACATTTGTTATTAGGTTTTCTTGGCAGACCTTATTCAATTACTGACATTTGTTATTAGGTTTTTCTTGGCAGACCTTATTCAATTACTGACATTTGTTATTAGGTTTTTCTTGTCAGACCTTATTCAATTACTGACATTTGTTATTAGGTTTTTCTTGTCAGACCTTATTCAATTACTGACATTTGTTATTAGGTTTTTCTTGTCAGACCTTATTCAATTACTGACATTTGTTATTAGGTTTTTCTTGGCAGACCTTATTCAATTACTGACATTTGTTATTAGGTTTTTCTTGGCAGACCTTATTCAATTACTGACATTTGTTATTAGGTTTTTCTTGTCAGACCTTATTCAATTACTGACATTTGTTATTAGGTTTTTCTTGGCAGACCTTATTCAATTACTGACATTTGTTATTAGGTTTTTCTTGGCAGACCTTATTCAATTACTGACATTTGTTATTAGGTTTTTCTTGTCAGACCTTATTCAATTACTGACATTTGTTATTAGGTTTTTCTTGTCAGACCTTATTCAATTACTGACATTTGTTATTAGGTTTTTCTTGTCAGACCTTATTCAATTACTGACATTTGTTATTAGGTTTTTCTTGGCAGACCTTATTCAATTACTGACATTTGTTATTAGGTTTTTCTTGTCAGACCTTATTCAATTACTGACATTTGTTATTAGGTTTTTCTTGTCAGACCTTATTCAATTACTGACATTTGTTATTAGGTTTTTCTTGTCAGACCTTATTCAATTACTGACATTTGTTATTAGGTTTTTCTTGGCAGACCTTATTCAATTACTGACATTTGTTATTAGGTTTTCTTGGCAGACCTTATTCAATTACTGACATTTGTTATTAGGTTTTTCTTGTCAGACCTTATTCAATTACTGACATTTGTTATTAGGTTTTTCTTGGCAGACCTTATTCAATTACTGACATTTGTTATTAGGTTTTTCTTGGCAGACCTTATTCAATTACTGACATTTGTTATTAGGTTTTTCTTGGCAGACCTTATTCAATTACTGACATTTGTTATTAGGTTTTTCTTGGCAGACCTTATTCAATTACTGACATTTGTTATTAGGTTTTTCTTGTCAGACCTTATTCAATTACTGACATTTGTTATTAGGTTTTTCTTGGCAGACCTTATTCAATTACTGACATTTGTTATTAGGTTTTTCTTGGCAGACCTTATTCAATTACTGACATTTGTTATTAGGTTTTTCTTGGCAGACCTTATTCAATTACTGACATTTGTTATTAGGTTTTTCTTGGCAGACCTTATTCAATTACTGACATTTGTTATTAGGTTTTTCTTGTCAGACCTTATTCAATTACTGACATTTGTTATTAGGTTTTTCTTGTCAGACCTTATTCAATTACTGACATTTGTTATTAGGTTTTTCTTGTCAGACCTTATTCAATTACTGACATTTGTTATTAGGTTTTTCTTGTCAGACCTTATTCAATTACTGACATTTGTTATTAGGTTTTTCTTGGCAGACCTTATTCAATTACTGACATTTGTTATTAGGTTTTTCTTGGCAGACCTTATTCAATTACTGACATTTGTTATTAGGTTTTTCTTGGCAGACCTTATTCAATTACTGACATTTGTTATTAGGTTTTTCTTGTCAGACCTTATTCAATTACTGACATTTGTTATTAGGTTTTTCTTGGCAGACCTTATTCAATTACTGACATTTGTTATTAGGTTTTTCTTGTCAGACCTTATTCAATTACTGACATTTGTTATTAGGTTTTTCTTGTCAGACCTTATTCAATTACTGACATTTGTTATTAGGTTTTTCTTGGCAGACCTTATTCAATTACTGACATTTGTTATTAGGTTTTCTTGTCAGACCTTATTCAATTACTGACATTTGTTATTAGGTTTTTCTTGTCAGACCTTATTCAATTACTGACATTTGTTATTAGGTTTTTCTTGTCAGACCTTATTCAATTACTGACATTTGTTATTAGGTTTTTCTTGTCAGACCTTATTCAATTACTGACATTTGTTATTAGGTTTTTCTTGTCAGACCTTATTCAATTACTGACATTTGTCAATAAAACTCATGAATGCAACTGTTTATGTCAACATGTTTGTTATGTGTTCTACTTGTATCCCTGGCTGCCCTGTAAATAAAATGATAAAACCCTTCATTGTGAAGCTAAATATAGCAGCTGGACATGTGTTCTACTTGTATCCCTGGCTGCCCTGTAAATAAAATGATAAAACCCTTCATTGTGAAGCTAAATATAGCAGCTGGACATGTGTTCTACTTGTATCCCTGGCTGCCCTGTAAATAAAATGATAAAACCCTTCATTGTGAAGCTAAATATAGCAGCTGGACATGTGTTCTACTTGTAGCCCTGGTTGTCCTGAAAATAAAATGATAAAACACTTCATTGTGAAGCTAAATATAGCAGCTGGACATGTGTTCTACTTGTAGCCCTGGCTGCCCTGTAAATAAAATGGTAAAACACTTCATTGTGAAGCTAAATATAGCAGCTGGACATGTGTTCTACTTGTATCCCTGGCTGTCCTGTAAATAAAATGATAAAACACTTCATTGTGAAGCTAAATATAGCAGCTGGACATGTGTTCTACTTGTATCCCTGGCTGTCCTGTAAATAAAATGGTAAAACACTTCATTGTGAAGCTAAATATAGCAGCTGGACATGTGTTCTACTTGTATCCCTGGCTGTCCTGTAAATAAAATGGTAAAACACTTCATTGTGAAGCTAAATATAGCAGCTGGACATGTGTTCTACTTGTATCCCTGGCTGTCCTGTAAATAAAATGATAAAACACTTCATTGTGAAGCTAAATATAGCAGCTGGACATGTGTTCTACTTGTATCCCTGGCTGTCCTGTAAATAAAATGGTAAAACACTTCATTGTGAAGCTAAATATAACAGCTGGACATGTGTTCTACTTGTATCCCTGGCTGCCCTGTAAATAAAATGGTAAAACACTTCATTGAGAAGCTAAATATAACAGCTGGACATGTGTTCTACTTGTATCCCTGGCTGCCCTGTAAATAAAATGGTAAAACACTTCATTGAGAGGCTAAATATAACAGCTGGACATGTGTTCTACTTGTATCCCTGGCTGCCCTGTAAATAAAATGGTAAAACACTTCATTGAGAGGCTAAATATAACAGCTGGACATGTGTTCTACTTGTATCCCTGGCTGCCCTGTAAATAAAATGGTAAAACACTTCATTGTGAGGCTAAATATAACAGCTGGACATGTGTTCTACTTGTATCCCTGGCTGCCCTGTAAATAAAATGATAAAACACTTCATTGAGAGGCTAAATATAACAGCTGGACATGTGTTCTACTTGTATCCCTGGCTGCCCTGTAAATAAAATGATAAAACCTTCATTGTGAGGCTAAATATAACAGCTGGACATGTGTTCTACTTGTAGCCCTGGCTGCCCTGTAAATAAAATGATAAAACCCTTCATTGAGAGGCTAAATATAACAGCTGGACATGTGTTCTACTTGTATCCCTGGCTGCCCTGTAAATAAAATGATAAAACCCTTCATTGAGAGGCTAAATATAACAGCTGGACATGTGTTCTACTTGTATCCCTGGCTGCCCTGTAAATAAAATGATAAAACCCTTCATTGAGAGGCTAAATATAACAGCTGGACATGTGTTCTACTTGTATCCCTGGCTGCCCTGTAAATAAAATGGTAAAACCCTTCATTGAGAGGCTAAATATAACAGCTGGACATGTGTTCTACTTGTATCCCTGGCTGCCCTGTAAATAAAATGATAAAACCCTTCATTGAGAGGCTAAATATAACAGCTGGACATGTGTTCTACTTGTATCCCTGGCTGCCCTGTAAATAAAATGGTAAAACACTTCATTGTGAAGCTAAATATAGCAGCTGGACATGTGTTCTACTTGTATCCCTGGCTGCCCTGTAAATAAAATGGTAAAACACTTCATTGAGAGGCTAAATATAACAGCTGGACATGTGTTCTACTTGTATCCCTGGCTGCCCTGTAAATAAAATGATAAAACACTTCATTGTGAGGCTAAATATAACAGCTGGACATGTGTTCTACTTGTATCCCTGGCTGCCCTGTAAATAAAATGATAAAACACTTCATTGTGAGGCTAAATATAACAGCTGGACATGTGTTCTACTTGTATCCCTGGCTGCCCTGTAAATAAAATGGTAAAACACTTCATTGAGAGGCTAAATATAACAGCTGGACATGTGTTCTACTTGTATCCCTGGCTGCCCTGTAAATAAAATGGTAAAACACTTCATTGAGAAGCTAAATATAACAGCTGGACATGTGTTCTACTTGTATCCCTGGCTGCCCTGTAAATAAAATGATAAAACACTTCATTGTGAGGCTAAATATAACAGCTGGACATGTGTTCTACTTGTATCCCTGGCTGCCCTGTAAATAAAATGATAAAACACTTCATTGTGAGGCTAAATATAACAGCTGGACATGTGTTCTACTTGTATCCATGGCTGCCCTGTAAATAAAATGATAAAACACTTCATTGTGAGGCTAAATATAGCAGCTGGACATGTGTTCTACTTGTATCCCTGGCTGCCCTGTAAATAAAATGATAAAACACTTCATTGTGAAGCTAAATATAGCAGCTGGACATGTGTTCTACTTGTATCCCTGGCTGCCCTGTAAATAAAATGATAAAACACTTCATTGTGAAGCTAAATATAGCAGCTGGACATGTGTTCTACTTGTAGCCCTGGCTGCCCTGTAAATAAAATGATAAAACACTTCATTGTGAAGCTAAATATAGCAGCTGGACATGTGTTCTACTTGTATCCCTGGCTGTCCTGTAAATAAAATGGTAAAACACTTCATTGTGAAGCTAAATATAGCAGCTGGACATGTGTTCTACTTGTATCCCTGGCTGTCCTGTAAATAAAATGGTAAAACACTTCATTGTGAAGCTAAATATAGCAGCTGGACATGTGTTCTACTTGTATCCCTGGCTGTCCTGTAAATAAAATGGTAAAACACTTCATTGAGAGGCTAAATATAACAGCTGGACATGTGTTCTACTTGTATCCCTGGCTGCCCTGTAAATAAAATGATAAAACACTTCATTGTGAAGCTAAATATAGCAGCTGGACATGTGTTCTACTTGTAGCCCTGGCTGTCCTGTAAATAAAATGGTAAAACACTTCATTGTGAAGCTAAATATAGCAGCTGGACATGTGTTCTACTTGTAGCCCTGGCTGCCCTGTAAATAAAATGGTAAAACACTTCATTGTGAAGCTAAATATAACAGCTGGACATGTGTTCTACTTGTATCCCTGGCTGCCCTGTAAATAAAATGATAAAACACTTCATTGAGAGGCTAAATATAGCAGCTGGACATGTGTTCTACTTGTATCCCTGGCTGCCCTGTAAATAAAATGATAAAACACTTCATTGTGAGGCTAAATATAACAGCTGGACATGTGTTCTACTTGTATCCCTGGCTGCCCTGTAAATAAAATGATAAAACACTTCATTGTGAAGCTAAATATAGCAGCTGGACATGTGTTCTACTTGTATCCCTGGCTGCCCTGTAAATAAAATGATAAAACCCTTCATTGTGAGGCTAAATATAGCAGCTGGACATGTGTTCTACTTGTATCCCTGGCTGCCCTGTAAATAAAATGATAAAACCCTTCATTGTGAGGCTAAATATAGCAGCTGGACATGTGTTCTACTTGTATCCCTGGCTGCCCTGTAAATAAAATGATAAAACACTTCATTGTGAAGCTAAATATAGCAGCTGGACATGTGTTCTACTTGTATCCCTGGCTGCCCTGTAAATAAAATGATAAAACACTTCATTGAGAGGCTAAATATAACAGCTGGACATGTGTTCTACTTGTATCCCTGGCTGCCCTGTAAATAAAATGATAAAACCCTTCATTGAGAGGCTAAATATAACAGCTGGACATGTGTTCTACTTGTATCCCTGGCTGCCCTGTAAATAAAATGGTAAAACCCTTCATTGAGAGGCTAAATATAACAGCTGGACATGTGTTCTACTTGTATCCCTGGCTGTCCTGTAAATAAAATGGTAAAACACTTCATTGTGAAGCTAAATATAGCAGCTGGACATGTGTTCTACTTGTATCCCTGGCTGTCCTGTAAATAAAATGGTAAAACACTTCATTGAGAGGCTAAATATAACAGCTGGACATGTGTTCTACTTGTATCCCTGGCTGCCCTGTAAATAAAATGATAAAACACTTCATTGAGAGGCTAAATATAACAGCTGGACATGTGTTCTACTTGTATCCCTGGCTGCCCTGTAAATAAAATGATAAAACACTTCATTGAGAGGCTAAATATAACAGCTGGACATGTGTTCTACTTGTATCCCTGGCTGCCCTGTAAATAAAATGATAAAACACTTCATTGAGAGGCTAAATATAACAGCTGGACATGTGTTCTACTTGTATCCCTGGCTGCCCTGTAAATAAAATGATAAAACACTTCATTGTGAGGCTAAATATAGCAGCTGGACATGTGTTCTACTTGTATCCCTGGCTGCCCTGTAAATAAAATGATAAAACACTTCATTGTGAAGCTAAATATAGCAGCTGGACATGTGTTCTACTTGTATCCCTGGCTGCCCTGTAAATAAAATGATAAAACACTTCATTGTGAAGCTAAATATAGCAGCTGGACATGTGTTCTACTTGTAGCCCTGGCTGCCCTGTAAATAAAATGATAAAACACTTCATTGAGAGGCTAAATATAACAGCTGGACATGTGTTCTACTTGTATCCCTGGCTGCCCTGTAAATAAAATGATAAAACACTTCATTGAGAGGCTAAATATAACAGCTGGACATGTGTTCTACTTGTATCCCTGGCTGCCCTGTAAATAAAATGGTAAAACACTTCATTGTGAGGCTAAATATAACAGCTGGACATGTGTTCTACTTGTATCCCTGGCTGCCCTGTAAATAAAATGATAAAACACTTCATTGAGAGGCTAAATATAACAGCTGGACATGTGTTCTACTTGTAGCCCTGGTTGTCCTGTAAATAAAATGGTAAAACCCTTCATTGAGAGGCTAAATATAACAGCTGGACATGTGTTCTACTTGTATCCCTGGCTGCCCTGTAAATAAAATGGTAAAACCCTTCATTGAGAGGCTAAATATAACAGCTGGACATGTGTTCTACTTGTATCCCTGGCTGTCCTGTAAATAAAATGGTAAAACCCTTCATTGAGAGGCTAAATATAACAGCTGGACATGTGTTCTACTTGTATCCCTGGTTGTCCTGTAAATAAAATGGTAAAACACTTCATTGAGAGGCTAAATATAACAGCTGGACATGTGTTCTACTTGTATCCCTGGCTGCCCTGTAAATAAAATGATAAAACACTTCATTGAGAGGCTAAATATAACAGCTGGACATGTGTTCTACTTGTATCCCTGGTTGTCCTGTAAATAAAATGGTAAAACACTTCATTGAGAGGCTAAATATAACAGCTGGACATGTGTTCTACTTGTATCCCTGGCTGTCCTGTAAATAAAATGATAAAACACTTCATTGTGAAGCTAAATATAACAGCTGGACATGTGTTCTACTTGTATCCCTGGCTGCCCTGTAAATAAAATGATAAAACACTTCATTGTGAAGCTAAATATAACAGCTGGACATGTGTTCTACTTGTATCCCTGGCTGTCCTGTAAATAAAATGATAAAACACTTCATTGTGAAGCTAAATATAACAGCTGGACATGTGTTCTACTTGTATCCCTGGTTGTCCTGAAAATAAAATGATAAAACACTTCATTGAGAGGCTAAATATAACAGCTGGACATGTGTTCTACTTGTATCCCTGGTTGTCCTGTAAATAAAATGATAAAACACTTCATTGAGAGGCTAAATATAACAGCTGGACATGTGTTCTACTTGTATCCCTGGCTGCCCTGTAAATAAAATGATAAAACACTTCATTGAGAGGCTAAATATAACAGCTGGACATGTGTTCTACTTGTATCCCTGGTTGTCCTGAAAATAAAATGATAAAACACTTCATTGAGAGGCTAAATATAACAGCTGGACATGTGTTCTACTTGTATCCCTGGTTGTCCTGTAAATAAAATGGTAAAACACTTCATTGAGAGGCTAAATATAACAGCTGGACATGTGTTCTACTTGTATCCCTGGCTGCCCTGTAAATAAAATGATAAAACACTTCATTGAGAGGCTAAATATAACAGCTGGACATGTGTTCTACTTGTATCCCTGGTTGTCCTGTAAATAAAATGGTAAAACACTTCATTGAGAGGCTAAATATAACAGCTGGACATGTGTTCTACTTGTATCCCTGGCTGTCCTGTAAATAAAATGGTAAAACACTTCATTGAGAGGCTAAATATAACAGCTGGACATGTGTTCTACTTGTATCCCTGGCTGCCCTGTAAATAAAATGGTAAAACCCTTCATTGAGAGGCTAAATATAACAGCTGGACATGTGTTCTACTTGTATCCCTGGTTGTCCTGTAAATAAAATGATAAAACACTTCATTGAGAGGCTAAATATAACAGCTGGACATGTGTTCTACTTGTATCCCTGGCTGCCCTGTAAATAAAATGGTAAAACCCTTCATTGAGAGGCTAAATATAACAGCTGGACATGTGTTCTACTTGTATCCCTGGCTGCCCTGTAAATAAAATGGTAAAACACTTCATTGAGAGGCTAAATATAACAGCTGGACATGTGTTCTACTTGTATCCCTGGCTGCCCTGTAAATAAAATGATAAAACCCTTCATTGAGAGGCTAAATATAACAGCTGGACATGTGTTCTACTTGTATCCCTGGCTGTCCTGTAAATAAAATGATAAAACCCTTCATTGTGAGGCTAAATATAACAGCTGGACATGTGTTCTACTTGTATCCCTGGTTGTCCTGTAAATAAAATGGTAAAACACTTCATTGAGAGGCTAAATATAACAGCTGGACATGTGTTCTACTTGTATCCCTGGTTGTCCTGTAAATAAAATGATAAAACCCTTCATTGAGAGGCTAAATATAACAGCTGGACATGTGTTCTACTTGTATCCCTGGTTGTCCTGTAAATAAAATGATAAAACCCTTCATTGTGAGGCTAAATATAACAGCTGGACATGTGTTCTACTTGTATCCCTGGTTGTCCTGTAAATAAAATGGTAAAACACTTCATTGAGAGGCTAAATATAACAGCTGGACATGTGTTCTACTTGTATCCCTGGCTGCCCTGTAAATAAAATGATAAAACCCTTCATTGAGAGGCTAAATATAACAGCTGGACATGTGTTCTACTTGTATCCCTGGTTGTCCTGTAAATAAAATGATAAAACACTTCATTGTGAAGCTAAATATAGCAGCTGGACATGTGTTCTACTTGTAGCCCTGGCTGCCCTGTAAATAAAATGATAAAACCCTTCATTGTGAAGCTAAATATAGCAGCTGGACATGTGTTCTACTTGTATCCCTGGCTGTCCTGTAAATAAAATGATAAAACACTTCATTGTGAAGCTAAATATAACAGCTGGACATGTGTTCTACTTGTATCCCTGGTTGTCCTGAAAATAAAATGATAAAACACTTCATTGTGAAGCTAAATATAACAGCTGGACATGTGTTCTACTTGTATCCCTGGTTGTCCTGTAAATAAAATGGTAAAACACTTCATTGAGAGGCTAAATATAACAGCTGGACATGTGTTCTACTTGTATCCCTGGTTGTCCTGTAAATAAAATGATAAAACCCTTCATTGAGAGGCTAAATATAACAGCTGGACATGTGTTCTACTTGTATCCCTGGTTGTCCTGTAAATAAAATGATAAAACCCTTCATTGTGAGGCTAAATATAACAGCTGGACATGTGTTCTACTTGTATCCCTGGTTGTCCTGTAAATAAAATGGTAAAACACTTCATTGAGAGGCTAAATATAACAGCTGGACATGTGTTCTACTTGTATCCCTGGCTGCCCTGTAAATAAAATGATAAAACACTTCATTGAGAGGCTAAATATAACAGCTGGACATGTGTTCTACTTGTATCCCTGGTTGTCCTGTAAATAAAATGGTAAAACACTTCATTGAGAGGCTAAATATAACAGCTGGACATGTGTTCTACTTGTATCCCTGGCTGTCCTGTAAATAAAATGATAAAACACTTCATTGTGAAGCTAAATATAACAGCTGGACATGTGTTCTACTTGTATCCCTGGCTGCCCTGTAAATAAAATGATAAAACACTTCATTGTGAAGCTAAATATAACAGCTGGACATGTGTTCTACTTGTATCCCTGGCTGCCCTGTAAATAAAATGGTAAAACCCTTCATTGAGAGGCTAAATATAACAGCTGGACATGTGTTCTACTTGTATCCCTGGCTGCCCTGTAAATAAAATGGTAAAACCCTTCATTGAGAGGCTAAATATAACAGCTGGCCATGCAGATACATTGAAGTAGTGAAAATGAAAAAGCAGATTATTTTGCTGCGAGTCCCTAGGACTGATGAGGAATGAAAATCACGATGCTCATGAATAAACCAACAAGGCCTGTTGCTCTCTGGCTCAAACTTTCCCCTCTCCGTTGATACGGCACGTCTAAAAAAAAAAAAAAAGACCTCAGGGCGCCTCATCAGAGGAATAAGGTGAACATTGATATTCTACTGATGCATGGATGTCGTCATGGGCTTTGTGCAGCTGAGAAATGCGATCTGAAAAGCCTCCGTTTAGATCCGTTTACTTTAAACACACAGCTTAGTCTGTTTGTTCAACGCTTGTCTCTCACACACACACACACACACACACACACACACACACACACACACACACACACACACACACACACACACACACACACACACACACACACACACACACACACACACACACACACACACACACACACACGTCTATGCAGACACGCACACACACACACACACACACACACACACACACACACACACACACCCACAATGATGTATTTGAGCACCACAGCAAACAATTAGATGGCCCAGATGTTATGAATTACCGCTGTGAAGCATTGAGATTGTTTAACAGGTTGTTTCGAATGGGACACTTTGAAATCTGTCACAGCTCTGTTCTATTCAACCCCCTGTGTCCTGTCCTCCATCTTCCCTGCAACCACAACGTCCAGCTGGATGTTGCCTTCCCCTGTGTCCTGTCCTCCATCTTCCCTGCAACCACAACGTCCAGCTGGATGTTGCCTTCCCCTGTGTTCTGTCCTCCATCTTCCCTGCAACCACATCGTCCAGCTGGATGTTGCCTTCCCCTGTGTCCTGTCCTCCATCTTCCCTGCAACCACAACGTCCAGCTGGATGTTGCCTTCCCCTGTGTCCTGTCCTCCATCTTCCCTGCAACCACAACGTCCAGCTGGATGTTGCCTTCCCCTGTGTTCTGTCCTCCATCTTCCCTGCAACCACATCGTCCAGCTGGATGTTGCCTTCCCCTGTGTCCTGTCCTCCATCTTCCCTGCAACCACAACGTCCAGCTGGATGTTGCCTTCCCCTGTGTCCTGTTCTCCATCTTCCCTGCACCCACATCATCCAGCTGAATGTTGCCTTCCCCTGTGTCCTGTCCTCCATCTTCCCTGCAACCACATCATCCAGCTGGATGTTGCCTTCCCCTGTGTCCTGTCCTCCATCTTCCCTGCAACCACAACGTCCAGCTGGATGTTGCCTTCCCCTGTGTCCTGTCCTCCATCTTCCCTGCAACCACAACGTCCAGCTGGATGTTGCCTTCCCCTGTGTCCTGTTCTCCATCTTCCCTGCAACCACATCATCCAGCTGGATGTTGCCTTCCCCTGTGTCCTGTCCTCCATCTTCCCTGCAACCACAACATCCAGCTGGATGTTGCCTTCCCCTGTGTCCTGTCCTCCATCTTCCCTGCACCCACATCATCCAGCTGGATGTTGCCTTCCCCTGTGTCCTGTCCTCCATCTTCCCTGCAACCACATCATCCAGCTGGATGTTGCCTTCCCCTGTGTCCTGTCCTCCATCTTCCCTGCAACCACATCATCCAGCTGGATGTTGCCTTCCCCTGTGTCCTGTCCTCCATCTTCCCTGCAGCCACAACATCCAGCTGGATGTTGCCTTCCCCTGTGTCCTGTCCTCCATCTTCCCTGTAACCACAACATCCTGCTGGATGTTGCCTTCCCCTGTGTCCTGTCCTCCATCTTCCCTGCAGCCACAATGTCCAGCTGGATGTTGCCTTCCCCTGTGTCCTGTCCTCCATCTTCCCTGCAACCACATCATCCAGCTGGATGTTGCCTTCCCCTGTGTCCTGTCCTCCATCTTCCCTGCAACCACATCATCCAGCTGGATGTTGCCTTCCCCTGTGTCCTGTCCTCCATCTTCCCTGCAGCCACAACATCCAGCTGGATGTTGCCTTCCCCTGTGTCCTGTCCTCCATCTTCCCTGCAACCACATCATCCAACTGGATGTTGCCTTCCCTGTGTCCTGTCCTCCATCTTCCCTGCAGCCACAACATCCAGCTGGATGTTGCCTTCCCCTGTGTCCTGTCCTCCATCTTCCCTGCAACCACATCATCCAGCTGGATGTTGCCTTCCCCTGTGTCCTGTCCTCCATCTTCCCTGCAACCACATCATCCAGCTGGATGTTGCCTTCCCCTGTGTCCTGTCCTCCATCTTCCCTGCAGCCACAACATCCAGCTGGATGTTGCCTTCCCCTGTGTCCTGTCCTCCATCTTCCCTGCAACCACAACATCCAGCTGGATGTTGCCTTCCCCTGTGTCCTGTCCTCCATCTTCCCTGCAGCCACAACATCCAGCTGGATGTTGCCTTCCCTGTGTCCTGTCCTCCATCTTCCCTGCAACCACAACATCCAGCTGGATGTTGCCTTCCCCTGTGTCCTGTCCTCCATCTTCCCTGCAACCACAACATCCAGCTGGATGTTGCCTTCCCCTGTGTCCTGTCCTCCATCTTCCCTGCAACCACAACATCCAGCTGGATGTTGCCTTCCCCTGTGTCCTGTCCTCCATCTTCCCTGCAGCCACAACATCCAGCTGGATGTTGCCTTCCCTGTGTCCTGTCCTCCATCTTCCCTGCAACCACAACATCCAGCTGGATGTTGCCTTCCCCTGTGTCCTGTCCTCCATCTTCCCTGCAACCACAACATCCAGCTGGATGTTGCCTTCCCCTGTGTCCTGTCCTCCATCTTCCCTGCAACCACAACATCCAGCTGGATGTTGCCTTCCCCTGTGTCCTGTCCTCCATCTTCCCTGCAGCCACAACATCCAGCTGGATGTTGCCTTCCCTGTGTCCTGTCCTCCATCTTCCCTGCAGCCACAACATCCAGCTGGATGTTGCCTTCCCTGTGTCCTGTCCTCCATCTTCCCTGCAGCCACAACATCCAGCTGGATGTTGCCTTCCCCTGTGTCCTGTCCTCCATCTTCCCTGCAACCACAACATCCAGCTGGATGTTGCCTTCCCCTGTGTCCTGTCCTCCATCTTCCTGCAAGCCACAACATCCAGCTGGATGTTGCCTTCCCCTGTGTCCTGTCCTCCATCTTCCCTGCAACCACAACATCCAGCTGGATGTTGCCTTCCCCTGTGTCCTGTCCTCCATCTTCCCTGCAGCCACAACATCCAGCTGGATGTTGCCTTCCCCTGTGTCCTGTCCTCCATCTTCCCTGCAGCCACAACATCCAGCTGGATGTTGCCTTCCCCTGTGTCCTGTCCTCCATCTTCCCTGCAGCCACAACATCCAGCTGGATGTTGCCCCCCTGTGTCCTGTCCTCCATCTTCCCTGCAGCCACAACATCCAGCTGGATGTTGCCTTCCCCTGTGTCCTGTCCTCCATCTTCCCTGCAGCCACAACATCCAGCTGGATGTTGCCTTCCCCTGTGTCCTGTCCTCCATCTTCCCTGCAGCCACAACATCCAGCTGGATGTTGCCTTCCCTGTGTCCTGTCCTCCATCTTCCCTGCAGCCACAACATCCAGCTGGATGTTGCCTTCCCCCCTGTGTCCTGTCCTCCATCTTCCCTGCAGCCACAACATCCAGCTGGATGTTGCCTTCCCCTGTGTCCTGTCCTCCATCTTCCCTGCAGCCACAACATCCAGCTGGATGTTGCCTTCCCTGTGTCCTGTCCTCCATCTTCCCTGCAGCCACAACATCCAGCTGGATGTTGCCTTCCCCCTGTGTCCTGTCCTCCATCTTCCCTGCAACCACAACATCCAGCTGGATGTTGCCTTCCCCTGTGTCCTGTCCTCCATCTTCCCTGCAACCACATCATCCAGCTGGATGTTGCCTTCCCCTGTGTCCTGTCCTCCATCTTCCCTGCAGCCACAACATCCAGCTGGATGTTGCCTTCCCCTGTGTCCTGTCCTCCATCTTCCCTGCAGCCACAACATCCAGCTGGATGTTGCCTTCCCCTGTGTCCAAAGGCTGTGTTTCTGGGCTCTCAACAATCTTAGTAGCCACAAGGAACTTAAGCTAAGCTTGGTATAAGTCTCTGCCTTTATGTGTCAGCAGGCATGAAGAGGATAGGTAAGTGCAATCAGAGACCCCACAATACACAACTCTAACCTCTCCTCGGGTACATGGGAACGCTCCGGAGTATTTGGAGGTGCAGGCCGCACCGCTCTCTCCTTTCTCCTTCACACGAGCCTCCTCTGCCAGGCCGAAGGTTTCCTCACAGTCCCTCGCAAAGTACCTGGGTAGAAAACAATTACATCCATCAATAAGATGTGTGTTTGACCGTAGAGGCTAATAATACATCAATTAAAACAGTCATTTCCAAAGTGGTCCTCGATGGTACCTGAGGGTCTTCCAGGTCCTCCCGTGGTCCTGAGAACGCTCCAGCAACATGGCGGCGGGCCGGGGGGAGCGGAACACCAGGATCAGATGCGTCAAGTAGAACTCTGTCTCCAGGTTTAGTTGGAGGGTTTCTGTCTCCGCCCCCTCGGCAGACTGCCACCAGGTATCTGGGTATCGGAATGAGGAATCGGTCATGGCAGACGCCGGGTGAGCCTGGTGGGGGAGAGCTGCGTTGCACTTGCTGCATTTGGGTGCTGCTGGACAGGAAGTGTCTCTGTGGAAGGAAGAGGTAGAGCTAAACATCTGCTGGTAGGAGCAGTAGGGCTCAGTGGAGTTGACTCCACACACTGACTGGGTGAGTAGTCCTCGGCCCAAGGCGAGGTTCCCCATGGGAGGGTTACAGGCCCGGCCAGCACAGCGGCTCTGGGTCTCTGAGACTGGACCTGAAGAGCTGGAAGGACCTGGGGGGGATAGAGAGAGAGAGAATATATTTTTTGGGGATAAATGTATTTGTATCTAACACAAAATTCACTGTTCCAATTTAAATTCATCTTCACAGATTACGATACCAGCCTGATTAGCCAAAACAATATCCAATATTACATTGACATTTTAAAATGATCTATTGGACAGACATTAAAGCGTTTTTTTAGATGGGAGAGATGCACGATAGTCAACAAACATGTCAAAGCAACATACTCTACGCGATAATCAAATCATCCTCAATGCCTGCATCCGTACTTGGACAGACTCGCGCTAAAGTTTGCGAGTACCAACTCAATCCAAGCCCGCACAAGGATGAGAAAAAATTAACTTTACTATTCCTTTACTTACCAGCCAAAAGAAACGGAGACACACAAAGAGCAATCACGACAAGTAAAGTCCAGCGTCTCATCTTGAACATCCCTGAAGACTGTTCTAGAACATACTGAGACAGTCAGGTAGCCTCGCTGCTTCTTGTGTGAACAGTTGAGAGAGAACAGCGATGAAGGTCTGTTTTTATAGTGACAACAAGTGAAGGCACGTTTCCTCAAAACGATTGACTTTAGCCAAGTGAGCTGTCTCCGAAGCGGCACGACGCCTCCAGCATTAACAAACCGAAGCGGTAATTAGGCCTATTGAAGAATAAAACACTCACCGTCGATTGGATGTCGATCATAAACGATGTCTGCTACCTATCGGATATCATTCAGTTATAACGAAGTCATCACTGTGCATTAATCTAGGTTACAGGTACGCGTCACCGTCTTCAGGCTTGTTAAAGTGTCCAATATCGTTTGCAAAAGGTTGAGCATTCCTGAGTACTCAAATACATCATCAATGTTTGAAAAATAAAATATACATATGGAAAGGTTGAACGCCTAGGCATTTAATAGTCTTTCCCAACAACTGTATGGTTATTTCCCAAATGCTAACCTTATCCCCTCCCTCAGCCCTCTAAATATAGTTCAATCTCAAATGGCACCCTATTCTCTCTTGTCAAAAGTATAGCGTACTATAGGGAATAGGGTGCCATTTGGTTGTTGCACATTTTGTTACATTACAACCTTATTCTAAAGTTGATTAAATTATAATTTTCCTTCATCAATCTAAACACAATACCCCATAATGACACGTTTTTTTTGTGCTAATTTATTAAAAGTAAAATATGAAATATGACATATGCATTAGTATTCAGACCCTTTAATCAGTACTTTGTTGAAGCATCTTTGGTAGCAATTACAGTCTTGAGTCTTTTTGGGTATGACGCTACAAGCTTGGCACACCTGTATTTGGGGAGTTTCTCCCAATATTCTCAGCAGATCCTCTCAAGCTCTGTCAGGTTGGATGGGGAGCGTCGCTGCACAGTTATTTTCAGGTCTCTCCAGAGATGTTCGATCGGGTTCAAGTCTGGGCTCTGGCTGAGCCACTAAAGGACATTCAGAGACTTGTCCCGAAGCCACTCCTGCGTTGTCTTGGCTGTGAGCTTAGGGTCGTTGTCCTGTTGGAAGGTGAACCTTCGCCCCAGTCTGAGGTCCTGAGCACTCTGGAGCAGGTTTTCATCAAGGATCTCTCTGTACTTTGCTCCGTTCATCTTTGCCTCAATCCTGACTAGTCTCCCAGTCCCTGCCGCTGAAAAACATCCCCAAAGCATGATGCTGCCACCACCACGCTTCACCGTAGGGATGGTGCCAGGTTTCCTCCAGACGTGACGCTTGGCATTCAGGCCAAAGAGTTCAATCTTGGTTTCATCAGACCAGAGAATCTTGTTCATCATGCTCTGAGAGTCTTTATAGGTGCCTTTTGGCAATCTCCAAGCGGGCTGTCATGTGCCTTTTACTGAGTAGTGGCTTCCGTCTGTCCACTCTACCATAAAGGCCTGATTGGTGGAGTGCTGCAGAGATGGTTGTACTTCTGATAGTTTATCCCATCTCCACAGAGGAACTCTAGAGCTCTGTCAGAGTGACCAGCAGTCACCTCCTTGACCAAGGCCCATTTCCCCCGATTGCTCAGTTTGGCCGGGAGGCCAGCTCTAGGAAGAGTCTTGGTGGTTCTAAACTTCTTCAATTTAAGAATGACTGATGCCACTGTGTTCTTGGGGACCTTCAATGCTGCAGACATTTTTTGGTACCCTTCCCCAGATCTGTGCCTCGACACAATCCTGTCTCGGATCTCTATGGACAATTCCTTTGACCTCATGGCTTGGTTTTTCCTCTGACATGCACTGTCAACTGTGTGACCTTATATAGACAGGTGTGTGCCTTTACAAAGCATGTCCAATCAATTGAATTTACCACACGTGGACTCCAATCAAGTTGTTGAAACATCTCAAGGACGATCAATGGAAACAGGATGCAGCTGAGCTCAATTTCGAGTCTCATAGCAAAGAGTCTGAATACTTCTGTAAATAAGGTATTTCAGTTTTTAATTTTGTATAAATTTGCTGAAATTTGGAAAATCCTGTTTTCGCTTTGTGTGTAGATTGCTGAGGAAAAAGTTTTATTTAATTCATTTTAGAATATGTCTGTAATGATTTTTACCAAATAAATGCTCTTAGTTTGGGCTCCCGAGTGGCACAGCGGTCTAAGGCACTGCATCACAGTGCTAGAGGTGTCACTACAGACACAGGTTCGATCTCAGGCTGTATCACAACCGGCCGATCCCTTCCCGCCAGGATCTCCTCCCTTGTGGAGAGACTCCCTTGCCTTCCAGAACGTCCTCCCATGTCCAGGAGTCCACCTTACCATGCTGCTTGGTCCGTTGGTGTTGGGAAGTTCTGTCACGGCCGTTGTTGGTGGAAGAAGGTGAGGACCAAGGTGCAGCATGGTAAACGTACATTTTAACTTTATTTAAAAATGACGCCGACAAAACGAAGAACAAAAAAAACAACCGTGAAGCTTCGGGCTATGTCCCCTGAACAACTACAAAGTTAACTTCCCACAAAGACAGGTGGGGGAAAAGGGTACCTAAGTATGGTTCTCAATCAGAGACAACGATAGACAGCTGCCTCTGATTGAGAACCATACCAGGCCAAGACATAGACATACAAAACATAGAAAAAGGGACATAAAATGCCCACCCTAGTCACACCCTGGCCAGGGCGTGACATCAAATCAAATCAAATGTATTTGTATAGCCCTTCGTACATCAGCTGATATCTCAAAGTGCTGTACAGAAACCCAGCCTAAAACCCCAAACAGCAAGCAATGCAGGTGTAGAAGCACGGTGGCTAGGAAAAACTCCCTAGAAATGCCAAAACCTAGGAAGAAACCTAAAGAGGAACCAGGCTATGTGGCGTGGCCAGTCCTCTTCTGGCTGTGCCGGGTGGAGATTATAACAGAACATGGCCAAGATGTTCAAATGTTCATAAATGACCAGCATGGTCAAATAATAATAAGGCAGAACAGTTGAAACTGGAGCAGCAGCACGGGCAGGTGGACTGGGGACAGCAAGGAGTCATCATGTCAGGTAGTCCTGAGGCATGGTCCTCCGAGAGAGAGAGAAAGAAAGAGAGAAAGAGAGAATTAGAGAGAGCACACTTAAATTCACACAGGACACCGAATAGGACAGGATAAGTACTCCAGATATAACAAACTGACCCTAACCCCGCGACACATAAACTACTGCAGCATAAATACTGGAGGCTGAGACAGGAGGGGTCAGTGAAGACTCATGTTAAAAGAAACCACCAGCTTTCATATGTTCTCATGTTCTGAGCAAGGAACGTTAGCTTTCTTACATGGCACATATTGCACTTTTACTTTCTTCTCCAACACTTTGTTTTTGTATTATTTAAACCAAATTGAACATGTTTCATTATTTATTTGAGGCTAAATTGATTTTATTTATGTATTATATTAAGTTAAAATAAGTGTTCATTCAGTATTGTTGTAATTGTCATTATTACAAATACATTTTTAAAAATCGGCCGATTAATCGGTATCAGCTTTTTTTTTGGGTCCTCCAATAATCGGTATCCCAGAAGCCATGAATTACAGGCAACATCCGCATCGAGCTAAAGGATAGAGCTGCCGCTTTCAAGGAGCGGGACTCTAACCCAGGAGCTTATAAGAAATCTCGCTATGCCCTCTGACGAACCATCAAACCGCCAAAGCGTCAATACAGGATTAAGATCGAATCGTACTTCACCGGCTCTGACTCTAGTCAGATGTGGCAGGGCATGCAAACCATTACGGACTACAAAGGGAAGCACAGCTGAGAGCTGCCCAGTGACACGAGCCTACCAGATGAGCTAAACTACTTCTATGCTCGTTTCGAGGCAAATAACACTGAAACATGCATGAAAGCGCCAGCTGTTCTGGAAAACTGTGTGATCATGCTCGCTGCAGCTGATGTGAGTAAGACCTTTAAACAGGTCAACATTCACAAGGCCGCAGGGCCAGACGGATTACCAGGACGTGTACTGCAAGCATGCGCTGACCAACTGGCAAGTGTCTTCACTGACATTTTCAACCTCTCCATGTCCAATACTGTAATACTAACATGTTTTAAGCAGACCACCATAGTGCCTGTGCCCAAGAACACTAAGGTAACCTGCCTAAATGACTACTGACCCGTAGCACTCACGTCTGTAGCCATGAAGTGCTTTGAAAGGCTGATCATGGCTCACATCATCACCATTATCCCCGAATCCCTAGATCCACACCAATTTGTATACTGCCCCAACAGATCCACAGATGATGCAATCTCTATTGCACCCCACACTGCTGTTTCCCACCTGGAGAAAAGGAACACCTATGTGAGAATGCTGTTCATTGACTACAGCTCAGTGTTCAACACCATAGTGCCTTCAAAGCTCATCAATAAGCTATGTGACCCTGTGACTAAACACCTCCCTGTGCAACTGGATCCTGGACTTCCTGACGGGCCGCCCCCAGGTGGTAAGGGTAGGTAACAACACATCTGCCAAGCTGATCCTCAACACAAGGGCCCCTCAGGGGTGCGTGCTCAGTCCCCTCCTGTACTCCCTGTTCACTCATGAGTGCACGACCAGGCATGACTTCAACACCATCATTAAGATTACCGATGACACAACAGTGGTAGGCCTGATCACCGAGAATGACGAGACAGCCTATATGGAGGAGGTCAGAGACCTGGTCATGTGGTGCAAGGATAACAGCCGCTCCTTCAACATGATCAAGACAAAGGAGATGATTGTAGACTACTGGAAAAATAGGATGGAACACGCTCCCATTCTCATCAACGAGGCTGTCCACACCACCAACAAACTAACATGGTCCAAGCACACGAAGACAGTCGTGAAGAGGGCACGACAAAACCTATTCCCCCTCAGGAGACTAAAAACATTTGGCATGGGTCCTCAGATCCCCAAAAGGTTCTACAGCTGCATCTTCAAGAGCATCCTGACTGGTTGCATCACTGCCTGGTATGGCAACTGCTCGGCCTCCGACCGCCAGGCACTACAGAGGGTAGTGCAAACGGCTCAGTACTGGGGCCAGGCGGTGTTGGAGGAAGGCCCTAAAAATTGTCAAAGACTCCAGCCACCCTAGTCATAGACTGTTCCCTCTGCTACCACACGGCAAGCGGTACCGGAGCGCCAAGTCTAGGTCCAAGAGGCTTCTAAACAGCTTCTATCCCATAAGACTCCTGAACACCTAATCAAATAGCTACCCAAACTATTTTTGTTGCCCCTCCCCTCTTTTACACTGCTGCTACTCTCTGTTGTTATTATCTACGTATAGTCACTTTAATAACTCTACTTTCATGTACATATTACCTCAACTAGAATTTGATTTGAAGTCTTTGTTTTAAAAAACAAGTTTTCAGTGGCTGTGGTCCAAACAGTTAAAAGACACACCCTCGTCCACTTACCCTCGCCTTATGTCCTTGGGGGAATCCCCGTCGCCATCTTGGAGGGTGGTCCAAATGATTAGCCACGCAAGGGAAGTTTGCAACGTAAGCCCCTCAGCCCTGGTTTTTGGTCGGCTTTGCGAGTGTACAATTATCTCCGGCCTGAAACTCCCCATAATTCAATTTGCGACGATTGTACATCCGCTAAGAGAAGTCAGCGAAAACTTTTAAACAACATCAATGGAGGAGTCAACATACAAGTGTAAGTCAAAACGAATGCAAATAAGTTAGACATTTTGCTACTACGTAAAAAGTCAATATGTTTTGGTTTGGTTATCAGTTGGAAATTGCAGAAATAAAAATGTATTCAGAAGTTCCAGCTAGGCAAGCTAACGTTAGTGAGCTAAGTCATTTGCTAGCTATCATACAGCAGGCATATATTAATAATGATATATTTAATATAAGTAGACATGCAATCATAATTGAACGGAGCGCATATAAAGCACCCACAAGCCACCGGTGGCTGAAAATACAATCATCGTGGGATGAACGAGTGATGAATTCCCGGCCAACGGTGGTACATTTAAAAATCGTTCCTTCCTCCCTCACCCCTTGCCCTGCAAGTGTAAACTCGTCAGTCATCATGATGCGTCATCAGAAGTGTTCACTTAATTTGAGGGCTGAGGGGATAGGGTGTGTCTTTTAAATGTTTGGACCGCAGCCATGTGACTAACAGGCCAGCGTGTCTTTCAAGTGCATTCCTGTCACCGCTTATTACCAACTGTCACTCATTTAAAACACACACCACCTGCCAGTTGTCAGGTATACAACCCTGGACCTGGGGTCGTCTGACCCTTGACCCCAATAATCAGCCATTTGTGAGCCAGTTCTTTACCGCATGATGACATCACCAGAGAGCATCAACAGAGAGAGGGGATGAAATAGAGAAAAATAGAGATTTCAGCAAGAGGTGATAGATACACTGTGTGTGTTTGCATAAGTTAATCTGCACTGTTACGAATAAGCTACGACTTTGATGTATCATAACACATATAGATGATACTGTTGTACTGTTGAAGCTGTACTGTTAGATTTCAGTGCAGCCTTTGATATTATTGACCATAACCTGTTGTTGAGAAAACCTTTGTGTTTTGGCTTTTCAACCTCTGCCATATTGTGGAGGGTTTTCTTAATGGAAGCTTCTCTAATGTCAAACATGTCAAGTGTGGTGTACCGCAGGGCAGCTATCAAGGCCCTCTACTCTTGTGTGTCCATGTATGCTGATGATTCAACCATTAATGAAGTCACTGAAACCCTTAACAAAGAGTTGCAGTCTGTTTTGGAATGGGTGGCCCGTAATAAACTGGTCCAGAACATCTCTAAAACAATGTACCCTTAATTTAACTGGATAAGTCAGTTAAGAACAAATTCTTATTTACAATGACGGCCTACACCGGCCAAACACAGACAACAATTGGCTAATTGTGCGCCGCCCTACGGGACCCCCAATCACAGCCAGTTGTGATACAGCCTGGATTTGAACCAGGGTGTCTGTAATGACACCTCTAACACTGAGATGCAGTGCCTTAGACTGCTGCGTCACTCGAGAGTCCAAACTAAGAGCATTGTATTTGGTACAAATCATTCCCTAAATTCTAGACCTCTGCTCAATCTGGTAATGAATGAACGGTGTGGCTGTTGAACAAGTTGAGGAGATTAAATTACTTGGTGTTATCTTAGATTGTAAACTGTCATGGTCAAAACATATAGATTAAATGTGGTTACTGGGTGACAAGATGAACAGGTGAGGTTGTCTGAAAGGTCAGGTCATGCTGTAAATACAGCACATTAGGAGTAGTCACTTCTTACTGTGAACACAACAAGTCTTACTGAATCATTCTCTCTCTCTGTTTCTCTGTTCTCTCACTCTCTCGCCTGACTGTTTGGCATGTGTAGTTAGCACATACACCACCGTTCAAAAGTTTGTAGTCACTTAGAAATGTCCTTGTTTTTTTGTCCATTAAAATAACATCAAATTGATCAGAAATACAGTGTAGACATTGTGAATGTTGTAACTGACTCAACATCAACAGTGAAGAGGCGACTCCGGTATGCTGGCCTTCTAGGCAGAATTCCTCTGTCCAGTGTCTGTGTTCTTTTGCCCATCTTAATCTTTTATTTTTATTGGCCAGTCTGAGATATGGCTTTTTCTTTGCAACTCTGCCTAGAAGGCCAGCATCCCGGAGTCGCCTCTTCACTGTTGACGTTGAGACTGGTACTATTTAATGAAGCTGCCAGTTGAGGACTTGTGAGGCGTCTGTTTCTCAAACTATGAGATCTTCAGTTTCTTGGAAATTTCTCGCAAGAATAGACTGATGAGTTTCAGAAGAAAGTTTTTTGTTTCTGGCCATTTTGAGCCTGTAATCGAACCCACAAATGCTGATGCTCCAGATACTCAACTGGTCTAAAGAAGGGCAGTTTTATTGCTGCTTTAATCAGAACAACAGTTTTCAGCTGTGCTAACCTAATTAAAAAAGGGTTTTCTAATGATCAATTAGCCTTTTAAAATTATAAACTTGGATTAGCTAAAACAAACTGCCATTGGAACACAGGAGTGATAGTTGCTGATAATGGGCCTCTGTACGCCTATGTAGATATTCCATTAAAAATCAGCCGTTTCCAGCTACAATAGTCATTTACAACATTAACAATGTCTACACTGTATTTCTGATTAATTTGATGTTATTTTAATGGACAAAAACAGTGTTTTTCTTTCAAAAACAAGGACATTTCTAAGTGACCCCAAACTTTTGAACAGTAATGTTGTCTGTTGTAGTGTGTGTGTGTCAGTGAATGATTCACTCTGTGAGCACGACCTGTCACTGTCACACTGAATCATTCTCTGCTTCTCTGTTTCCTCCCCTTGTGTGTAGGCTATGTAACACTGTGCCAGTCTCGTCTCCATGCTCGTCTCCATCCACAATTTGTTTTGTTATGAAAGTCAGCGATATTGTCTATCCGATGTTGGTGTGTATGTGTATGTGTTGGCAGGAGCATTCGCTGTCTCTCCCCTAGGCATCCCATCCCAAGCGGATCAGGACATTCTTAGAATGTTGTGACTCTTGTGACTGACAGGCTTCTGTTTGACGTCTCGGGGGAACAGGGTTTATGTCTGTGTTATTTTCAGAGTCCTCTAATGATTCGACAGGTAATGGCATGGGTGATGTACCTTTAATGACTAGACAGGTCAGGGGTGATGCACCTTTAATGATTAGACAGGTCAGGGGTGATGTACCTTTAATGACTAGACAGGTCAGGGGTGATGTACCTTTAATGAGTAGACAGGTCAGGTCAGGGGTGATGTACCTTTAATGATTAGACAGGTCAGGGGTGATGTACCTTTAATGATTAGACAGGTCAGGGGTGATGTACCTTTAATGATTAGACAGGACAGGTCAGGGGTGATGTACCTTTAATGATTAGACAGGTCAGGTGGTGATGTACCTTTAATGATTAGACAGGTCAGGGGTGATGTACCTTTAATGATTAGACAGGACAGGTCAGGGGTGATGTACCTTTAATGATTAGACAGGTCAGGTGGTGATGTACCTTTAATGAGTAGACAGGTCAGGTCAGGGGTGATGTACCTTTAATGATTAGACAGGTCAGGGGTGATGTACCTTTAATGATTAGACAGGTCAGGGGTGATGTACCTTTAATGATTAGACAGGACAGGTCAGGGGTGATGTACCTTTAATGATTAGACAGGTCAGGGGTGATGTACCTTTAATGATTAGACAGGTCAGAGGTGATGTACCTTTAATGAGTAGACAGGTCAGGTCAGGGGCCACCCTGGATGGTTCCGACCTTGAATATGTGGACATCTATAAGTACCTAGGTGTCTGGCTCGACTGCAAACTCTCCTTCCAGACTCACATCAAACATCTCCAATCCAAAATCAAATCTAGAGTCAGCTTTCTATTCTGCAACAAAGCCTCGTTCACTCACGCCGCCAAACTTACCCTAGTAAAACTGACTATCCTCGACTTCGGCGACTTCGGCGATCCTCGACTTCGGCGATGTCATCTACAAAATTGCCTCCAACACTCTACTCAGCAAACTGGATGCAGTTTATCACAGTGCCATCCGTTTTGTCACTAAAGCACATTATACCACCCACCACTGCGACCTGTATGCTCTAGTCGGCTGGCCCTCGCTACATA
Source organism: Oncorhynchus keta (assembly GCF_023373465.1). Taxonomy (NCBI): domain Eukaryota; kingdom Metazoa; phylum Chordata; class Actinopteri; order Salmoniformes; family Salmonidae; genus Oncorhynchus; species Oncorhynchus keta. Next base: position 51,974,980 of record NC_068437.1, on the reverse strand, counting down.
TACGTCGCCAGACCCACTGGCTCCAGGTCATCTACAAGTCCATGCTAGGAAAAGCTCCGCCTTATCTCAGTTCACTGGTCACGATGGCAACACCCATCCGTAGCACGCGCTCCAGCAGGTGTATCTCACTGATCATCCCTAAAGCCAACACCTCATTTGGCCGCCTTTCGTTCCAGTTCTCTGCTGCCTGTGACTGGAACGAATTGCAAAAATCGCTGAAGTTGGAGACTTTTATCTCCCTCACCAACTTCAAACATCTGCTATCTGAGCAGCTAACCGATCTCTGCAGCTATACATAGTCTATCGGTAAATAGCCCACCCATTTTTACCTACCTCATCCCCATACTGTTTTTATTTATTTACTTTTCTGCTCTTTTGCACACCAATATCTCTACCTGTACATGACCATCTGATCATTTATCACTCCAGTGTTAATCTGCAAAATTGTAATTATTCGCCTACCTCCTCATGCCTTTTGCACACAATGTATATAGACTCCCCCTTTTTTTCTACTGTGTTATTGACTTGTTAATTGTTTACTCCATGTGTAACTCTGTGTTGTCTGTTCACACTGCTATGCTTTATCTTGGCCAGGTCGCAGTTGCAAATGAGAACTTGTTCTCAACTAGCCTACCTGGTTAAATAAAGGTGAAATATATATATATATTTTTTATTTTTTTTAAAAGGTGCAATGCACCTTTAATGATTAGACAGGTTAGGTCAGGGGCGAGAGCAAATCCCCAAAGCATGTAAAACTGGCAGGCAGACAGAC
>NC_068437.1:51924208-51969208 GCF_023373465.1 Oncorhynchus keta | reverse complement strand
AGACTCCACGTCTGTCTCCCTGTCTGTCTGTCTGTCTGTCTGTCTGTCTGTCTGTCTGTCTGTCTGTCTGTCTGTCTGTCTGTCTGTCTGTCTGTCTGTCTCCCTGTCTGTCTGTCTGTCTGTCTGTCTGTCTGTCTGCATGTGTCTGTCTGTCTGTCTCCCTGTCTGTCTCCCTGTCTGTCTGTCTGTCTGTCTGTCTGTCTGTCTGCATGTGTCTGTCTGTCTGTCTGTCTGTCTGTCTGTCTGTCTGTCTGTCTGTCTGCATGTGTCTGTCTGTCTGTCTGTCTGTCTATCTGTCTGTCTGTCTCCCTGTCTGTCTGTCTGTCTGTCTGTCTGTCTGTCTGTCTGTCTGTCTGTCTGTCTGCATGTGTCTGTCTGTCTGTCTGTCTGTCTGTCTGTCTGTCTGTCTGTCTGTCTGTCTGTCTGTCTGTCTGTCTGTCTGTCTGTCTGTCTGTCTGTCTGTCTGTCTGCATGTCTGTATTTCTGTCTGTCTCCCTGTCTGTCTGTCTGCATCTGTCTGTCTGTCTGTCTGTCTGTCTGTCTGTCTGTCTGTCTGTCTGTCTGTCTGTCTGTCTGTCTGTATGTGTCTGTCTGCCTGTCTGTCTGTCTGTCTGTCTGTCTGTCTGTCTGTCTGTCTGTCTGCCTGTCTGTCTGTCTGCATGTGTCTGTGTGTCTGTCTGTCTGCATCTGTCTGTCTGTGTGTCTGTCTGTCTGTGTGAGGTAGTGTGTAGAGTAAAGTAACACCTGGGTGCTGTGTGTGTGTGTGTGGGGGGGGGGGACATGTCTCAGACACATGTTTTATTACATATTTTGATTGCTAATTACATGCTGGCCTTCTGTGAAGAAAGTGGACACTAGGTCACACTGCCTTATATCTTATTCATTGGTACAACCACTATACTTGGAAAGTCAACACCAGCAGCACCCACTGAGTAGTCCAGAATCAAGGCTGTATGAAAACATTTAGGGAGTTATTTTTAAAGTGTTTACATCTCGCTCAGGTAAGTTAAGTGTTAATTATTGCTGAAAGTAAAAATCTTGCTTACTGGTCTGTGTGCACCAGGCTGCCTCTGGCAGAGTTCTACTGGGATGCTGCCAGACTGTTCCAGCTGAGCAGAGTGTTGTCTTAGCAGATTGGTCTCTCCATCAACAACAGGTGCAGTTCAGGGATGGGTTTCAGTGTGTTACTGTATCTTTACTACATAGCTCTTTAATGATACAGCTCATTTCTCAGATTGTACTTTCCCCTGGTAGATGATGAATGTACAATAGGATTACTGACTGTAGTAGAAACATGTCCTAACAATGGGGATCAATGCTGCTGAGACATATCCTGTGTTTGGGAGGGAATCAGACCTGGGTTCAAATGCTATTTTAAATCAATTCAAATACGTTATCTGTGACGTATTCATGTTGCCTGCTTTAATTGAACCACTAGAAAAGTCCCAGAAGTTACAAACCCTTTCACTCTGTCACTCCAGGCAGGCTAGAGAAAACTCTCAAAGAATTGTAAAGATTTGAAAAGTATTTGAGCCTGGTGGTCTGGTGGGAATTGTCAAGTATTGCAGGACTGCAGCCAAGCTTGTCATAGCTGAGATTGCGTGTACTGTAACTGAATCTGTTGCCTAGGGAAATTTGAACACAATAAATATTTTTTGGGAGTCTTTATAAGTAAACCAGGATCTATCACGTTACTTGTATTCAAGGAGTTTATGACGGTTTACGCGGTTCAGTTTAGTTTATTAATTCGACCATTTAAAAAAAACAAGCCACACAAAACCTGCAAAACCCATACATGCACATCAGCAGAATCATGGAGGGTAACACACAATAAAGTCTGGGACTTATTTCCATTGTTGAATCATAGAGGGTAACACACAACACAAGCCTGGGACTTATTTCCATTGTTGAATCATGGAGGATAACACACAATAAAGTCTGGGACTTATTTCCATTGTTGAATCATAGAGGATAACACACAATAAAGTCTGGGACTTATTTCCATTGTTGAATCATGGAGGATAACACACAATACAGTCTGGGACTTGTTTCCATTGTTGAATCATAGAGGATAACACACAATAAGGTCTGGGACTTATTTCCATTGTTGAATCATAGAGGGTAACACACAATAAAGTCTGGGACTTATTTCCATTGTTGAATCATAGAGGGTAACACACAACACAGCCTGGGACTTATTTCCATTGTTGAATCATAGAGGATAACACACTATAAAGTCTGGGACTTATTTCCATTGTTGAATCATGGAGGATAACACACTATAAAGTATGGGACTTATTTCCATTGTTGAATCATAGAGGGTAACACACAACACAGCCTGGGACTTATTTCCATTGTTGAATCATGGAGGATAACACACTATAAAGTCTGGGACTTATTTCCATTGTTGAATCATGGAGGATAACACACTATAAAGTATGGGACTTATTTCCATTGTTGAATCATAGAGGGTAACACACAATAAAGTATGGGACTTATTTCCATTGTTGAATCATAGAGGGTAACACACAATAAAGTATGGGACTTATTTCCATTGTTGAATCATAGAGGATAACACACAATAAAGTATGGGACTTATTTCCATTGTTGAATCATAGAGGATAACACACAATAAAGTCTGGGACTTATTTCCATTGTTGAATCATAGAGGATAACACACAATAAAGTATGGGACTTATTTCCATTGTTGAATCATAGAGGATAACACACAATAAAGTATGGGACTTATTTCCATTGTTGAATCATAGAGGGTAACACACAATAAAGTATGGGACTTATTTCCATTGTTGAATCATAGAGGATAACACACAATAAAGTATGGGACTTATTTCCATTGTTGAATCATAGAGGATAACACACAATAAAGTCTGGGACTTATTTCCATTGTTGAATCATGGAGGATAACACACAATACAGTCTGGGACTTATTTCCATTGTTAAATCATGGAGGATAACACACAATAAAGTATGGGACTTATTTCCATTGTTGAATCATAGAGGATAACACACAATAAAGTCTGGGACTTATTTCCATTGTTGAATCATGGAGGATAACACACAATACAGTCTGGGACTTATTTCCATTGTTGAATCATAGAGGATAACACACAATAAGTTCTGGGACTTATTTCCATTGTTGAATCATGGAGGATAACACACTATAAAGTCTGGGACTTATTTCCATTGTTGAATCATGGAGGATAACACACTATAAAGTCTGGGACTTATTTCCATTGTTGAATCATAGAGGGTAACACACAATAAAGTCTGGGACTTATTTCCATTGTTGAATCATGGAGGATAACACACTATAAAGTCTGGGACTTATTTCCATTATTGAATCATGGAGGATAACACACTATAAAGTCTGGGACTTATTTCCATTGTTGAATCATAGAGGGTAACACACAATAAAGTCTGGGACTTATTTCCATTGTTGAATCATGGAGGATAACACACTATAAAGTCTGGGACTTATTTCCATTATTGAATCATGGAGGATAGCACACAATACAGTCTGGGACTTATTTCCATTGTTGAATCATAGAGGGTAACACACAATAAGGTCTGGGACTTATTTCCATTGTTGAATCATGGAGGATAACACACTATAAAGTATGGGACTTATTTCCATTGTTGAATCATAGAGGGTAACACACAATAAAGTCTGGGACTTATTTCCATTGTTGAATCATAGAGGGTAACACACAACACAGCCTGGGACTTATTTCCATTGTTGAATCATAGAGGATAACACACTATAAAGTCTGGGACTTATTTCCATTGTTGAATCATAGAGGGTAACACACTATAAAGTCTGGGACTTATTTCCATTGTTGAATCATGGAGGATAACACACTATAAAGTCTGGGACTTATTTCCATTGTTGAATCATAGAGGGTAACACACTATAAAGTCTGGGACTTATTTCCATTGTTGAATCATGGAGGATAACACACTATAAAGTCTGGGACTTATTTCCATTGTTGAATCATAGAGGGTAACACACAACACAGCCTGGGACTTATTTCCATTGTTGAATCATAGAGGATAACACACTATAAAGTCTGGGACTTATTTCCATTGTTGAATCATGGAGGATAACACACTATAAAGTCTGGGACTTATTTCCATTATTGAATCATGGAGGATAACACACAATACAGTCTGGGACTTATTTCCATTGTTGAATCATAGAGGATAACACACCACAAGGTCTGGGACTTATTTCCATTGTTGAATCATGGAGGGTAACACACAATAAAGTCTGAGACTTATTTCCATTGTTGAATCATAGAGGGTAACACACAACACAGCCTGGGACTTATTTCCATTGTTGAATCATAGAGGATAACACACTATAAAGTCTGGGACTTATTTCCATTGTTGAATCATGGAGGATAACACACTATAAAGTCTGGGACTTATTTCCATTGTTGAATCATAGAGGGTAACACACAATAAAGTCTGGGACTTATTTCCATTGTTGAATCATGGAGGATAACACACTATAAAGTCTGGGACTTATTTCCATTGTTGAATCATAGAGGGTAACACACAATAAAGTCTGGGACTTATTTCCATTGTGGAATCATGGAGGATAACACACTATAAAGTCTGGGACTTATTTCCATTACTGAATCATGGAGGATAACACACTATAAAGTCTGGGACTTATTTCCATTGTTGAATCATGGAGGGTAACACACAATAAAGTCTGGGACTTATTTCCATTGTTGAATCATAGAGGGTAACACACAACACAAGCCTGGGACTTATTTCCATTGTGGTCCTCTTGAAACAAGATGGCCGGGCAAGATCCAGCACGGTTGAACACGGTATAGACAGCGATATAATAAAACATTTTAAAAAAGAAGAAGAACATCTATCTCATCATTGCAGTTTCATCGTAGGGGTCATTCATATGGGCAGACATCAAACAGGTTTTTGACTTTCATTTTGAAGCTGCCCAGAGAGGATGACGTTTTTATGGTCAGAAGAAACTCATTCCACTCTGAGGCGCCTGTATAGTAGACAGTACCTTTCCCAGCATTACTCCTGAACCTGTATAAGCACACATTAACAACATGGTTCATATGGTTCACACAGTTCATATGGTTCACACAGTTCATATGGTTCACACAGTTCATATGGTTCATACGGGTCATATGGTTCGCACGGTTCATATGGTTCACACAGTTCATATGGTTCACACAGTTCATATGGTTCATACGGGTCATATGGTTCACACAGTTCATATGGTTCACACAGTTCATATGGTTCACACAGTTCATATGGTTCACACAGTTCATATGGTTCATACGGGTCATATGGTTCACACAGTTCATATGGTTCACACAGTTCATATGGTTCACACAGTTCATATGGGTCGCACGTTTTATATAGTTCATATGGTTCACACAGTTCATATGGTTCATACGGGTCATATGGTTCATACGGGTCATATGGTTTACATGGTTTACATGGTTCACACGTTTTATATAGTTCACATGGTTCACACAGTTCATACGGTTCACACGGTTCATATGGTTCACACAGTTCATATGGTTCACACAGTTCATATGGTTCACCCGGTTCATATGGGTCGCACGTTTTATATAGTTCATATGGTTCACCCGGTTCATATGGTTCACACGGTTCATACGGTTCATACGGTTCATACGGTTCATATGGTTCACACGGTTCATATGGTTCACACGGTTCATATGGTTCACACGGTTCATATGGTTCATATGGTTCACACGGTTCATATGGTTCACACGGTTCATATGGTTCATATGGTTCACACGGTTCATATGGTTCATATGGTTCACACGGTTCATATGGTTCACACGGTTCATATGGTTCACACGGTTCATATGGTTCACAGGTTCATATGGTTCACACGGTTCATATGGGTCGCACGTTTATATAGTTCATATGGTTCACACGGTTCATATGGTTCATATGGTTCACACGGTTCATATGGTTCACACGGTTCATATGGTTCACACGGTTCATATGGTTCACACGGTTCATATGGTTCACACGGTTCATATGGTTCATATGGTTCACACGGTTCATATGGTTCACACGGTTCATATGGTTCATATGGTTCATATGGTTCACACGGTTCATATGGTTCACACGGTTCATATGGTTCATATGGTTCACACGGTTCATATGGTTCATATGGTTCATATGGTTCATACGGTTCACATGGTTCATATGGTTCACACGTTTCATATAGTTCATATGGTTCACACGGTTCATATGGTTCATATGGTTCGCACAGTTCATATGGTTCACAGTTCATATGGTTCATATGGTTCACACGGTTCATATAGTTCATATGGTTCATATGGTTCACACGGTTCATATGGTTCATACGGTTCATATGGTTCACACGGTTCATATGGTTCGCACAGTTCATATGGTTCACATGGTTCATATAGTTCACACGTTTCATATAGTTCATATGGTTCACACGGTTCATATGGTTCGCTGATGAACAATAGACATACACAGACAATAATACCATCAACAGCAGCTGGAGGAAAACATCATTGCAATGAAATACCACTACCAAAGCCTTTGGCTATGTCTCTTATAAGGGACCTTCCTTCATTGTAACTGAAAACGGATTGGTTTCTGTCCAAAGCATAGACACCAGAGATGGTCTATAATTGTTGTAACTGTCTTTTTTAGACTCCTTATACAGGAATTCTACCCTATTCCATGTCCGTGCCCTGGCTGTTTATCAACTTGTAAATCCCATCACTCATCACCCTGTCCGTGTAGTGTGTTTGTGGTTTGTTTAGCTTGAAGTTGCGGTTCATCTGTTAGATTCCTGGTCCTCAGGCACATCATTTGATAGGTTAAAAAAATGTAATCAACAACCCACTCAGTGGAGCATTGAGACTATCCAATAATTGTCTGTACCCATATCTTGAATCCTAACACAGGTATGATTTTGTGTCACAGCCAAAGATATATAGCCTAGGTTACATCCAGGGGAGAATGACTGCCCCCGCTCACTGAAGCCATTGTTAGCGGAAAACAGCTAATGGAAAAATGTCAATCTTCGTGTAAATAAAAACATGTTTCAAAGACAATCTAGGTACTAATAATTGCTTCTTATACACCAGATGCATGTCCTTAAACCGATTATTTAAAAATCGCACACAGGAGAAGTACCTTGGGCGACCTTCAAATTGAGTTACTCAATGAAAGGGGTAGGCACTGGTCTAGCTTGCAACGTCACTCCTGGAGTAGCTCAAACTGCGCGTGTAAACTCTGTGTTGTCTGTTCACACTTCTAAGCTTTATCTTGGCCAGGTCGCAGTTGCAAATGAGAACTTGTTCTCAACTAGCCTACCTGGTTAAATAAAGGTGTTCTCAACTGGCCTACCTGGTTAAATAAAGGTGTTCTCAACTAGCCTACCTGGTTAAATAAAGGTGTTCTCAACTAGCCTACCTGGTTAAATAAAGGTGTTCTCAACTAGCCTACCTGGTTAAATAAAGGTGTTCTCAACTAGCCTACCTGGTTAAATACAGGTGTTCTCAACTAGCCTACCTGGTTAAATACAGGTGTTCTCAACTAGCCTACCTGGTTAAATAAAGGTGTTCTCAACTAGCCTACCTGGTTAAATACAGGTGTTCTCAACTAGCCTACCTGGTTAAATAAAGGTGTTCTCAACTAGCCTACCTGGTTAAATACAGGTGTTCTCAACTAGCCTACCTGGTTAAATAAAGGTGTTCTCAACTGGCCTACCTGGTTAAATAAAGGTGTTCTCAACTAGCCTACCTGGTTAAATAAAGGTGTTCTCAACTAGCCTACCTGGTTAAATAAAGGTGTTCTCAACTAGCCTACCTGGTTAAATAAAGGTGTTCTCAACTAGCCTACCTGGTTAAATAAAGGTGTTCTCAACTAGCCTACCTGGTTAAATAAAGGTGTTCTCAACTAGCCTACCTGGTTAAATAAAGGTGTTCTCAACTAGCCTACCTGGTTAAATAAAGGTGTTCTCAACTAGCCTACCTGGTTAAATAAAGGTGTTCTCAACTAGCCTACCTGGTTAAATAAAGGTGTTCTCAACTAGCCTACCTGGTTAAATAAAGGTGTTCTCAACTAGCCTACCTGGTTAAATACAGGTGTTCTCAACTAGCCTACCTGGTTAAATAAAGGTGAAATAATAAATAAAAATGTTACCTTTCAATAAGATGCCACCTTAACCGACTTGATTTGACTTCAATGCACTATTGAGTCTTCACATAGGAATGAATGGTGTCACGTGATCGATGGCTATTGCACATTCATGATGTATTGTATTATAATTTTTTTTTTTTTTTTTGGGGGGGGGGGTGGTCACTGCCTTTCAATGCCTGTTGCATTATGGGATAAAAAAATTGTGTGACTTGTCGACTGCATGGACTTTACAGAAATCATGTGATCAAAGGTGACAAAGTTTTGACTTCAGTTGCTCTTTACCAGCTTCATCCTGGGGAGGATCATAGAGATAGATAGAGGACTGCAGTCATGGCCTGCCTTGTTGGAGAATCATAGAGATAGATAGAGGACTGCAGCCATGGCCTGCCTTGTTGGAGAATCATAGAGATAGATAGAGGACTGCAGCCATGGCCTGCCTTGTTGGAGGATCATAGAGATAGATAGAGGACTGCAGCCATGGCCTGCCTTGTTGGAGAATCATAGAGATAGATAGAGGACTGCAGCCATGGCCTGCCTTGTTGGAGAATCATAGAGATAGATAGAGGACTGCAGCCATGGCCTGCCTTGTTGGAGAATCATAGAGATAGATAGAGGACTGCAGCCATGGCCTGCCTTGTTGGAGAATCATAGAGATAGATAGAGGACTGCAGCCATGGCCTGCCTTGTTGGAGAATCATAGAGATAGATAGAGGACTGCAGCCATGGCTTGCCTTGTTGGAGAATCATAGAGATAGATAGAGGACTGCAGCCATGGCCTGCCTTGTTGGAGAATCATAGAGATAGATAGAGGACTGCAGCCATGGCCTGCCTTGTTGGAGAATCATAGAGATAGATAGAGGACTGCAGCCATGGCCTGCCTTGTTGGAGGATCATAGAGATAGATAGAGGACTGCAGTCATGGCCTGCCTTGTTGGAGAATCATAGAGATAGATAGAGGACTGCAGCCATGGCCTGTCCTTGTTGGAGGATCATAGATATAGATAGAGGACTGCAGCCATGGCCTGCCTTGTTGGAGAATCATAGAGATAGATAGAGGACTGCAGCCATGGCCTGCCATGTTGGAGAATCATAGAGATAGATAGAGGACTGCAGCCATGGCCTGCCTTGTTGGAGAATCATAGAGATAGATAGAGGACTTCAGCCATGGCCTGCCTTGTTGGAGAATCATAGAGATAGATAGAGGACTGCAGCCATGGCCTGCCTTGTTGGAGAATCATAGAGATAGATAGAGGACTGCAGCCATGGCCTGCCTTGTTGGAGAATCATAGAGATAGATAGAGGACTGCAGCCATGGCCTGCCTTGTTGGAGAATCATAGAGATAGATAGAGGACTGCAGCCATGGCCTGCCTTGTTGGAGGATCATAGAGATAGATAGAGGACTGCAGCCATGGCCTGCCTTGTTGGAGAATCATAGAGATAGATAGAGGACTGCAGCCATGGCCTGCCTTGTTGGAGGATCATAGAGATAGATAGAGGACTGCAGCCATGGCCTGCCTTGTTGGAGAATCATAGAGATAGATAGAGGACTGCAGCCATGGCCTGCCTTGTTGGAGAATCATATAGATAGATAGAGGACTTCAGCCATGGCCTGCCTTGTTGGAGAATCATAGAGATAGATAGAGGACTTCAGCCATGGCCTGCCTTGTTGGAGAATCATAGAGATAGACAGAGGACTCATCTTTATATCTGTGCTATTATAGCGTCTGTGACAGCATGGACAGTGATATTAAGGCTACACCCCATACAAATCTACACCCACTTGACTACTTTAAAATGGCGGAAGCCCTCAATGACACTGCCCTTGCTAAAATGGCCTTTTGGCCACTAGAGGCCTCTATCATTCTCCATGGTGAGGATCTATTACCAGCCAATCATTCCGGAACCAACTTTGCAACGATTCATGTATACAGTGGATATATACAAATTAATGTGATATTTGATACTCTCTCTCATTCATTGATTGTACAATGTACACACATATGATTTCAGTCTGTGAGTGTTTGATATGGGGGTTGAAGCCATGTTTATTTCGGGCATTATAAAGAAAACCTTTTATAAACAATAGAAACGCTGCCTTGCTGACGTGAGCATTTGTAACGGTATTCGTCGTCTGAAGAAGAGGAATCATCGGACCAAAGCGCAGCGTGGTAAGTGTTCATGCTTTTTATTAGAACTGAACACTATAACAAAAATAACAAAGAATAACCGAAACCGAAACAGTCCTGTAAGGTGCAAAACACTAAACAGAAAATAACTACCCACAAAAACCATGTGGGGAAAAAGCTACCTAAGTATGGTTCCCAATCAGAGACAACGATAGACAGCTGTCCCTGATTGAGAACCATACCCGGCCAAAACATAGAAATAAAGAAACATAGAAAAAAAGAACATAGAATGCCCACCCCAAATTACACCCTGACCAAACCAAAATAGACATAAAAAGCTCTAAGGTCAGGGCGTGACAGTACTCCCCGCCCCCCCCAAAGGTGAGGACTCCGGCCGCAAAACCTGAACCTATAGGGAAGGGTCTGGGTGGGCATTTCTCCACGGTGGCGGCTCTGGTGAGGGACGTAGACGCTGCTCCACCTCTGGCTTGGCCCACTTAGGTGGCGCCTCTAGAGCGGGGACCCTCGTAGCGGGCCCCGGACTGGGGACCCTCGTAGCGGGCCCCGGACTGGGGACCCTCGTAGCGGGCCCCGGACTGGGGACCCTTGTAGCGTGCCCCGGACTGGGGACCCTCGTAGCGGGCCCCGGACTGGGCACCCTCGTAGCGGGCCCCGGACTGGGCTCCCTCGTTGTGGGCCCCGGACTGGAGGGCGACACTGGAGGACGTCGCTGGAAGCTCCAGACTGGAGGGCGTTGTTGGAGGGTCCGGACTGGAGGACAACTCTCGAGGGAGGAGACGTAGAGACAGCTTAGTGCGTGGGGCTGCCACAGGGCCCACCAGGCTGGGAAGACCTACGGGAGGCCTGGTGCGTGGGGCTGCCACAGGGCCCCCCAGGCTGGGGAGACCTACAGGAGGCCTGGAGCATGGAGGAGGCACCGGATGAACCGGGCTGTGGGGGAGCACTGGAGCCCTGGTGCGCAGCCTTGTCACCACTCCTCCAGGCTGAATAATCACTTTAGCCCGGCCCCCCCAGAGTGCAGGCACAGGTCGAACCGGGCTGTGGGGGAGCACTGGAGATCTGGTGCTTACCACTCGCACCTCTCCACTTGGCTCAATGCCCACTTTAGTCCGGCACAGGCAGAGCGCAGGCATAGGACGAACTGAACGTCTCAGTGCCCCGGAGACACAGCACGCAGAGCCTGCGCAGGATACCCTGGGCCGAAACGGCGCACCGGAGACCAAGTGCGCTGAGCTGGCACAATCAGCCCTGGCTGGATGCCCACTCTCGCATGGCACTTGCAGAGGGCTGGCATATAGCACTCCAGGCTATGAGCGCGCACTGGAGACACCGTGCGCTTTACCGCATAACATGCGCGAACCCAGGGACTCTGATGGCACTGCTGGCGCTGCAGTACAGCGCCCTTAACCACTGCGCCACCCGGGAGGCCAAGCCCCTATACTCAACTGGCGGTCCACAGTCCAGAACAGGGTCGATACGGACAGCGGGTGCCAACTACAAAAAATACAAATGCTCTTCGACTACTGGTATGATATAAACACACATAAGACATGGAAAAATGTGTACAATTGCAGAAAAATTACTTTAAAAGAGCAACAAAAATTCTCTGCCCCATGCAAAATGTGTACAATTATGGGAAAAAAACTGCAACATTTTCACCTCAAGTTCAAGAGGGGTGTGAAAAGTTTGGTGTCACAGGGGTTCTGAGGTGGGTAGCCTAGTGGTTAGAGTGTTGGACTAGTAACCGGAAAGTTGCAAGTTCAAACCCCCGAGCTGACAAGATACAAATCTGTCGTTCTGCCCCTGAACAGGCAGTTAACACACTGTTCCGAGGCCATCATTAAAAATAAGAATTTGTTCGTAACTGACTTGCCGAGTTAAATAAAGGTTAAAAAAAAGACAATATCTATCTGGACCTTTGCCCCCTAGGAAATTTGTGTGATTGGACCGTAACGTCTGCTTCCAACTCACACTCTGAAACACGTAGATCCCCTAAACGCAGCTCACTCTACAGTTCCCAATCTGATCACCTGTTCACACACCTGCATGTCATTATCACACACTATTTAGTTCAATTCTTTGCACCCCATCATTGTGAGGTATTGTTTGTTTTGTGACACACTTCTATTTTGGAGCTCTGTTTTTCCCCGTATGATAGTGAGGCAGGCAAAAACTAACAACGCCTTTTTCCTACTCCCTGCCTGTACTTTAAGCCTATCGGGTTTCCTCTTATCAACCTACTGCCTGGTCTCCCGGACAACGTTACTAGCCTTTTCCCTGCCTGTACTGTTGCCTGCCCCTGGACCCAGCTACCTGCCTCCTCCTGTGTATGACCTTCTGCCTGCCCCTGGACCCAGCTACCTGCCTCCTCCTGTGTATGACCTTCTGCCTGCCCCTGGACCCAGCTACCTGCCTCCTCCTGTGTATGACCTTCTGCCTGCCCCTGGACCCAGCTACCTGCCTCCTCCTGTGTATGACCTTCTGCCTGCCCCTGGACCCAGCTACCTGCCTCCTCCTGTGTATGACCTTCTGCCTGCCCCTGGACCCAGCTACCTGCCTCCTCCTGTGTATGACCTTCTGCCTGCCCCTGGACCCAACTACCTGCCTCCTCCTGTGTATGACCTTCTGCCTGCCCCTGGACCCAGCTACCTGCCTCCTCCTGTGTATGACCTTCTGCCTGCCCCTGGACCCAGCTACCTGCCTCCTCCTGTGTATGACCTTCTGCCTGCCCCAGCTACCTGCCTCCTCCTGTGTATGACCTTCTGCCTGCCCCTGGACCCAGCTACCTGCCTCCTCCTGTGTATGACCTTCTGCCTGCCCCTGGACCCAGCTACCTGCCTCCTCCTGTGTATGACCTTCTGCCTGCCCCAGCTACCTGCCTCCTCCTGTGTATGACCTTCTGCCTGCCCCTGGACCCAGCTACCTGCCTCCTCCTGTGTATGACCTTCTGCCTGCCCCTGGACCCAACTACCTGCCTCCTCCTGTGTATGACCTTCTGCCTGCCCCTGGACCCAACTGCCTCTCCTCTTTTTTTACAAATTGTGATCACGGACCTTCTCAAATAGTACTGGAGTAGCACTGTTATAAGAGAGAGAGAGAGAGAGAGAGAGAGAGAGAGAGAGAGAGACAGAGAGAGAGACAGAGAGAGAGAGAGACAGAGAGAGAGAGAGAGGAACTTACTGCTGTTCTGCCATAGAGCAAGGCAGTTAACCCCCAACAACTGCTCCATGGGCACCTCTCTGATTCAGAGGGAGCTGGTGTGGATAAAATGCCAGGGCTGAATTGTTGTCCCAGTTCGCCCCTGGTGAGAGAGAGCCTCAAATATCACATTAATTTGTACATATACACTGTATATATGAATTGTGGCAAAGTTGGTTCCTGTTTCAGTCACGTCTTTGGTCACGTTTGCATGGACAAACACAAACACCCTAATCATCAAGGGTGCTCTCAAGCAGCTAGATGTTCTTTACCATTCGTCCATCAGATTGGCAACCAATGCTCCTTATAGGACACATCACTGCACTCCATACTCCTCTGTAAACTGGTCATCCTTGTATACCCGTCGCAAGACCCACTGGTTGATGCTTATCTGAGATACCTGCTGCAACCCTCATCCTCCACATACAACACCCGTTCTGCCAGTCACATTAAATTAAAGGTCCCCAAAGCACACACATCACTAGGTCGCTCCTCTTTTCAGTTCACTGCTAATAGCGACTGGAACAAGCTGCAACAAACACTCAAACTGGACAGTTTTATTTCCATCTCTTCATTCAAAAGACTCAATCATGGACACTCTTACTAACAGTTGTGGCTGCGTTGTGTGATGTATTGTTGTCTCTACCTTCTTGCCTTTGTGCTGTTTCTGTGTCCAATAATGTTTGTACCGTGTTTTGTGCTGTTGCCATGTTGTGTTGCTACCATGTTGTTGTCATGTGGTGTTGCTACCATGTTGTTGTCATGTGGTGTTGCTACCATTCTGTGTTGTCATGTGGTGTTGCTACCATGTTGTTGTCATGTGGTGATGCTACCATTCTGTGTTGTCATGTGGTGTTGCTACCATGTTGTTGTCATATGGTGTTGCTACCATGCTGTGCTGTCATGTGGTGTTGCTACCATGTTGTTGTCATGTGGTGTTGCTACCATGTTGTTGTCATGTGGTGTTGCTACCATTCTGTGTTGTCATGTGGTGTTGCTGCCATGTTGTTGTCATGTGGTGTTGCTACCATTCTGTGTTGTCATGTGGTGTTGCTACCATGTTGTTGTCATGTGGTGTTGCTACCATTCTGTGTTGTCATGTGGTGTTGCTGCCATGTTGTTGTCATGTGGTGTTGCTACCATGTTGTTGTCATGTGGTGTTGCTACCATTCTGTGTTGTCATGTGGTGTTGCTACCATGTTGTTGTCATGTGGTGTTATTATTATATTATATTATTATTATATTATTATTATTATTATTATTATGTGGTGTTGCTACCATTCTGTGTTGTCACGTGGTGTTGCTACCATGTTGTTGTCATGTGGTGTTGCTACCATTCTGTGCTGTCATGTGGTGTTGCTACCATTCTGTGTTGTCATGTGGTGTTGCTACCATGTTGTTGTCATGTGGTGTTGCTACCATGTTGTTGTCATGTGGTGTTGCTACCATTCTGTGTTGTCATGTTGTGTTGCTGCCATGTTGTTGTCATGTGGTGTTGCTACCATTCTGTGTTGTCATGTGGTGTTGCTACCATTCTGTGTTGTCATGTGGTGTTGCTACCATGTTGTTGTCATGTGGTGTTGCTACCATGCTGTGCTGTCATGTGGTGTTGCTACCATTCTGTGTTGTCATGTGGTGTTGCTACCATGTTGTTGTCATGTGGTGTTGCTACCATTCTGTGTTGTCATGTGGTGTTGCTACCATGTTGTTGTCATGTGGTGTTGCTACCATTCTGTGTTGTCATGTTGTGTTGCTACCATGTTGTTGTCATGTGGTGTTGCCATGTTATGCTGTTGTCCTTCTCATGATGTGTGTTTTGTCCTATATTTTTAATCCCAGCCCCGTCAGGAGGCCTTTTGACTTTTGGTAGGCTGTCATTGTAAGTAAGACTTTGTTCTTAACTGATTTGCCTAGTTAAATAAAAGTTTAAATAAATAAAATAGAGCCTTCCACAATGCAGGCCATGGCTCCCGGAGGACGTTGGTGAAGAGCAACTGCAGAAACTTGCCTTCGACTGCAGTCAAAACTTCATTAACTTTGATCTCTTGATTTTTATCAAGTTCATGCAAGGTAGACATGTAGGCAGGCGTAAGTCGGACAACTTCTATCCCCATAATGCAACACACTTTGAAAGATGGAGATTGACAAAAGTGATCCGCTGGAACATGGCCAGAGACATAGAGAGAGAATTTGATCTATCTTGTGTCAAGAAAATGGCATAACATTCACAATGAACTACAGTACAGCAATACAGTACAGCAATAGCACAAGCAATAATCTGCTGTGAATTTCAATTTACATTTAAATAAACATTCCAAAATAACCAACATTCTTTAGGCTACTATGTGGCTGCCAATATCGATTATCATAATATCATTTACATCTTTAAAAGGAGATACAAGTTTCCATAAAAGTTTATCTTAAATTATGCAAATCACTCACAATGTTTGGAGAGTGTTGGCTACTTCAATCCATTTGAGAACATTACCTCCTAGTGGTCACAACTGAATCTGCAACTGTTGTTGTCTAGCCCGGCGAGCAAGAGACTATATTGTATCAAGTATCTGATTGTAAACACAATGACTGAAACTGTTTCATTAAAATTGCAACAATGTAACAAGTTCGCCGATAAATATTTTGGCTACATCGAATCTTTCCCGCAAATTTGGGCTCCGCACGGAGAAGAGACTTGACTGGAGTAGAAAATGCCCGTCTGTTTTTCTCTCCGGTTTTGTGGCCAATCAGAATGAACAATGGCAAAAACTGAACCAATCACAGTGCTGTTTTGTACGGATCAGAGTTCAGAGTTCACCACTACTTCCTGTATCCAATAACGGCGTGCAAATCGTCGTTGAAGCTCATACAGAATCAAAATGGTAAATATTCTATATTATGAGGTGTTTGATGAGAATTGGTAATATATGTAGTGAACGTCCAGGCTATCATAGCTAACTACTCAAATTCTCAAATATCATAAAATCGCCTTTGTTGTGATTATCCAACTAGCTAGCTTCGGTAACTAGTTAGGGTGGTAAAGATGTACTTTGTTGTGCTTTGCACTGTATGTGAAAGGCTAGTTTGATTATCTAGATAGCTAGTTGTGAGATGCAGTTGTAATGTGTTTCGGTCCTGGATGCTGGTTGTCTGAAAGCCATGGGATATTTAAGCAATAAGGCCCGAGGGGCTGTGGCATATGGCTGATATGCCACGGCCTTATTTCTATTATAAACTGGCTACCAACGTAATTAGAACTGTAAAAATAAATGTTTTGTCATACCTGTTATAAACATTATAAATTGGGTGGTTTGAGCCCTGATTGCTGATTGGTATATGATCATATACCACGGTTAAGGGCTGTTCTCTGCACGACGCAACGAGGAGTGCCTGGACACAGCCCCTCGCCGTGGTATATTGGCCATATATCACAAACCCCAGAGGTGCCTTATTGCTATTATAAACTGGTTATCAACGTAATTAGAGAAGTAAAAATAAACGTTTTGTCAAACCCGTGGTATACAGTCTGATATACAATGGCTGTCAGCCAATCAGCATTCAGGGCTTGAACCACCCAGTTTATAACAGACCATATACCATGGGTATGACAAAAATGTGTATTTAATGCTCTAATTACATTGATAACCAGTTGCGTGATACATAAGAACAGCCCTTAGCCATGGTATATTGGCCATATACCACATCCACTCGTGCCTTATTGCTTAAATTTAACCAGTTAATTATCGTTAATATTATGACTATAATTAAGCAATCAGGTCCGAGGGGGTGTGATATATGGCTAAAATACCAAATCAATGAAAACTTTGTCACATGTGCCGACTACAACAGGTGAAGAAATGGTTACTTACAAGCCCTTAATAATTAACCAAAAAAAGAGTTACCACGAAAGAGTTAAGAAAATATATATTTTTTAAATTGTGAAAAAGGCTATATACAGGGGGTACCAGTACAGAGTCAACGTGCGATGTAGTCGAGGTAATTTGCAGCCATAACTGTCAGTAAGAATGTCCATGATACATACATAATAAACAGCAAGTAGCAGCAGTATAAAAACAAATGGAGGGGTGGTAAATGTAAATAGTCCTGGTGGCCATTTGATTAATTGTTCAGCAGTCTTATGGCTTGGAGGTGGAAACTGTTAAGGGGCCTTTTGGTCCTAGGCTTGGCGCTCCGGTACCGCTTGCCATACCAGGTGGTGATGCAACCGATCAGGATGCTCTCGATAGTGCAGCTGTAGAACTTTTTGAGGACCTGGGGACCCGTGCCAAATATTTTCAGTCTCCTGTTGTCGTACACTATTCACGACTGTCTTGGTGTGTTTGCACCAATGAACTCTCATGGTCATGTGGACACCAAGGAACTCGAAACTCTCTAGGGAGAGGTTGTTGTCCTGGAACCACACTGCCAGGTATCTGACCACCTCCCTATATGCTGTCTCATCGTTGTCGGTGATCAGGCCTATCACTGTTGTGTCGTCAGCAAACTTAATGATGGTGTTGGAGTCGTGTTTGGCCACGCAGTCGTGGGTGAACAAGGAATACAGGAGGGGACTAAGTACACACCCCTGAGGGGCACCAGTGTTGAGGATCAGCGTGGCAGACGTGTTTTTGCCTACGCTTACCACCTGGGGCGGCCGATCAGAAAGTCCAGGATCCAGTTGCAGAGGGAGGTTTTCAGTCCCAGGGTCCTTTGCTTAGTGATGAGCCTTGTGGGCACTATGGTGTTGAACGCTGAGCTGTAGTCGATGAACAGCATTCTCATATAGGTGTTCCTTTTGTCCAATAATAGCTGCTAAATATATGTATGTGACCAATAACATTTTATTTGATAATGGCATTTCAGAGTTTACCACTGAATCCCAAACCGTTCCTGAACGGTCTGACTGGCAAGCCCGTGATGGTGAAGCTGAAGTGGGGCATGGAATACAAAGGATACCTGGTGTCCGTGGACAGCTACATGAATATGCAGGTGTGTGTGGACCAGAAAGATGCATACAGTCATAATGCATGCATAATTCCCTACAGCTGGAGTCCCTCGTGTGCACACATTTGCATCTAGAGAGAGCTTGCCCATCCGAATCTCTGGCTAAGCTATATGGCTCTGGTTGCATCTCTGTGGGCCATTCATTTAGTTTGATTAAAAACAGGTGTACATTTTGTACAGCATTCATATCAATTTATAACATCTAACAATATATTGTCTCTGATTTTATAGTTGGCCAACACTGAAGAGTATGTGGATGGAGCATTGGCTGGTCACCTAGGAGAAGTACTCGTCAGGTAAGTTCAGTGGAATTCTCTTTTGTTTACTTGTACTTTGCAGAGTTCATGATTAAACACATTAGCCTGGTCTCAGATCTGTTTGTGCTGTCTTGCCAACTCCTATGGATTGGAGTAACGATTATCATATGAGTTGCAAGACCGCACAAACAGATCTGGGACCAGTTTACACACAAAGGGCTTTGAGAAAGTATTCACACCTATTGACTTTTTTTTCCACATTTTGTTGTTACGGCCTGAATTAAAACATGTATTACATTGAGATGATGTCAATGTTTTGCACACGATACCCCATAATGTCAAAGTGAAATTATGTTTTAATGAAAAAAAACTAAACAAATGACAAGCTGAAATGTCCTTCCTAACTCAGTTGCTGGTGAGGAAGGAAACTGCTCAGGGATTTCACCATGAGGCCAATGGTGACTAAAACTGTTACCAAGTAATAGGAGAAAACTATTGAAGTTGCTCCACAATAATAACCTAAATGACAGTGAAAAGAAGGAAGCCTGTACATAATAAAACTATTCCAAAACATGTATCCTGTTTGCAATAAGGAACTAAAGTAAAACAGCTAAAAATGTGGCAAAGACATGTACTTCATGTCCTGAATACAAAGCCTTATGTTAGGGGCTAACACAACACATTACTGAGTACCACTCTTCATATTGTCAAGCATGGTGGTGGCTGCATCTTGTTATAGGTATGCTCGTCATTGACAAGGACTAGGGAGGTTTTTTTTTTTTTGATAAAATATACGGAATAGAGCTAAGCACAGGAACAATCCTAGAGGAAAACCTGGTCAGTCCACTTTCCAACAGACACTGGGAGACCAATTCACCTTTCAGCAGGACAATAACCTAAAACACAAGGTCAAAATATACACTGGAGTTGCTTTCCAAGACATTGAATGCTCCTGGGTGGCCTAGTTACAGTTTTGACTTAAATAGTCTTGTAAAAATGACTTGAATGGCTGTCAAGCAATGATCAACAACCAACTTGACAGAGCTTGAAGAATTCAAATAAATTATATGCAAATATTGTACAATCCAGGTGTGCAAAGCTCTTAGACTTAACCAGAAAGACTCACGCTGTAATTGCATTGACTCCTCGGTGTGAATACTTATGTAAATTAGAGATTTAATTTTCAATAAATTAGCACCAAAAAAAATCTCTAAACATCTTTTCACTTTGTCATCATGGGGTAGTGTGTGTAGATGGGTGAGGATAAAAATATATATTTTGAATTCAGGCTCTAACGCATGTGGAATAAGTCAAAGGGTATGAATACTTTCTGATAGCACTGTATCTCCAGTTTAATTGCAGAATTAGCACAATGTTTAATCATTTCCTGTCTGCCATACCAGCCCACGGTGAGCTAACAGTACACTATTTTTTTCCCCTCCACACAGATGCAACAATGTCTTGTTCATTAGAGGAGTAGAAGAGGAGGAGGAGGATGGTGAAATGAAAGACGTTTGATAGATGCATATGCTACTGCAAGCTTCTTTTTGATGTCTGGTTGCTAATCTTGTTTGTTGATTTGTTGCCATTTTTTATGAAAATGTCTCGTTTTGAAAACATCTGAGAAGCAGTTGTCTTTTTTTATATGATGATGAAGCAAACTGTTGTGCCCCTTTTGAGCACAAGGATAATAAAATTGTGCATATTGCACTTTTCAGTAATATCTTGTATGGCATTATTTTGTGCAATTTACCTACTTTATCTGTAAATGATCATATTTAGGAAACAACAGAATATACTAAGGTAAAAATTCAATGTTTTATTTATAATCCAATTATACAGTACATTAAATCTAACTTGTATAGCATTAGATAATATTGTATAGTCCAAATCAGTGAGTGAATCTAAATGCTCCTTGGTGACCTGGGCTAACAAATAGACATAATGTACAGTACCAGTCAAAAGTTTGGACACCTACTCCTTCCAGGGTTTTTATTTGTAATATTTGACATAGTTGATGTCTTCACTATTAATCTACAATGAAATAACAGATATGGAATCATGTAGTAACAAAAAAAAGTGTTAAACAAATCTAAATATATTTTAAATTCTTCAAATTAGCCACCCTTTGCCTTGACTGCTTTGTGCACTCTTGGCATTCTCTCAACCAGTTTCATGAGGTAGTCACCTGGAAGGCATTTCAATTAACAGGTGTGCCTTGCGAAATGTCTTTCCTTAATGCATTTGAGCCAATCAGTTGTGCTGTGACAAATTAGGGTTGGTAAACAGAAAGTATTTTACCAAATAGGGCTAAGTCCTTATTATGGCAAGAACAGATCAGAGAAACAACAGTCCATTACTTTAAGACATGAAGGTCAGTCAATACGGAACATTTCAAGAACTGAACGTTTCTTCAAGTGTAGTTGCAAAAACCATTAAGCGCTATGAAAAAACTGACTGCCACAGGAAAGGAAGGCCCAGAGTTACCAATGCTGCAGAGGATAAGCTCATTAGAGTTACCAGCCTAAGAAATTGCAGCCCAAATAAATGCTTCAGAGTTCAAGAACTGACACATCTCAACATCAACTGTTCAGAGGAGACTGTGTGAATCAGGTCTTCATGGTCAAATTTGTGCAAAGAAACCACTAAAAGGACACCAATAAGAGGAGACTTGCTTGGGCCAAGAAACACATGTAACGGATATTAGACCGGCACGAGGAGGTAGGCAAATAGGAAATAGTAGCAAAGAATTACAATTTAGCAGAATAACACTGGAGTGATAAATGAGCAGATGTTGATGTGCAAAAAAACAAAAGTTAATAAAAACAGTATGGGGATGAGGTAGGTAGATTGGGTGGGCTATTTACAGCTGCATCGATCGGTTAGCTGCTCAGATAGCTGATGTTTAAAGTTAGTGAGTGAAATAAGTCTCCAGCTTCAGTGATTTTTGCAATTCGTTCCAGTCACTGGCAGCAGAGAACTGGAAGGAAAGATGGCCAAATGAGGTGTTGGCATTGGGGATGATCAGTGAGACCTGCTGGAACGTGTGCTACTGGTGGGTGTTATTGTGACCAGTGAGCTGAGAAAAGGCAGAGCCTTTGTGAGAAGCAGAGTAGGTGAATGGATGATCTCCACATGTGTGGTTCCCACCGTGAAACATGGAGGTGTGATGTTGCTTTGCTGGTGACACTATCAGTGATTTATTTAGAATTCAAGGCACACTTAACCAGCATGGCTACCACAGCATTCTGCAGCGATACACCATCCCATCTGGTTTGTGCAATAATTTGTTTTTCAACAGGACAATGATCCAACACACCTCCAGGCTATGTAAGGGCTATTTGACCAAGAAGGAGAGTGATGGGAGTGTTGCATCAGATGACTTGGCCTCCACAATCACCTGACCTCAACCCAATTGAGATGGTTTCAGATGAGTTGGACCACAGAGGGAAGGAAAAGCAGCCAATAAATGCTCAGCATTCCAGGTGAAGCTGGTTGAGAGAATGCCAAGAGTGTGCAAAGCTGTCATCAAGGCAAAGGGTGGCTACTTTGAAGAATCTAAAATATAGATTTGTTTAACACCTTTTGGTTACTACATGATTCCATATGTTTTGATGTCTTCAGAAAATAGTTTTTTTTTTTTTTTTAAATAAGAAAAATCCTTGAATGAGTAGGCATGTCCAAACTGTTGATTGGTACTGTATACAAAAGCTCATTTAAAATCAGTCACTGTCTTATATTGTCTGTGAATACTGATGGTTTAAAATAATCAGGCAAAGAAGTACAAGGCGTCTTCTTGCTCTCTAGTGGTCAAGGCATGTGTCTTGTCCTTCTTCTTGATCTCCGATGGCTCCGATCGCGGTATCAGCCTTCTGCCCGTCTACAAGCCAGAGAAAACAGGATAAATGGAGACTGTCTGTTACAGTTCTTTAATATTAGGTGTCATTGCAAAGGCATTTGGTCCCGGAGAAGCATGTTTCATCAATACACAGTGTTTCAAATGTCTGTTACAGTTCTGTAATATTAGGTGTCATTGTCACTGTGTTGTCTGTTCACACTGCTATGCTTTATCTTGGCCAGGTCGCAGTTGCAAATGAGAACATGTTCTCAACTAGCCAACCTGGTTAAATAAAGGTGAAATTTAAAAAAATAATTAAAAAATCATTTCAAAGGCATTTGGTCCCGGAGAAGCATGTTTCATCAATACAGTGTAGCAAAGGTAGATATTGTATTCTAGGTTGATTCTCTATGCCCACCAGTCTATAAACAGTCTATATTTACTCAAACTGTATTATAGCAATCGATATGTGTCCTGTTTGTGCACAGTTTGGTACACTGACCCTCTTCTTGCTGTCAGAGGTGGCTCTCTCCAGAGCCATTCGGAGTCTCTCCTCTTGGTGGTGTTTCTTCATCAACAGCTTCTCCTCACGCATCCTGAAAGGAGATTAGAGGGAGGGAGCATTATTGTCAAGACGGCACAACAGCCTTTAATAGCCTTCTTCCTGAGATCGCTGAGGAAGTTTGGGATAATAAATACCCTGGTCAACTTCTACCGCTGGCCGCACAATTGAGAGCATTCATCCCGAATGTGCATTAGTGTGGTATGTTGTTGGCAACAATTAAATCACATTTATTTTATAAAGACCTTTTTACACCAGAAGTTTTCACAAAAGGTTGCGTTTACTCAGGCAGACCAATTCTGATGTTTTACCCAATTATTGGCAAAAGAACTGATATGATTGGTCAAAAGAACAATTAGCGTGGCGAAAAATACCAGAATTGGGCTGCCTCTGTAAACGCAGCTAAAGAGCTTTTACGGTTACTGGTCGGTGTATGACCGCAAAGAGCTGTGAGGAAGGACACATACTTGAGTCTCTTCTCCTTCTCCCGCTGGGTGCGGACGGTGTCAATGTTATCCGGGGGCAGCGTCTCCAGTCGGTCCATAACGTCCTGCATTCTGCTCTCGATGTTGGCCAGCATGTGAAGAGTGCTGATATTGGAGTCCACCTCTCCCACACACACCCTGTACACTTCCTTCACCTTCTTGTGCAGCACATTGAGCATCACGTCCTGTGATAAGGAAGGAGGTGAAATTGACTACGAAATGGTTTCATCTCAATTTTGGGTGCGTTCGTAAATTCACTCTACACCGATTTCAGAGCACTCGTCTGAGTGTGCCAGAGCACAGAATAACAGATTAATTTACGAACGCTCAACACCCATTGAATATGGCAGTTGTCAGTAAAAAAAAGAACAAGGAAATTGTTGGCAGCAGCAGTTAATCACCAACGCTCTGAATAACATGAAAACAGCCCAACCAGCTCTGCTAGGGAGAGTAAAATGGTCAGAGTGAGGTGTTCTCTCATGTGTCTGGAAGTAGCTAGAAAGCTAGACAACATTAGCCAGTTAGCTTGGATGCTTGACTGCCGTTGAGGTCAGAACGCTCGGATCAGCCCAACT
This sequence comes from Oncorhynchus keta, assembly GCF_023373465.1. Lineage (NCBI taxonomy): Eukaryota > Metazoa > Chordata > Actinopteri > Salmoniformes > Salmonidae > Oncorhynchus > Oncorhynchus keta. The sequence goes on along the minus strand of NC_068437.1, from coordinate 51,944,921 downwards.
CCTCGACCAGAGCGTCCAGTGTGCACTCAACACTACGAGAGCAAAACGCTCTGAATGTACGAACGGACAATCTGACAACACTCGTGAGTTTAAGAACGCATTCTGAGCACACACTGGCACTCCAGATTGAATTTACAAACACACAATCTATTTCCTTTGAATTCTTGCATCCTCTTTCCTAGTTTCCCTCTCAAAATGCAGTGGGAGGAAAAGGTCTGGGGAGATTGAGGTACCTTTGGATCTTCTTCTCTGATGTATTTTAGGAAGTAGACCAATGAATCAGTCATTCAATCAATCAGCCAATCGAGCGATGTCGATCATCAAACGCGCTCACCCATTGGGCCAGTCATATCATTATAAAATGAATAGAGTGGACATTCCCATTCTGAGGCATAGTCTGAAATGGGATATGTTGAACTAGTTATTCTATTTCTATGGGCCAAAATATATAGAATCAGAATGACTAGAATGGACATTGACGTTTTGAGGTATGGTTTGAGGGGCTTTGTCTGACCTAGTAATTCTATTTCTATGGTCAAATCTAATCTCCCCTTTATGTAGCAGATGCTCTACACCAATATACTTACCAAGGTAGAGACTGTTCGCAGCAACGACGTGGACAATAGTACTAACCTGTTTGTCAGCTCTGTACTCTCCGTAGGAGAAGATCCTGGACTTGAGCTCCAGCTCAGAGGTCTTCTCCTCCTCCCTTTGGATGGTGTTCTTCAGGATGTCTACCTGCTGCAGCAGGATCCGGGCCTCACTGTTCCTGTACATTACACATGTAAATAAACCCTGTTAGCACACACATCTGCTAGGGATGACACCTGGCTCGTGTTTATTAGGCCTGAAATTAATTGAATAAAGAGGTGAAGTTGCCCAAGGAGAACCTGGACTTGTCAATAAGAAACACTCATTTTTGTTTCTTTCTTTACCTTTATTTAACTAGGCAAGTCAGTTAAGAACAAATTCTTATTTTCAATGACGTCCTAGGAACAGTGGGTTAACTGCCTGTTCAGGGGCAGAACGGCAGATTTGTACCTTGTCAGCTCAGGGATATGAACTTGCAACCTTTCGGTTACTAGTCCAACGCTCTAACCACTAGGCTACCCTGCCACCTAGTGGTTAGACTCTTCAGGAACACAGCACTGTAGTATTCCTGGAGAGGATTGGATTCAAATAGGGAGTATAACAGCATAGATGATGTGCCCTTCCTTACATTCTTTCCTGCGTCAACTGGATGGTTTTGCGGATCTCATCCATGACCTCCTCTGTCTCCTGGAAGTTCTGGATGTAGGACAGGTTCTGCTCCTCCAGATCAGTCAGTAAATTCAGCATGTCCCTGGGGTTGGAGTAACACAACTCTGGCTCCTTGGAGGAGAAGATCCACAGCAGAGAACAAAATGGAAGAGCTAATGATAACACATACGTCTGGTCCCAGTCGGATCGGTTTGTGCTGTCTTGGGGGTCAACCCAAATAAACTCAGTTTCCTTGTCTTAAATTGTGAATAGGGTTTACCCACTTATTATGGTAGTTAGATACATAAATAATGTTTTTTTTTTGCATTGGGGGGGGGGTTTGCTAAATTTACCTCTGGTTTACCCCCATTTTTTAAACCACTTTCCTGGTTGGTAACATACATTATGTCAACAAAACACATCAATACTCAAGAAGGTTCATTAATAAAAACACAGCAAGGTTTAATCCATACCTCGTCACTGTCTGAGGTCTCTGCGGTCTCTGGCACCTCAGGGATGGTGAACCCCTGTCTCTCCTGGTGGTGAAGTATGCTGCTGACTTTGCCACTGACAGGGTACAATCAAATGCACACAGTAGCTAGCACTGAACTATTTTCAATGTTACTTGTCAATTACGTTATATCATAAAATCAAATCAATCCACACACAAACAAATATATACGTTCCCCATCCTCTTTACCTTTTGCTTTGATGTCTTATCTGAGAATGTTTTGTGACTCTTGAATTGCGTCTGGCATACGCTGGACCTTTTTTATTTTCGTCTTGGAATCAGTAAAATAATACAAAAACGTCAGACTTCTGTCAATAGATTTTAGGGTGCGTTGCACCAATGTGGATAAACTCTAACCCTAGATTAATTTAAACCATTTTGCTGCAACCCACTTTTAGCCTACTATTGCATATTTCCTATTGCACACATTTTTATCAATCTCAAATAAATCCAAGGAAAGTATTTAAACTCCCATACCTTTGACCGATGAAGGAAGACAGAAAATGTTTGTATTCTCTTTCTGCTTGGTTGCTCTCCTGTCCTCCCTCTTGCGTTTCTGTTCCTCACGCCACTCCATGGGTCCGACGGCCATGAGAAACGTTTTGTAGGTCTGGTACTCCTTCAGTATCTCTTGATACTTTGAGATGTCGCTAAAGGGGATATGCTTGCATTATGTGGGAGAACATTTACTACCACTGAAAAAACAAACACATGTCGACTCCACCCCACTCCCCAAATGGAAAGAAATGAGTTCAGCGCGACGGCGGCGTGTTCTCTAAATGGAGCCTAGCTAAAGCGCATGCTAGCTCATCCATTCTGAAAAAATGTAACGTGGTTAGGTAGTTTTCACTACTACATTAGCTACAGTAGTTAAGTATGTTAAGACCGTGCAGTGTTACTGGGGGAGGGGGGGAATACTGAAAATATCAAATATTTCACAACCGTCGAGTTCCTCTGGTAGCGCCTTTAAATGCCCTATTTTTTCCATGTTATTCAGCGTCCCTTCGATAGCTCAGTTGGTAGAGCGGAGGACTGTAGTTGGAATCAAAGCGGAAATCCTTAGGTCGCTGGTTCAAATCCGGCTCGAAGGAGACACATTTTGATATTTTCCTTTCTAGTTAGTACAGCGTACATGATACAGTACCTTTTCATCGCCATCATTTGTACTGTCACTTTTTTAATTTCTGCTGTTTTCTCCATTTTCAGCATAGTCTCTTTCTCTGCCCTGGAAAGAAATAACAGAATATACATGTGATGTTTTTATTTAAATGTAAAAAGAAATAATGCATTGTTCACATACACGTGTTTAGCAGACGTTATTCCTGATGTAGCGTAATGCTTGTGTTTCTAGCCCATGACAGTGCAGTAATATCTAACAATTTCACACCATATACCCAATACACACAAATCTAAGTAAAGGAATGTAATTAAGAATATATAAATATATGGACAAGTAATGTCAGAGCGGCATAGACTAAGATACAGTAGAATAGTATATAATACAGTATATTCATATGAGATGGGTAATGATTAACTTATTGTAACATTGTGCATTTACTATGATCTACCTGTGGTGGACCTATCGTGAATAAATTAACTAACTACTGTAACTATTACTGTAACCTACTGGTTATTTTGTCAATCAGGTAGCTAGAGATATTTGAAAAGCTAATACAAAACCATGTGTAGGCTACTATTTATTGGTAATAGGCTTTACTAACAACTTGACAGCTTCCACTGAGCTCTGGTCGTTTTCCTTGATGAACTTTTCAAAGGCGACCGAGTCCTGTTGCAGATGTTTCTCAGCGTGTCTGATCAACTTAAGCTCTATCACCGTGTCCTTCTCCAGCTTCTTGATGGTGTCTTGCTTCACTGACAGAGAGTACTATAGAGACATGGATAGAGAGAGAGAGAGAGAGAGAGAGAGAGAGAGAGAGAGAGAGACTGGAATTCCTTAAAACCTACTGTAGAGATTATGTCTCTTCTACATCAGCAATGATGGCTGTTTAAAAAAAAAAATCATATTGAATTGAAATTAAATTGGCTTTGCATCACTACAGCACTGCAGGTTTGATTACATTTTTACATTTACATTTAAGTAATTTAGCAGACGCTCTTATCCAGAGCGACTTACAAATTGGTGCATTCACCTTATGACATCCAGTGGAACAGCCACTTTACAATAGTGCATCTAAATCTTTTAAGGGGGGGGGGGTGAGAAGGATTACTTTATCCTATCCTAGCTATTCCTTGATTGAATTCATTAGACCTAGCCACAGCTTCTGTTACATTTTAGACCATAATTGTTTTACCTGCTGCATAAACTTTTCCCGCTGTTTAGACAAGTAGTCCCTAATGTTCTCCCTCTCTTGACTGCAACCTGCAAAACGACAAGAGATAACCTGGTCGACACTCTGTTAAAACATCGATGTATGTTCCTTTATTGTGACTGCTGTCTAAATCGGCAGGTTAGCCTAGTGGTTAGAGCGTTGGGCTAGTCACCCAAAGGTTGCAAGTTTGAATCCCCGAGCTGACAAGGTACAAATCTGTCGTTCTGCCCCTGAACAAGGCAGTTAACCTGCTGTTCCTAGGCCGTCATTGAAAATAAGAATATGTTCTTAACTGACTTGCCTAGTAAAATAAAACCCAATAATTTAAATAATGATAGATACTTCTATAATAATATATACAGTAGAATATACTTTTATTATAGGTCTACCTATTATACAATCATCTCAATTATAGGACCCAGACAGCGATACAAATACATTCATATTTAGATCATTAAAATGTACATTTTGATTCTAGACGGTTTGTCTGTCATATACAGTACTTTTAGTGACCACGGTGGCCCATGTCGTTTTTTCCCGTCTGCATTTCTCTGGTTCTGGGATTGTGTCCTCCACAGCACTCCTCATGGGGGCAGAGCGGCACCTGAGTCGGGACAGGTAGGTACTCTTCATCTGGGTCGGCAGGCTGCTGAAGAACTTCTTCTCCTGATAGAGAGCGAGAGCGTGAATTACAAAATGGTATTCCTGTAATCACTTGATAGGCTCACAGGCCTCGATCTGAAGATTCTATTCTATGTTTTTATTATTTTTTATTATGGTCTAGAGATGGATGCATAAAAGTCCCCGAGGGTATTACAGTAGCCTACGTACTTGTTGTTTGATTACAGATTCAATCTCTCTCTTTTTGAAGATGTTACGATCCATTGGAAGCACAAATGGGTTGTTCGATTTTCTGTCGTCATCTGCATATCAGAGATAAGAAAACCATGTCTCCATGGCTGGTGTGTATTCATTAAACCCGTGGTTCTCCAACCTCTCCTCAGGGATACCCAACCATTCCATGTATTGGATCTATTCCAGAGCTAGCACACCTGATTCAATTAGTCAACTAATCATCATGCCCTTTGACTAGAGCAATCAGGTGAGCTAGTTCAGGGCCACAACAAAATGGTGAAGAGTTTTGAGAAACACTGCATTCAACAGTTCAACAAATATCCTATCTAAGTGCTTTTAACAAGATACAAAAAAAATAATAATAATAACATTATCATGAAAGTAAGAACAATGACATTTGCCATGGTTCAATTATTTGCATATGTTAAGCGTTACCTGTACTATTTCTTGATTTCAGCCAGACTGTATCCAATGTTGGCTTTGCAGTCTCCTCAAGACTTTCTGTAAGAAATTAGATGGTTTATTTGTTTGTTATTCATAATAAACATTTTAGTCACCCATAAATTGTATATTTGTCCTCAAATGAAATACCTGCCATCCCACCCCTTCTCCTTAAGAGGTGTTCAGCATCAGGAGTGTGTTTGGGAGAACTTATCTTCACTGAAAGAACATAAATGGTATCATAACATGTCATAAAATAATAAAAAATAAAGCTTATATATAGAAAAACAAGCATCTGTGTAAATGTAGGCTTACCTTTCTTAATATCAGGCATGCTCAAAGGGGAGCGAAGCGGGGAGGGAATGTCCATTTCCAGTGTGTGTTTGGGATAGGTACTATAACTTACAATAATTAATATCTGAGGGAATGCAATAACAAATCATTTGAGTTTTCAGTTAAAAAATAGTGACTACTTCTATAGTGTAAATAATCTATAGCCTACATCTTAGTAGTTTTGCATTTGTTGCTATTCAGATCACAGTGTTTAAGAAACAAATGTTCAGTGCAGGTTATTATTGTTGTTTACAGAATAGGTCTAAATGCCTGAATCCCTGGTTGTTATCTATGTCCACTTGCCTGAAATGTTTTCTCGGTAGCTTTCTGGGGTGAAATGTCTAATGTCTGATTTGTTCCAATCTCTGGGCACATGGGGCTAAAATGAGTGGTGTGCGTTTCAAATGTAAACAACTCACGCAATATTGCGCACTGTAGCTATGTAGTTCATTACAAAAGAATGTCAGGGAAATATTGATTCCATTACTGAAGCACGAGTTCACTCATGGCTTCTTTCAACATTTTCGATGTAAAGTATTTAAATCCATTAGTTTATTTATGGATACATAGGCTTATACAATGTTTGATTATTTACAAATAAACATTTATTTACATATGCCTGTATAATGTTTGATTATTTACAGATGCATTTTTTAAAAATGTCTACAGAATTGTTTAACTTCAACTCCGCCGTCAATCGACGTTTAAATGTCACGTACACAGGATACAGCAGGTGTAAACAGTGCAGTGAAATGCTCACTTGCACGCGTTTCCTCAACAAGTCCTTTGTAGCTCAGTTGGGCTCATGGCAAAATGGACCACCCATAAGTAAAATGTATGTACGTAAACCGTCTAATGGCATAGCCTTGTAATAGATTATATCAGAAATAGCGTCTCTCCATTTTCTGGTACAGTACCAGCATACAGGAATTTATCGTTGTGTTCCTTTGCATTTCTCAGAAAATACATTACATAGCCTCTGTTTGACAGTTGGCCCCTAGTTTTTCTTTTGAAGTAGGCCTATATGTTCTTAGTCTGAACGTTTCACTCCGGGTCATTGCCAGAGAGACTGACCTTTTAGAAACCTCAACGTCCTCGCGCTGGATTTACTGCGGAGTTGCTCATTAGTTGTTGTAAATAACGTGAATATTTTCCATGACATGTGGAGCCTCGAAAATATAATTGCAATGTATAACAAAGTCAAAAACATTTAGCTGTTAGCTAGGCACGTTGTTGTATTTTGAAACTAAAAACCTTTTGTGGTTGGAATTGCAGTATGTATTTAGTTTGAGAATTTAGAAGTGAGCTAGCAAATTTGGGACAGACTGGTTTTAGCAACATGTTTCTGTGGAGAAAAAGTGAATTTCAATATTTGCATAGTCGTTGTGATGGGACGATAGCTGTGTGAGTGATCAAATCAGTATCAACATCCTCTAAAACCAGTCCCTAGGCACATCACATGGGTACAGGGAGTGGATTAGGTAAAGAGACTGATAAACCAGGCTAGCTTGTTCTACCACCAACTCCCAAATCCCCTTGAGCGAGGGCGTGATAAAAATTCAGTTGTTGGAAATTCATTGTAGAATTTCAATAGAAACAGTTGAATGTCTATTTCACGATAACTATGACTATGTTATTAGGACTTTATTCAGTGCTAAAATGTAAAGGATGCAACCTATTTTGCACACAAACCGCAAACATGCAGAATACAGTGTGCACATGTTGTATAAATTACATTTGTTTAGAAAAATCTTCCATTGTTGGTAAATTCCTATAAAAGCACATAATACAAGACTGACTGACTGTATTTACTGTTTAGATTATTCAGGTGAACATTGTAGCTTTAAATCAATATTCACTCTACAGTACATAGTCATTTATGTGTACAATCAGTTCCCCAAATTACTATTAAACAAAGTATGAATATATGAAATAACTAAGGCATGAAATTGTAATTTATTGAAAAATAAATTCATATTGATTTTGTGAATAAAGTTTAATACATTAAATCAAGCTCTATCTGGTTTCTGTGACAAATAAGATACAAATCTACTGTCAAGCCTCAATCAATGTTATCCAACAACTCTTTGTTCAAAACTAGCATGGAATACATAATCATTATTGAAGCGGCTGGGGCTGCAGAAGGAAGAAAACATTTGTCTGAAAAACAGGAAGACAAAAAGTTTACATAAATATAATAATAATATATGCCATTTAGCAGACGCTTTTATCCAAAGCGACTTACAGTCATGTGTGCATACATTCTACATTTAGTCAGACAATGATGATTTCACTCCAGTCGGATGCGTTTCCGTGGTGATGCTGGGGGATCCAATGAGAAGGCAGTAGGAGAGATGGGGCGGGACTCAGGAAGAAGCTCCATGTTATACTTCTCAATGTATGGCTGAGCCACGTTCCACACCTGAATAACCACACAAAATACACAAACTTGGATAAAAGCATGTGCTAAATTAACATTTTTTGTTTATTTAATGAATATATGCTCAGAGTTATGACCCCACACTATTATGACCCCACACTTGCCTTCTGGTCTAGAAGAAGACGATGGACCGCCTCAATGTCTGGAGACATGAACCTATCCTTGATCCAGGGCCTGGGAACAGGGGAGGCAGAAAGGGTGAGGAGAAGAGGGGGAGGCAGAGAGGGTGAGGAGAAGAGGGGGAGGCAGAGAGGGGGAGGAGAAGAGGGGGAGGCAGAGAGGGTGAGGAGAAGAGGGGGAGGAGAAGAGGGTGAGGAGAAGAGGGGGAGGCAGAGAGGGTGAGGAGAAGAGGGGGAGGCAAAGAAGGGGAGTGAATCGGTGGGAGGCAGAGAGGGTGAGGAGAAGAGGGGGAGGCAGAGAGGGTGAGGAGAAGAGGGGGAGGCAGAGAGGGTGAGGAGAAGAGGGGGTGAGGAGGAGAGGGGGAGGCAGAGAGGGTGAGGAGAAGAGGAGTGATCGGTGGGAGGCAGAAGGGTGAGGAGAAGAGGGGAGGCAGAGAGGGTGAGGAGAAGAGGGGGAGGCAGAGAGGGTGAGGAGAAGAGGGGGTGAGGAGAAGAGGAGGAGGAGAGGGGGAGGCAGAGAGGGTGAGGAGAAGAGGAGTGAATCGGTGGGAGGCAGAGAGGGTGAGGAGAAGAGGGGGAGGCAGAGTGGGGAGGAGAAGAGGGGGAGGCAGAGAAGGGGAGTGAATCGGTGGGAGGCAGAGAGGGTGAGGAGAAGAGGGGGAGGCAGAGAGGGTGAGGAGAAGAGGAGGAAGAGAGGGGGAGGCAGAGAGGGTGAGGAGAAGAGGGGAAGGCAGAAAGGGTGAGGAGAAGAGGGGGGGGACAGAGAGGGTGAGGAGAAGAGGGGGAGGCAGAGAAGGGAAGCGAATCAGGGGGAGGCACATAATGAGGGGAAGAGGAGGCACAGAAAGAAGAGGGACATTGGATAAATATTAACCAACTTTCTCAATCATTCCAGGGGACTGAGACATGTGTTGTGTGCGTTACATTGTGTACACACTGCCCAGATCTGTTTGACTTACTTGACTACACTACGTACAAGGTCATAGACCTTCTCCAATGGTGTTGTTGTACGCAGGGGGCGGAGGAACTCAATTCCCTGGCAGGCAGCTAGCAGCTCGATTGCTAGGACTGACGAGGGGGAGAGGAAATGAGACAGGTTATGGACCAATTGTGGACCCTCAGATTAACACGTTATTCACATAAATAAACACATTTTTCTGATTGTAAAAGAATCATCAACAACAGTATTATACAAGTTGTTATATAGGATAAAATCTAATACAATGTTTTTTGTGTTTCTTAGTAATGTTCAATGCATAGAAATATACCAAAATAGAGACCAAAAAAAACAAAAGCTCCATTTTGACATAGAGGTAAAAAGTATTGTAAATGTCCAGTGCATCAACAAAACGTGATTCTCCTGTGTTGTATATACATTTCCACAGTATGCGGTTGAAATTGTGAAAAGGATGATAATGTCCTTTCAGTGTAAGAGCTGTTTGTAAAAGATCGACTGAAATTTCAGCCTGTTTTGGTGGGACGGAGTTTGGTCTATAAATTAGTTTATAGACCAATAATATCTAGATTTCAGTTTTAGACCACTCCAAGAAAATCCTAGCAACATTCTTGCATGAAAAATATCTCTTTGCTAAGAAGATATTTTTGTTTCTTTTTGACCATTTTAATTGAAAGCAATCATAGTAAGGTATCTTAATCGTTACCCAGAAATGATCTGATATTACATTATACTTTTAAACACTTGTTGAGCTCTCTAAATGTGGGCTAGTTTTTAAAACGGCCACACCGGTAGAAATCCACTCTTTTTTTTAGCTGAAAGACGATGGCCAGAGTTTACACATGATGTTGCACAATGATTTACGTCAACGTGCATTTAATCTCTAGGACAAGACAATACGTTGAAATAGTTGCTGCAACTTCCTCTGGGGTGTCTTTTAAATATCACTGACTTTTTCTGTGTTTGCTTGAACTCCACTACTGCAGTTGTCAGTATCACCGTGAAGTTACATAATACCCAGAATACCCACAGTCAGTTGAAGTAGGACATTTTCACAGTAACTGGGTAAATGTTTCCCAATTAAGATTAAGAAGAACAACCCTGATTACAACAGGTGTGGACCTTACAGTTAAATGGTTACTTACAAGCCCTTAAACAACAATGCAGTTTTAAGAAAATACACCCCCCCCCCAAAAAAAGTAAGAGATTAAGAGCATCAGTAAATAACAATAGCGGGGTTATATACAGGGGGTACTGCTACAGAGTCAATGTCAATGTGGGGGGGCACCTGTGTCGAGGTAATTGAGGTAATATGTACATGTAGGTAGAGTTTTTAAAGTGACTATGTATAGAAAATAACAGAGAGTAGCGGCAGGGGGGTATCCTTGTCTCATTGCCCTGTGGCAGGCCGGGCGCAGTGCGTGCTAACCAGGTCGCCAGGTGCACGGTGTTTCCTCCGACACATTGGTGCGGCTGGCTTCCGGGTTGGATGCACGCTGTGTTAAGAAGCAGTGCGGCTTGGTTTTTCGACCTTCTTCTCTCCCGAGCCCGTAAGATAGTAGCTACTAACAATTGGATACCATGAAATTGGGGAGAAAAAGGGGTAACATTTTAAAAAAAAATACTAATAATATTGCTTCTTTTCAACAGTAACAAATAATCAAAAGATGAATATCTACTGTATCAAGTCCAAATCAACGGTTAGTTTCCCACCTTGTTCCACATGTTCCACCACCCTCAGGGCTTTCCTGGCAGCCCAGCCTCCCATGGATACGTGGTCCTCTGTGGCTGCGCTGGTGGACAGGGAGTCCACTGAAGACGGGTGACACAGCACCTTGTTCTCTGATACTACACAAGTGAAACAGGATATAAAGATGTACATTTAGGAGAAACGTTTCGGACATGTTTCAGCCATCAAGCCAATTTTTTTTTTTTTTAATATAGTCAATTAAAAAAAATATTACAATACATTCACAACACACTGTGTGCCCTCAGGCCCCTACTCCACCACTACCACATATCTACAGCACAAACTCCATGTGTATGTGTGTGTATAGTGCGTATGTTATCGTGTGTGTGTATATGCATGTGTCTGTGCCTATATTTGCGTTGCTTCACAGCCCCCGCTGTTCCTTAAAGGTGTATTTGTATCTGTTTTTTAAATCTAATTTTAAATTCTAATTCTAATTTTTGACTTGATGCAGAATAGAGCCTCCCATAGTCTGTTCTGGACTTGGAGCCTGTGAAGAGACCTCTTGTGGTGTGTCTTATGGGGTATGCAGGGGTGTCTGAGCTGTGCGCCAGTAGTTCAAACAGACAGCTCGGTGCATTCAACATGTCAATTCCTCTCATAAATACAAGTAGTGATGAAGTCAATCTCTCCTCCACATTGAGCCAGGAGAGATTGACATAAATATAATTAATATTAGCTCTCTTTTTAAGCAGTTTGGTCACATGATTTCTCAATTTGCAATACGTTTGCCAATTTGGTTGTGCAGCCAGACTTATTTACCATTCCCTTTGCCTCATCCCTCTCAACCATACCATTTTTCAATTCCTCATCAATTCACGTGGATTTTTACAGTCATTTTCTTAATGGGTGCATGCTTAACACCATAGTACCCCTCAAAACTCGTCATTAAGCTCGAGACCCTGGGTCTCGACCCGGCCCTGTGCAACTGGGTCCTGGACTGGGTCCTGGACTTTCTGAAAGGCCGTTCCCAGGAGGTGAGGGTAGGAAACAACTTCTCCACCCCGCTGATCTTCAACTCTGAGGCCCCACAAGGGTGTGTTCTCAGCCCTCTCCTGTACTCCCTGTTCACCCATGACTGGGTGGCCATGCACGCCTCCAACTCAATCATCAATTTGCAGACAACACTATAGTGGTAGGCTTGATTACCAACAATGACGAGACGGCCTACAGAGAGGAGGTGAGGGCACTTGGAGTGTGGTGTCAGAAAAATAACCTCACAATCAAAATCAACAAAACAAAGGAGATGATCGTGGACTTCAGGAAACAGCAGAGGGAGCACCCCCCTATCCACATCAACGGGACAGTAACGGAGGAGATGGACAGTTTTAAGTTCCTTGGCATACACATCACGGACAAACTTAAATGGGCCACCCACACAGACAGCGTGGTGAAGAAGGAGCAACTTCAAACTCAGGAGGTTGAAGAAATTTGGCTTGCCACCTAAAACACTCACAAACTTTTACAGATGCACAATCGAGAGCATCCTGTCTCCAAAGGGTAGTGAGGCACAACTCATCACTGGGGCCAAACTACCTGCCCTCCAGGACACCTACAGCACCCAAAGTCACAGGAAGGTCAAAAAGACAATCAAGGACAACAACAACCACCTGAGCCACTGCCTGTTCACCCCGCTACCATCCAGAGGGCGAAGTCAGTACAGGTGCATCAAAGCTGGGACTGAGAGACTGAAAAACAGCTTCTATCTCAAGGCCCCCAGACTGTTAAACAGCCATCACTAACATTGAGTGGCTGCTGCCAACATACTAACTCAACTAAGTCAATTTTATAATAAAAAATTGGATGTAATAAATGTATCACTAGTCACTTTAAACAATGCCACTTTATATAATGTTTACATACCCTACATTACTCATCTCATATGTATATACTGTACTCTTTTCCATCTACTGCATCTCGCCTATGCCGCACGGCCATCACTCATCCTTATATTTATATGTACATATTCTTATTCATTCATCACTACTCTGGACGGTTCTGACTTAGAATATGTGGACAACTAAAGTTGGTGAGGGAAATAAAAGTCTCCAACTTCAGCGATTTTTGCAATTCGTTCCAGTCACTGGCAACAGAGAACTGGAAGGAAAGGCGGCCAAAAGAGGTGTTGGAATTGGGGATGATCAGTGAGATATACCTGCTGGAACGTGTGCTACGGTTGGGTGTTGTTATCGTGACCAGTGAGCTGAGATAAGGCGGAGCTTTGCCTAGCATAGATTTATAGATAACCTGGAGCCAGTGGGTCTGGCGACAAATATGTAGCGTGGGCCAGCCAACTAGGGCATACAGGTTTGCTGAGTAGAGTATTGGAAGCTATTTTGTAGATGACTCGCCGAAGTCGAGGATCGGTAGGATAGTCAGTTTTACGAGGGTAAGTTTGGCGATGTGAGTGAAGGAGGCTTTGTTGCGAAATAGAAAGCCGATTCTAGATTTGATTTTGAATTGGAGATGTTAAATATCAGTCTGGATGGAGAGTTTACAGTCTAGCCAGACACCTAGGTATTTATAGTTGTCTACATATTCGAGGTCGGAACCGTCCAGGGTGGTGATGCTAGTCGGGTTGGCAGGTGCGGGCAGCGAACGGTTGAAAAGCATGCATTTGGTTTTACTAGGGTTTACGAGCAGTTGGAGGCCACGGAAGGAGTGCTGTATGGCATTGAAGCTCGTTTGGAGGTTAGTTAGCACAGTGTCCAAAGAGGGGCAGAATGGTATACAGAATGGTATCGCCTGCGTAGAGGTGGATCAGGGAATCGCCCACAGCAAGAGTGACATCATTGATATATACAGAGAAAAGAGTCAACCCGAGAATTGAACCCTGTGGTACCCCCATAGAGATTGCCAGAGGTCTGGACAACATGCCATCCGATTTGACAAACTGAACTGTGTCTGCAAAGTGAACCAGGTGAGGCAGTCATTAGAGGAACCATGGCTATTGAGTCTGCCGATAAGAATACAGTGATTGACAGAGTTGAAAGCCTTGGCCAGGTCGAAGACGGCTACACAGTACTGTCTTTTATCGATGGCGGTTATGATATCATTTAGTACCTTGAGCGTGGCTGAGGTGCACCCGTGACCAGATCGGAAACCGGATTGCACAGTGGAGAAGGTACGGTGGGATTCTAAATGGTCAGTGATCTGTTTATTAACTTGGCTTTCGAAAAGATTTTAGATAGGCAGGGAAGGATGGATATAGGTCTATAACAGTTTGGATCTAGGGTGTCACTCCTTTTGAAGAGGGGGATGACCGCAGCAGCTTTCCAATCTTTAGGGATCTCAAACGATACGAAAGAGAGGTTGAACAGGCTGGTAATAGGGATTGCAACAATGGCGGAGGATAGTTTTAGAAAGAGAGGGTCCAGATTATCTAGCCCAGCTGATTTGTACGGGTCCAGGATTTGCAGAACATCTGCTGTCTGGATTTGGGTGAAGGAGAAGCTGGGGAGGCTCAGGTGAGTAGCTGCGGGGGGAGCGGATCTGTTGGATGGGGTTGGAATAGCCAGGAGGAAGGAATGGCCAGCCGTAGAGAAATGCTTATTGAAATGTTTGCTTATCATGGATTTATCGGTGGTGACCGTGTTACCTAGCCTCAGTGCAGTGGGCAGCTGGGAGGAGGTGCTCTTGTTCTCAGTCAGTCAGGTCTGGAGTGAACCAAGGGCTATATCTGTTCTTAGTTCTGCATTTTTTGAAAGGGGCATGCTTATCTAAGATGGTGAGGAAATTACTTTTAAAGAACGACCAGGCATCCTCGACTGACGGGATGAGGTCAATATCCTTCCAGGATACCCGGGCCAAGTCGATTAGAAAGGCCTGCTCGCAAGAAGTGTTTTAGGGAGCGTTTGACAGTGATGAGGGGTGGTCGTTTGACCGCGGACCCATAGCGGATACAGGCAATGAGGCAGTGATCACTGAGATCCTGATTGACAGTTGGTCAGGATAATGTCTATGAGGGTTCTCATGTTTACGGATTTAGGGTTGTACCTGGTGGGTTCCTTGATGATTTAGCTTAGATTGTAGGACTGCCAGGGTGTTAAGCATATCCCAGTTTAGCTCACCTAACAGAACAAACTCTGAAGCTAGATGGGGGGCAATCAATTCACATATGGTGTCCAGGGCATAGCTGGGAGCGGAGGGGGGTCGATAGCAAACGGCAACAGTGAGAGACTTATTTCTGGAGAGATTCATTTTTAAAATTAGAAGTTCGAATTGTTTGGGTATAGACCTGGAAAGTATGACAGAACTTTGTAGGCTATCTCTGCAGTAGATTGCAACTCATCCCCCTTTGGCAGTTCTATCTTGACGGAAAATGTTGTAGTTGGGTATGGAAATCTCAGAATTTTTGGTGGCCTTCCTAAGCCAGGATTCAGACACGGCAAGGACATCAGGGTTGGCTGAGAGTAAAACAAACTGAGGATGGAGGTTTCTGATGTTAACATGCATGAAACCAAGGCTTTTTCGATCACAGAAGTCAACAAATGAGGGTGCCTGGGGACACGCAGGGCCTGGGTTTACCTTCACATCACCCGAGGAACAGAGGAGGAGTAGGATGAGGGTATGGCTAAAGGCTATCAAAACTGGTCGCCTAGAGCGTTGGGGACAAAGAATAAAAGGAGCAGATTTCAGGGCGTGGTAGAATAGATTCAGGGCATAGTATGCAGACAGGGGTATGGTGGGGTATGGGTACAGCAGAGGTAAGCCCAGGCACTGAGTGATGATAAGAGGTTGCATCTCTGGACATGCTGGTTATAATGGGTGAAGTCACTGCATGTGTGGGAGGTGGGACAAAGGAGGTATCAGAGGTATGATGAGTGGAACTAGGGGCTCCATTGTAAACTAAAACAATGATAACTAACCTAGACAACAGTATACAAGGCATATTGACATTTGAGAGAGACAGCGAGGCATAAAGTCCGGTGTTGGAACAGGGAAGCTGTGGAATAGTCGCTACTATGCTAGCACGCGGGCGACACAGCATTTAAAGTTAGCAGCCCGGGGCTAGTAGAAGCGTTTGCTCCGACGGATGCCGGTTGAAGGCACAGCAGATGGAGAATTCGTCGGCAGACAAGTCGTGGTGGTGCGGCAGGGCACCATGTCGACAAAGGATCCAAGCCAGATGGCGAAAGAGGCATTGTAGTTGTAGTAATTTAGTTTGCTAGCCGGGAGATGCGCCTGGCTCACGGCTAACTGGTGCTAGCTTTGGGGCAGGAGCGTTAGCCACTATAGCCACTCGGTAGCAGCGGTGATCCGTCGCCAAGGACCAGAGCTCATGGCAAGGATCCGGTGGAGTAGTGGATTCTAGGCGTGTTTGGATGGAGTCCGGGTGAACAACCGAGTAGGCCCGGGAGGTGGGCCTCAGGGATAGCTTCGGTACTGGGTCACTCTGTGGCAGCTAGCTAGCTAGCTAGCTGTGAAGATCAGGAGTAATGGTCCAGGGTTTATGGCAGTAATCTGACGTTGTAGTGGAGAAACAGTCCGATACTGGTAGGCTGGCGAGTATTATCCAGGCTAAAAAAAGGGCTGGTATCTGTCTGTGCAGAAGGTAAAGGCCGCTAGCAGTGGCTAACAATTACTAAATAGCTTGTAGCTAATTAGCTGGTTAGCTTCTGGTGGCTAGGTGGTTCTGGCTATAGGGTCTAAAAATTAAAAATAATAGCGGTTCCGTATCACATTGGGTAAGGCAGGTTACCGGAAGGTATAATTGATTTAAAATGGAAAAGAGATTGAAAATAAAATTGAAATATATACAAAAAAGGCCGAAAAAATACAAAGTACACGAGAGGACGAACAAAACACGTATGCACTGCTATGCCATCTTGGTTATATCATCTTCTGCATATCTATCACTACAGTGTTTAATTGCTATAATGTAATTATTTCACCACTATGGCCTATTTATTGCCTCATTCTACCTCATTTGCACACACTGTATATAGACTTTTTCTAATGTATTATTGATTGCATGTTTGTTTATTCATTGTGTAACTCATTGTGTTGTTGATTGTGTTGCACTGCTTTGCTTTATCTTGGCCATGTTGCAGTTGTAAACGAGAATTGTTCTCAACTGGCCTACCTGGTTAAATAAAGGTGAAAGATAATACAATACATAAAAAAATCCTTTACACTTCCTTTACACTGTGAAATTGTTAGATTACTTGTTAGATATTACTGCACGGTCGGAACTAGAAGCACAAGTATTTCGCTACACTTGCATTAACATCTGCTAACCGTGTGACCATTAACATCTGCTAACCATGTGACCATTAACATCTGCTAACCGTGTGTATGTGACCAATAACATCTGCTAACCGTGTGTATGTGACCAATAACATCTGCTAACCGTGTGTATGTGACCAATAACATCTGCTAACCGTGTGTATGTGACCAATAACATCTGCTAACCGTGTGTATGTGACCAATAACATCTGCTAACCGTGTGTATGTGACCAATAACATCTGCTAACCGTGTGTATGACCAATAACATCTGCTAACCATGTGATAACATCTGCTAACCGTGTGTATGTGACCAATAACATCTGCTAACCGTGTGTATGACCAATAACATCTGCTAACCGTGTGTATGCTGACCAATAACATCTGCTAACCGTGTGTATGTGACCAATAACATCTGCTAACCGTGTGTATGTGACCAATAACATCTGCTAACCGTGTGTATGTGACCAATAACATCTGCTAACCGTGTGTATGTGACCAATAACATCTGCTAACCGTGTGTATGTGACCAATAACATCTGCTAACCGTGTGTATGTGACCAATAACATCTGCTAACCGTGTGTATGTGACCAATAACATCTGCTAACCGTGTGTATGTGACCAATAACATCTGCTAACCGTGTGTATGTGACCAATAAAATTTGGTTTGATTTGATTAGTAATTGGAATAAGCAATTTCATAAATGTGTCAAGTGCAGCGTCTGATTGGTCGACACACCACGGACCAACAAATATTCAACAATACTGGAATATCACTACAAAAGTTATTGTATGACCTCTTATCCACTATATTAGACCCAGCCTTTTGAACTTTGGCTTGGATATGGATACTATGATCAGTACATCTGATGAATCTGGATACTACTTTCATTTACATTTACATTTAAGTCATTTAGCAGACGCTCTTATCCAGAGCGACTTTCAAGCTAACTTCTGCAGAATTAGTAAAGATGTGATCAATACACGTTGATGGGTATTTTTAAATCTAAGTAATACTTTATTTCTCAGTGATAGCCTTCTTTATCACACAATGGGGTTTACTCCTGGGTCACCCAAAGACGTAATGACATATGTTAGTAAGAGCTGATCCTTTACTAACCCAGGGAAGCAGCTGTACAGTGTGCGATCATGAATCCAGAGTTGAGCCCTCCCTCGTTGACTAGGAAGGCTGGCAGCTCACTGAGAGACGGGTTACACAGACGCTCAATCCTCCTCTCACTGATGGCTGCCAGCTCATGGACACCTATAGCCAAGAAGTCCAGGGCCTAGAGACAGAAAGAGAGAGAGGTATAGGAGTCATATCAAATCAAAGTGTATTGGTCACGTACACAGATTTATATATTTATATATATATACAGTTGAAGTCAGAAGTTTACATACACCTTAGCCAAATACATTTAAACTATTTTTTTCACAATTCCTGACATGTAATCCTACTAAACATTCCCTGCCTTAGGTCAGTTAGGATCACCACTTTATTTTAAGAATGTGAAATGCCAGAATAATAGTAGAGAGAATTATTTATTTCAGCTTTTATTTCTTTCATCACATTCCCAGTGGGTCAGAAGTGTACAAACACTCAATTACTACTTGGTAGCATTGCCTTTAAATTGTTTAACTTGGGTCAAACTTTTCGGCTATCCTTCCACAAGCTTCCCAAAATAAGTTGGGTGAATTTTGGCCCATTCCTCCTGACAGAGCTGGTGTAACTGAGACAGGTTTGTAGGCCTCCTTGCTCGCACACGCTTTTTCAGTTCTGCCCACATATTTTCGAAAGGATTAAGGTCTGGGCTTTGTGATGGCCACTCCAATACCTTGATTTTGTTGCCCTTAAGCCATTTTGCCACAACTTTGGAAGTATGCTTGTGGTCATTGTCAATTTGGAAGACCCATTTGCGACCAAGCTTTAACTTCCTGACTCAAGAAGCTTTAACTTCTTGAGATGTTGCTTAAATATATCCACATGATGCTATCTATTTCTTGAAATGCACCAGTCCCTCCTGCAGCAAAGCACCCCCACAACATGATGCTGCCACCCCTGTGCTTCACGGTTGGGATGGTGTTCTTCGGCTTGCAAGCCTCCCCCTTTTTCCTCCAAACATAACAATGGTCATCATGGCCAAACAGTTCTATTACTGTTTTATCAGACCAGAAGACATTTCTCCAAAAAGTACGATCTTTGTCCCCATGTGCAGTTGCAAACCGTAGTGTTGGGGTGGGGGGTGTATAAAAATGTGTATATTAATTCCGTTTCGGATGGAAACGTTGTCAATAAATCGGTAAATTGGGAGCTTTAACAGTGTGCGGGCCGTCGTGTCCTTAATTAATATTCTTCATTCACCCAGCATCTACTATGTTTTTAAGGATGTGCGTATGACCACAAACTTTCCCAAGTATTCCCAGCCATAATAGAGAGATACATGACCGTATACAAATGTCAGCAAGGTTTGAAATGATTATGTTTTAGTCAAACATTATATAAATTTGCAGTCTATAAACATTATATCAATATGCAGTCTATAAATGATTTGTAATTATGTTCCGTCCCGCGGCTGAATCTAGTTAGTTATACTATGTCATTTATCGTCTCACATAGTTCTAAAACTCAGAAATACTCCGTCCACCAGAAGCTTTTGATACCTTTGCTGGGTATTCTCCATGGAAGTTTCCTCCTGAGATGGTCTCTCCTCTCTCTGCAAACACCATCTTTTTCAGACATTTAAGGATAAAACTGGCACAGAATGTAGAAATGGTCAAATTTGGTCAGGGGGAATAGTTGGTGAATAATTTGGTCACACATACACACACACAGTGAAGGATACAGGGTTGTCGGTGGCGCTGTTAATCTCGGTGTTGATGATTTTCTGGGTAAAATCTATTGTGTCATTCACAATACCGTGGACCTGTGGATGAAAAGAAAAGACAAGGTTGAGTTGAGTCCTGACCTGGAGGGGATTCTCTGTGAACTATGAAACTCTGTGACCTCTGACCCCTATGTTAAGTCACCTGAGGACAGCAACGCATGGTGTAGGCATCCTGGACTCTGTCACAGAACCGATGGCTCTCTGTAGAAGAACAAGAACAGAACATTACTTTTATTGTCCAATTAATACTTTATCCCAACTTCTCCAAAAGACAGGCACACACACACACATGGACACCCGCACGCACACACACACACACACACACACACACACACACACACACACACACACACACACACACACACACAGGAGTGGTAGTACAGCACCCTGATCCATTCACTCACCTGCGATCTCTGAGGGATGGTGGTCTGAGTCCAGTAAGGCGCGGAACCTCATGGCCACTTCTATCTGTCCTGGATGGGGCCGCAGAGCGTGGATATCTAGAATGATGGAGGACTGAGTTAGCATAGCGTAGCGAAATCAGTCTCAATCATGACGTTTTAGATCGGTCATGGTGGTCGGCAGTTGGTAAAAGTGCTAGAAAATGACAAAGGTGTGATTGTATGTC
>NC_068437.1:51917677-51924108 GCF_023373465.1 Oncorhynchus keta | reverse complement strand
CTACACACACAAAGTATATATTTTTTTTTATTTGAACCTTTATTTAACTAGGCAAGTCAGTAAAGAACAAATTCTTAATTACAATGACGGCCTACGCCAGCCAACCCTGGATGACGCTGGGCCAATTGTGCGCTGCCCTATAGGACTCTCAATCGGCCGATTGCGATACAGCCTGGATTCGAACCAGGCTGTCTGTAGTGATGCCTCTAGCACTGAGATGAGGTGCCTTAGACCGCTGCGCCACTCTGGAGTCCTTATATGCACTCACTGATCCCCTTGAGCGCCTCAGTTAACTAACACTAACTTTAGAGTGAACACTAACCCTCCATGCTCAAAGGCTTGGAAAGTGCCCTTGAAAACCACCAGGTTGATTGGGTGAAAGCACACACATACACACGCATCCCTCCGTCTCGTCTCACCACTGTCGAAGGCCTTGGAGGTCCCCTTAAGCACCTCCAGGGTGATTGCAGCGATGATGTCCGCCTGCCTGGCGATGGCCTGGGCTCTCTCCACCGCCTCTGCCCCCAGAGACGTGATCATCTGGGTACCATTAATTAACGCCAGGCCCTATGGGCAGGGGAGAGAGTTGGCTTTTAACCCAGTCCCCACACAAACATCCCCTTGGAAACCAGGGTTAGCCCAAACAACTGTGGTCCAGAGAGCTGAAATGAAGAAGAGTTGGTCCAACCAGAGCCCAGTGACATGTCAAATAGAGGAGTCTCATCCCATCAAAACAACTCTCTCAAGGACTGGAGTTAAACACCTTTGTTGTGGAAAATCAGAGAACATTCTGTTTTGTCAGCAGCCATTTGCAAACGGATTGAAGTTGGTTTGTTGTAAATGGTACACAAATACACAGTGTGAACTCAAAGCAACCGCTCCATGGAGTGACAAAGAACAACAGAAGAGTAGATGAGTATGTTCGCTTTACCTCCTTGGGCTTCAGTGATATTGGCTTGAGTCCATGAGCCTCGAGTACCTGGGCAGAGGGATGAAAGGGGACAAGAGGGGAAAAGCAAATGTAAAAGGTCAAGGGTTGTAGAAAAACAAACATGTTTTCTCCTCTGACCTCTCAGTAGTCAGTCTACCACTGTGTTGATCCCAATGTCAACATTTTCCCTGGATATTGTGCAATGTCCCCATCATCCAGGAGTTCCAGTGACATCAGTTTGCTAGTTATACAGTTACACGCCGTCGTTATAAATAAGAATTTTCCCTGAATTGCCTGGTTACATAAAGGTAAAAGAGAACATGAAATAAATGCAGTGATATGACTTACGTATTTGGCGTCGGCCCATCCACTCTTGGGCGACCACATCTTGCCTTCTCCCATCAGCCCCAGAGCCAGGTGGGAGAGAGGGGCCAGGTCTCCGCTGGCACCTACTGTCCCCTTCTCAGGGACGAAGGACAGGCAGGACGCTATAAGGAGAAGACAATCGGAGATGTGAGAGATAGACCCCAGTCAACGTTTCCCTGTTTCTGTTTGTTTAACATTGCTGTTGTTTCAATGAAAGACTCTCTGAAGTGGCCCATTCAATGGAAGTAATGGAACCAAAATAACAAATGGAACCAAAAGAACCAATGGAAGAAAATAACTTACGGAACCAAAAGAACATATGGAACCAAAAGAACATATGGAACCAAAAGAACATATGGAACCAATGGTTACTCCTAGGAGTAACACTGGATGCTCAGTTATCATGGTTAAGTCAAATTGACAAAGTTGTTGTGAAGATGGGTAGAGGTACACTATATATACAAAAGTATGTGGACACCTGTTCAAATTAGTGGATTCTGCTATTTCAGCCACACTTGTTGCTGACAGGTCTATAAAATCGAGCACATAGCCATGCAATCTCCATAGACAAAACATTGGCAGTAGAATGGCCTTACTGAAGAGCTCAGTTAATTTCAACGTGACACTGAAGTCAGTTCATCAAATTTCTGCCATGCGAGAGCTGCCCCGGTCAACTTTAAGTGCTGTTATTGTGAAGTGGAAACATCTAGGAACAACAACAGTTTTAATTAAACACGTGAATTCTTTAGATAAAGGGTTCTTTAATATGTCTAATATAGTATGGAACACGACTGTAAAAGGGTGGTATAACCTTTGACCTCTATCATGGCTTTCCCTTGTGGGTTGATCAGCCTCAGGGGATGGCCATTTGGATAGTTAATTTGAGGTCATTTGTGATACTGATTTCAAGGTAAATGAATTATGATGGAGTTTATAGCTCTTGGACATAATTGTAGTTTGAACCACAGAGGAGAAAGTGGAATTGAGACAGGGCAAATTATGGGGAGAAGGGAAATAGACTCTAGTGAGAATAAGAAAGAGGTTCAGGATTCTGTTGTAAACACTGACTGTGAAGGTTTAGAATTGGCTACTATTGATTTGGTATTACAACAGGAACAGAAATCCTATTTATCATCGATAATAAATAGGGGAAGTTATGGTCCTTTGAGGTTTGGACAGGACATATTTTAAGCAAATAGGGCAGGAAAATACAATGAGATAGAAAAATAGTGATTTTATAAGCATGAAAATTATTTATGAAAATAAATAAGTTGCAGTTCTTAGGGATGGTAAATTACTGTAGATAAGGTATCCCACACTATGCAACATATATTAAATTATTGATGAGACTGAAGGGTTACTGTTTAAATATAATAATCTCCGGCACGGCCCACGCTTGGATTGCGTCCTACCTGACAGGTCGCTCCTACCAGGTGGCGTGGCGAGAATCTGTCTCCTCACCACGCGCTCTCACCACTGGTGTCCCCCAGGGCTCTGTTCTAGGCCCTCTCCTATTCTCGCTATACACCAAGTCACTTGGCTCTGTCATAACCTCACATGGTCTCTCCTATCATTGCTATGCAGACGACACACAATTAATCTTCTCCTTTCCCCCTTCTGATGACCAGGTGGCGAATCGCATCTCTGCATGTCTGGCAGACATATCAGTGTGGATGACGGATCACCACCTCAAGCTGAACCTCGGCAAGACGGAGCTGCTCTTCCTCCCGGGGAAGGACTGCCCGTTCCATGATCTCGCCATCACGGTTGACAACTCCATTGTGTCCTCCTCCCAGAGCGCTAAGAACCTTGGCGTGATCCTGGACAACACCCTGTCGTTCTCAACTAACATCAAGGCGGTGGCCCGTTCCTGTAGGTTCATGCTCTACAACATCCGCAGAGTACGACCCTGCCTCACACAGGAAGCGGCGCAGGTCCTAATCCAGGCACTTGTCATCTCCCGTCTGGATTACTGCAACTCGCTGTTGGCTGGGCTCCCTGCCTGTGCCATTAAACCCCTACAACTCATCCAGAACGCCGCAGCCCGTCTGGTGTTCAACCTTCCCAAGTTCTCTCACGTCACCCCGCTCCTCCGCTCTCTCCACTGGCTTCCAGTTGAAGCTCGCATCCGCTACAAGACCATGGTGCTTGCCTACGGAGCTGTGAGGGGAACGGCACCTCAGTACCTCCAGGCTCTGATCAGGCCCTACACCCAAACAAGGGCACTGCGTTCATCCACCTCTGGCCTGATCGCCTCCCTACCACTGAGGAAGTACAGTTCCCGCTCAGCCCAGTCAAAACTGTTCGCTGCTCTGGCCCCCCAATGGTGGAACAAAATCCCCCACGACGCCAGGACAGCGGAGTCAATCACCACCTTCCGGAGACACCTGAAACCCCACCTCTTTAAGGAATACCTAGGATAGGATAAAGTAATCCTTCTCACCCCCCCTTAAAAGATTTAGATGCACTATTGTAAAGTGGCTGTTCCACTGGATGTCATAAGGTGAATGCACAAATTTGTAAGTCGCTCTGGATAAGAGCGTCTGCTAAATGACTTAAATGTAAATGTAAATAGACAAGCACATATACATCTAAGAACATACAAAGCAGCACCGATAACTCTTAAAGTAGATAAGATACTTGACAGAGAATTGATACAGGATAGACATGAACAGACGCCCAAGGGAGAATTGGACGTGTGGAGAATGAAAGGGGCGCTCCTACATGATAATGTCAGACATAAGGATAATTTACTAATCTTACCTAAGTCATTGTTTAGAGATGCGGCAAGGTTGTTACCTGGGCGGAGCCAGGTATCAAAGGGGGGAAGGGTCAATTGTGGCCTAGGATAGGACGGGGCCTAGGGGGACCTAGGATAGGACACTTTGCTAACACTTTGCTAACAAGTAGGCATAAAAGTTGAAGATAGAACAAATGAGAAACTGTTTGTTAACCAAACCTGTATGTCCAAGATTTTATGCACTACAGGTGAATTACAGGAGAAGGTGATTCACTCAATCCAGTCCCTGAGGAGAATAGACGGGAAGCAGCCCCGTTGGGAGGGGCCATACCAAGCACACCCTGGTGACAGCCTTCGCTGTGAGAATAGCTGAAAGAGCTACCTGGGTTCATATCACACACTGCAAAAGGGTAAGACACAATGACACTGTCGAACAATCACAGTGCTAGAGAGGAGAACCGAAACCAACAGGGTTCGGGGGTCATCTCTCTAATGAAGATTCCCTGACCCAGTCCTTTCCCTACTGTGAGCGTTCATAGAAGTGAAAGTGTGGGCTGGCCTCTGGCTGGTGATATGTTCTCTAGGAGGGGGTGGAGCTTTACAGGAGTGTGCTGATTGGTCTGAGTTGTCTTATTGTGAAAGGTTCTCATTTCCAGGACTCTGGAGAAATTGATGAGACAACAGATAGTGAGATACGGGCCGATTCCGAGCTCGGACCAGTGGAATGATATGTGGACCAGTGGAATACATGACTCTAGACCTAGCAGATGGATCCGGCTCCTTCACATACGAGGAGCCTATGTTGGATGAAACCATTTTTAATGTTTAGGTTCTCTCTTGTTTTGATGTTTAGACTGTTTTTTTTATGAAGATTATAACGAAAATCCTGACAAGAAGAGTTATGATTCTGATGTAGGCCTAGAACAGTCAATGTAAATACATATACTGGTCTTTGCTGGGTTTAATTTGGATAACTAGAAATAGTTTTAATAAAAATAGATGTGCTTTTTAATATTTTAATAAAAATAGATGTGTGCTTTTTAACATTCTAATAAAAATAGGTGTGATTGGGTGTATAATATTTCACCATAGGGTGGATATGTTATGGGATTTTTATGAATAATGACTCAATTATGTATACATTTAACTTATAACTATAACTAAACAGAATACTACTCTGTTACTGTATGAATGTATGAATCGTATTATGATCATAATACTGAATATAATGTGTGTAGTTTTAGCCAAGAATTAGAAGGACTTTCTGTTCCTTGTTAGAAATTAATGGATCTATCAATTTGTAAGTCGCTCTGGATAAGAGCGTCTGCTAAATGACTTAAATGTAAATGTAAATGTAAATCAGACTGGCTGGAATACTGTGTTCCTTACAGGACATTCTGTCCCTACCCAGGGATGTGAGAGACCTTTGGCTTGTAGTAGATTGTTTAACACAGGGGTGTCAAAGTCAAATGGACGGAGGGTCAAATAAAACATTTAGCTACAAGCCGAGGGCCGGACTGTTCGAATGTTCATTGAAAAATTTTTAAATGACGCATATAGTCTAGTGAACCTAATTGAACCTACTGAAAACCTAACAAATATATTCCAATATGATCAGATAAATAAAGCAATATTTTCTTATGACTCTGTCAGTAATCTTTAATTTTCAACAGACACAAAAGACAAATTTCCTTTATATAAAAATCCCCATAACATGAACATTAAATGAAAGAAACCGGTATTCAAGGCACCATCAGTAGCCTATATTTTCTATTTTAGCAAAAGTGGGCTAAATTTACTTCAAAGAAAAAAAACAATAATAGCAATTTTCTATCATCCACTCAACTGAAATATTTTTAAAATATAATTGGATTGAAATACAATAAAATAAAGTGCAAAAATCTATTAATCAAAAACAACACTTTGTTTAAGGAGAAGTAACATGCAGTGAAAACAAATATTAAACTTTAACTTTTAAACTTGAACTGAGTAAAAACTCTAAATATGTGATTGCACAGTAATGTTCACTTGTTTGAGGTTGAGGGTGATACTTGGTGGTGTCCCATCTTTTCCACAAGTTCATCAATGTTCGGGGGTAAGGCTCTGAGCTGAGGAAATCCTCAGAATTGAGTGGAGGTGTTCAGCAGTAAGTCGACTTCTGTGTGATGTTTTGTTCAAGTTCATCAAAGAAAACAGTTGTTCACACAGGTATGTGCTGCCAAACATAGACAACGTTTGAGCAGCCTGGATGCGCAGCTGGGGCATTGTGTCGGGAGGAAACGGGCGAACTCCGCAGCACCCACTGCCGCATATTTTGCCCTCAGTGCATCATTGCATTGGAGGTCAATCAACTCCATTTGGAGGTTTGGTGGTGAGCTTTCCACGTCAACAGCA
>NC_068437.1:51885287-51917577 GCF_023373465.1 Oncorhynchus keta | reverse complement strand
GTGCTATGACTATGTACCGCTATAGAGGGTAGTGCATATGGCCCAGTACATCACTGAGGCCGAGCTCCCTGCCATCAAGAACCTCTATACCAGGCGGTGCCAGAGGAAGGCCCTAAAAACACTCCAGTCACCCAAGTCATTGACTTGGCAAGCGGTACAGATGCACCAAATCTGGACCCATTAGGACCCTGAACAGCTTCTGCCCCCAAGCCATAAGATTACAAAATAGTTAGTTAAATATTTAAACTCACCCGGACTATCTGCATTGACCCTTTTTTTCAACTTTATTTAATGCAACAAATGATGTGGTAAATGGTGTTGTTTTTTTTTGAATGAATGATGATTGCAGAATCATTTTTGAAGGTACGCAGGGCACATGTCACCACGTACAAATCTTTCTGTCCGTGCTGCAGCCTGCTATATCATACACTAATACAGAACTATTAAAGGCTCTGTGCACCACTTTTGTGAGAATTTTAAAAAATGCATTTTTTTTTTTTTATTCTGACTTTTCAGGGTGTGCTGCAGCACCCTCAGCACCCCTACTTCCTGTGACTATGTATACCTGAGACATGAAATAGATAGATGGGGGGGTATACGGGTTGGCCAAATTATTAATGTGTAATTTGTCTAAATGGGTAATGGAAACACTTCAACCACTACATTTTTATAGGACACTTTTAGTTTTTTACAGCTGTTTTAATGGAAACACATTTTTCTATCCGAACTTTCTAAATGTCCACAGAAAAATAACTGAACTTAATGGAAACATAGCTACTGTTAGTCTACACTTGTTTTTTTTAATGAAACGTGGCAAATACAATTGTATTTTATTTGATGTCAGCTTAACTGTTGAGTAAGTTGGAGAGTTACAATATTACCATGTGTGTTATAATCGAGAGCAATGTTGGCCATCGGCGCATAGAAAGAGTTCGAGAGAGAGAGAGAGAGAGAGAGAGAGGGAGAAAGAGAGAGAAAGAGAGCGAGACAAAGATACATTGCTCATATTTCATATATTGACATATTACATATCACGCTCATTACATACTGTCATCACGTCGTCATTGTCGTCACATACCATACATATCTACACATATTCATATACTGTCATATTACTACATTGACATATCACATTATCGTCGTCATCACATTATTGCCACTGTCACACATTAATGCTATCATTCTATTCGTCATTCGTGCATATTCATTGCCACATACGTCATTATTCACATACGTCACACATCATGTCGTCATTATCACACGTCGACATTGACGTCACATCATACATTACGTCATTATTACTACATCATTATTCACATTATTCATCATCCGTACATTATCCACATATTACATATTATATTATTACACATATTCATTATTCACATATTTATTATTATTGACATATTCAAACATTATTCACATATTCATATTATTATTCATATTATTATTATTATATTACATATATTATTACATATTATCATTCGTTCATTATTATGTCATTATTCCACATATATATTCATATTATTATTATCATTTACATCATATCACATTATTACTATTCATTATTATTCGCTATTATTATTATCTATTATTATTATTACATTATTATTATTATTATTATTACATATCATATTATTACTATTCATTATTATTCATATTATTATTACATATACATATTCACATATTATTACATATATATTACATATTATTATTATTATTCACATATTATTCACATATTATTACATTATTACATATACATATTATTATTATTATCATATTATCACATATTATCATTACATATTATCATTATTCACACATTACTCATATTATTCATTACATATTCACATATTATTATCATACATATACGTACATATTATCATCATTATCATTACAACATTATTCACATTATACATTCATATTATCTACATATTCACATATATTACATTATCTATTCACATATTCATATCTACATATCTACATATATCTATATTCATATATTCATATTATATCACATATTCTAGCATATTATCCATACTATCATTCACATATTATCATTACCAGTACATATTACTATTGACTATATATACATATTATGTATACATAATCGACATTATTATTATTCATACATATTATTATTATCATATTATTACATTATTCACATATTATTATTATTATTATTCACATTATATTCACATATTATTACATATTCACATATTATTCATATATTATTCACATATTATCTACATTATTACATTATTATATATCTACATATTCACATATTCATATTATTATTCATTATTATTCCATTATTATTATTCACATATTATTATCACATCATTCACATATTATTCATTATTATATATTCACATTATTATTATCATTATTATTCATATATTCATATTATTATTATACATATTCACATATTATTCATTACATTATTATACATTATTCACATATTACACATTATTATTATTATTATTCACATTATCATATTATTCATTATATATTACATATTCATCACATTATTCATATACATTATTCACATATTCATATTATCACTATTCATTATTATTCATTATTATTCATTCATTATTCACATTATTCACATTATTCACATTATTATTATCATTATTCATATATTACATATTACACATTATTATATATTATCTATACATTAATATATTCATACACATTATATTATCTATTATTATTATTCATACACATTATTCATATCATCATTATTCATATATCTACATATTATTATTATTCACATATTACATATTCACATTATTATTACATTATTCATATATATTATTATTATTCATATATTATCATTCATTATCTATTATTCACATATTCATATTATTATCCATATTATATCATTATTACATATTCACATATTACACATTATTATTACATATTACATACATACCATATTATTAACATTATCATATTCAACATTATTCACATTGTCATTATCCACATATCACTTCACTATCGCATTAATAACATTATTCACACATTCAATACATTCACATTATACGCATTATCACACACACATTACGTCATTATTCACACATTACACATACTATTATTCATATACGTCATTATCTGCACATATTAATATTCATGACATTATTCATACATACACATCGTCTCACATATTGTCATATTCAACATTACGTCATATTATATGTCATACACTATATATTCATATTGTCATATTATGCCATTACAAACATTATTCGATATCAGTGACATTATTCATATTATTCACATATATCATTATTCACATCATCATTATCAGACATTATATAACATTATTCATATTACTATCATTATTCATACACATCATATATGTCATTATTCGATATTATCATTACGTCGATATTACATTTCACAACATTACACATTGATCATTATTCACTATTCAAACATTATCTCACATTATCATATTCACATATTGTTACATTATTCACATATTCATTCACATTACTATTACTCATCATTACTGCAACATTATCATACATCATTCACATATTATCTCACATTATCTATTACTTATTATCCCATTATTATTCATTACTGATATTCAACATTATTGTCATTATTCACATTATTCATTATTCATTCATTATTGATCATTCACACATCACGTCATTATTCATATTACATATCCATATTATCATTCATTACCACATATACATCACATCATCTGCATTATCATTATTCATCACACTATTGTCCATTACCACATATGTCATTATTGTCATTATTCATATTACACATATTACATCATTATCACATTATCATACGTCATATTCATATTGCCATTATTCATTATTACGTCATATCATTAGTCATATCATCACATACGTCATTATTCACATCATTCATTATTCATTATTACATTATCTCACATACATCATTATCACACATTGCTCGATTACATTACGACATTATTATCATCCATATACACATTGACATTATTATTGTCATCCACATTATTCACATTCATTACACACATATTATCACACATTATTACACACATTATCATTATCATATTACACATATCATTCATATTACCATCATTATTATTATTATCCGTTATTATCACATTACATTCAACATTATTACACATTATCTACATTACATATATTCATTATCACACATTCATATTATCCACATGATATCTGAAACTATTATTACGATATTCATGTTTATATTCAAGACATTATTCATGATTATCTATTATTATCATTATCACATTATCATTATTCACATTACGTCATTCACATATTACATTACACATATACACATGTCATTATTCATCATCTCATTCACATTATTATCACATACGTCATCCGTCATATTATTCACATTATTATTATTCATTATTACATATTATTACTCGACATTGTCATTCAACATTCATATCATCACATTATTCGTCATATCACTCATCATCATTATTCACCACTATTATCCATTAACATATTCATTGCTCATCACATTATTCACACATACATTACATCATTATTCATTGTCATTACATATATCTACATTATTATTATTATTATTCATTATCGTCATTCAACGATATGCCACATTATTCATATTACGTCATACACATACACACATTACATTATTCAGTCACATTATCGTCATTACATACATTACATATCTGCTCATATTCACATTATCAATTATTCGACATTATTATTATCTAGTGACATTATTGTCATTATCTCAGACATTATTATTCATATCATTATTCATTATTATCACACATACATCATCACATTGCCACATTATCATTATTATCCACACACATATCGTCACACTGTCGATTATTCCACATACATTAACATTGTCACTGTCATTATTCATTAATGTCATTACACACACATTATCTCACATACATATTCACATTACTCATCATTACATACATTATTACCGACATTATCATTGTCTATTCATCATTCAATACACATTATCTCATTCACATACATTATCTACATATTGTCGATATTCATATTATTATTCATATATTGGCCTAATATTATTATTATTATTATTATTACATATTATTGGTCTACATATTACCCTATATTATTATTCAAGCATATTATTATTATTTCTATTCACATATTCCGCAAGAGCGAGAGAGAGCGAGAGAGAGCGAGAGAGAGAAAGAGAGAGAAAGAGAGCGAGAGAGAGAAAGAGAGAAAGAGAGGAAGAGAGAGAAAGAGAGCGAAAGAGAGAGAAAGAGAGAGAAAGAGGATGTAAAGAGAGCGAGAGACAGAGCGAGAGAAAGAGGGAGCGAGAGAGAGAAAGAGCGAGAGAGAGAAAGAGAGCGAGAGAGAGAAAGAGAGCGAGAGAGAAAGAGGAGTGAGAGAGAGGAGAAAGAGAGAGAGAGAGAGAGAGAAAGCGAGATATATATATTATATCATATATATATACGTCATTATTTTTATTATTCATTATTATTATTATTCATATTATTATCACGTTACATTGTCCTGTTATTATTATTGTCACATATTACATATTCATATATTATTGCCATCATTGATTCTACATATTACATACATTACTATTACGTCATTATCTCACATATTATTCATTGTCATTCATTGTCATTACATCACATTACGTCGCACATTATTACACTATTCATATCATCATATTTCATATTATTATTCACATATTATCATTATCATTATTACATTATTATCACATATTCACATATTATTCGACATATTCATCATACTCACATTACATACATTACATCATTCATTATTACATTCATTATTACATCGATATCACACATTATTATTCAAACATTATCACATTCATCCACATACTACATTATCACACACATATTCACATATTACATTACATCATTATCTACATACACATTATCATATCATTATCTATATCCACATATTCACATTATTCACACATTATTCACACGTCATTATTCACATACATATCATCATTATTCACACATTATCCATATCATTACATATTCAAGCATATTATTAACATTATCCGTACTACATATAATACTACACATATTATTATTCATTCATCATACATCTACATATCATATACATCATTATTCATTACCACATTAACATTATACTCATTGTCATATTATTGTCATTATTCATACATCACATTATTGTCATTATTCATACATTCACATTATTATTCACATATTCATTATTCATTATTATTACATACCATTATTATCTACGACACACATATTCATCATTCATTCATATCATATTATCCACACATCATTATTCATATTATCATCACACATTATCATTCATGACATTATTATTCACATATTATTCACATATCACACATCTATCGACACATTACGTCTATTCATACTACTATTATTGAACCATTGTCATTACATTATTACTATTATTATATCATTATTATTCATTATTCCACGATCATTATTACGTCATTATTCGCATATTATATACATTATTATTACATATTGTCACATATTCATTCACATATTATTACTTAATATTGTCATATTTACACATATTCCACATACATATTATTATTCATACACACATTATGTCATATCTACACACATTCATATTCATTACTATCATATTATCATTATCCATATTCATTATTACTATCATTCACACATTGCTCATTCATACATTATTACCATTCGATATTAATATCATTCACATATTACATTATTCGATACATTATGCTCACATATCTGCATTGCATCACACATTATTACATCACATATTATTAACATTATTATCACACATTATTCGATATCATTCACTCGACATATGTACATTATATTGTCATTATTATTATTCATCATACATTACACATATTCAACACATCACTATTGTCATTCACATTATCACATATTCACATATTCATTATTATTCATATTATTATTACATATTAATATTATACATCATATTATTATATCATCACATTACGCATTATATACATATATATACATATATTATATTATTCACATTATTATCATTACTATTCATTATTATTACATTATTATACGTCTACATTATCACATACATTATCACACATCATTACATCATTATATATCATATTATCATATTCAACATATTATTATTATTCATTATTATTCACATTATTTCATATTCATATTGCTATTCATATTCACATATTCAGATATTATTACATATTCCATTATTATTTCGATATTCATATTATTAATATTACATTAATATTCATTATTCACATATATCATATTAACTTACATACACATACATTATTCCAAACATATTGTCATTATTATTCAAACATTATTCATATTATTGTTATCTATTACACATTACTCACATATTACACATTATTACTATCATACATATTGTCTCATATTCATTCATTAGTCACATATTCACATTATTATCCATATTACATACATTCCATATTATTATTATTATTATCATTATTACATTATTGTCATTCACATATTAATATTATTATCATTATATCATTATTACATATTATTCACACATTATTGTCATATACATATTATTATTATCATATTATTCACATATTATCATTATCACATTCACACATTATTCATCATATTATCATTATTCCACATATTATTCACACTCACATTACTCATTCACATACATTATCATTATTCATATTATCACATTACATATTCATTATTATTCATTATTCACATTACATATTCATCATACATTATTCACACATTATTATTATTACATTATCCACATATTACATATACATATTATTCACATACATCATTATTACGTCATTATTATTGACACATATTACATATTCATACATTCATTATTATCATACATTACATTATTCATTCACATATACTATCATTACTACATATACATCTATTCACATATTATTATTGTCATATTCATCATTCACATATTATTATTATTATTACATATATTATTCATATTATTACATACATATTCACATATTCACATATCACTACATACATATTATATATATATTACATATTATTATTATCATATTATTACATATTATTCATATATCATTCACATATTATTATATATTATTACTATATATTCATATATATCATATACACATTATTATTCATTATTCATCATACATTATTATTCATTCATTATTCACATTATTATTATTCATATCATATTCATATTACATATTATTGTCATATTCATATCATTATTATTATTATCATATTACATTCACATATTGTCAT
Organism: Oncorhynchus keta; assembly: GCF_023373465.1. Classification (NCBI taxonomy): domain Eukaryota; kingdom Metazoa; phylum Chordata; class Actinopteri; order Salmoniformes; family Salmonidae; genus Oncorhynchus; species Oncorhynchus keta. The sequence continues at coordinate 51,909,290 of NC_068437.1, read as the reverse complement.
GAATATTCATTCACATTGTCATTATTCATGCACATATTCCATATTATTATTATTATCATTATTCACATTATTATCATTATTCATTACATACATATTCACATTATTATCATCATACATATTATCATATTATGTCATATTCAATTACATTATTATTACATATTATTCATCATTCATAACATTCACATCATTATTCATTATTATTATTCATTCACATATTGTCATTATTCATATATTCATCATTATTACTATTATTCATTACATATTATTATTATTACATACATATATTATTCATATTATTATTATTATTCATTATTATTCACATTACTGATATCATATTATTAATTACACATATTCACATATTGTCATATCATTCACATATTATTATTACATATATATTCACATTATTATTCATATTATACATATTACATTACTTATCATCCATTATTATGTCATTCACATACTTCATTATTCATTATCATATCCACACATATCTCATTATTCATTATTGACATGCTCATATTCATTATTACATTCGCATACTCATATTTACACATCGTCATTACACATTATGTCATCATTCGATATTCATTACATATTATTCACATCATTACATTACACATACATTACACATATTCACATTATTACACATATTGTCATACATATTATTATTATTATTACATTATTATCATGTCATTGCACATTATCATTATTAACATTATCACATTATCATATATCCACATTATCGACATTATCACATTATTGCCATTACATATTATTATTATTCAAATCATTACATCATATTCACGACATTATTCACATATGTTCATTATCGCATAATATCATTCATTATCAGTTCACATTACACTCTACATTATTCACACATTACACATATGTCATTATTCACATTACGTCATTATCACACACACACTATTATCATTATTCATTACACACATATCTCACATACATATCCACATTATTACTGTCATTATTCACATATTCATATTCACATTATTACATTACATATTATTCACATATTATCATTATTCACACACATATTCACATATTATTCTATTATTATCATCACATTACACATTATTACATATTCACATACTATCACATATTCATTACATTGATTATTATTCGTCATTATTACATATCTCACATATTCATTATTACGTCATTATCATTACATATTCCATACACACGTCATTATCCGCATTGACATTATTCGATCATTCACATTATTACATATTATCATTACATCATTACGTCATCATTATCCACATATTATTATTCATATTCACATTACTCACATTATTGTCATTATCTTATTCATTGACATTCATATTATTCACATACATATTCATACATATATCGACATTATACATATTACATATTCACACATTGCCATTATCATTAATACATTATTGCCACATTACATACATTCACATATTATTCCATACATTCACATTGTTATTCACATTCACATACATTATTATTATTGTCATATTACTATCATTCCATATTATTGTCATTATTCATCTACATATTCATACATCACATTATTCATTCATATTACTCATTATTCATATTCACATTATTACATATTATTATTATTCACATTACGTCATTATTCATATACATTATCATTATTCACATTACGTCATTACACATTCACATATTCATTATTACATACATATTCATATATTCATTCATATCTATCTATTATTATTCCACATTATTATCATATATTCACATACATACTGTACATTAACATCATTCACATTGTCTCACATCATTATCTACACATCATTATTCGTTATCATTCCGTCATATTCATTAATATTCACATACTATTATTCACGTCATTATCCACACACATATTGTCTATTATTCACGACATTACTACATCATTCATTACATATTCATATTCATTATTATCACATTATATTATTCATTATTCAAACATTATTCATTATTGTCGATATTCAATATATTATTGTCATTCACATATTCATTATTCACTATATTATTCATTACATATTATCATTATTATTACGTCATTATTCATATCATTCATTATTCACATTATTACATATTATTCACATATCGTACATTATCTACACATTATACATTCATCATTATTACACATTATCATTCATTACATATTATTCATGTCATTATTCGACATTATTATCATTATTCATCACATTATTGTCATATTCACACATTATTATTCACTATTGTCGATTATTCATATCATACACATATTCATACATTATTCGTCATTATTCATTATTATTATCGTCATTATTGCACATTATTCGCTCATATCATATTACATTATTACACATTATTGTCATACATATTATCATTCACATTGTCATCTATCGACATTATTGTCATATTACACATACATATTCATTATTCAACACATTATTGCCATATTCATTATTCACATTATCATTATCACGTCATTATCACATTATTACACATTCATTATTACTTATTCACACATACACACATTACACATCATACACATTACACACATATCATTAATCCACATTACGTCATTATCATCATTATTCATACATTACTATCATTATTGTCATTACATTATTACGTCATTACATCATATATACATATTATTACTACATTATCATTATTCACATTCATTCATATTATAACATATCCACATATCTATTATTATCACATTATTCATTACACATTATTATCACACATACATTATTACACATTCACACATTCATTATTACATATTATCACATTACACATTATCGATCATGCATCATTAGTCATCATTATTCACACATATCATTATTATCATCATTCACATATCACATCATTCATACACATATTACATATTCATTGTACACATTGCTACATCATCATTCATATTAAACATTATCACATTCCATTATTATCGATATTGTCATTATTACACATTCACATATTAATATCATCTACATATGTCATTATTATTCATTACGTCGATATTCACATTATCATACGTTGATATTCACATTCATTATTGCTCATTATTCACATATATTCACATATTATTCATTATTATTCACACACACATTATTACATTTCATATTCACATATTACGTCATTATACATCATTATCTCCTATTATTATTCGTCATTCACATTACGTTTCATTACATTATTCACAGTCACATTATTACACACATCACACAACACATATATCACATTATTCATATATCATATATTCACATTGTCATCATTCACATATTGTCATATATCATATTCATCATTATCCACATTATTACATTATGTCATTATTACCATATTGTCATTCATACATTATCAATATTACACATTATTCACATTATTCATTATCATTATTGTCATTATCACACATTGTCATCATTCACATTATTACACACATTATTACATTATTCAACATTATTCACATTGTCATATTCAAACATATTCATCATTATTCACATTATTATACATTATCATATTCATCATACATTATTATTATCATATTATTGTCGATATTCAAACATATCTACACATTCAATACATCTACATTACATTGTCGCATATATGACATTATTGTCATTATTCGTCATATTATTGTCATATTCACACATTATTATTACGTACATTACATTATTATTCACATATTACTACTATTATTGCACATTCATTGTCGATATTCACATATTCGCATTATTCATCATTATTCACACATTATTGTCATTATTATTCACACATTATTATCATATATTCACATTATTATTATCATATTCACATATTATTACATTATCACATTATCATATCCACTATTATCACACATTACTCGACATTACATTATTCACTTATTGTCATTATATCATTATTGTCCACATTACATTGTCATTCATACACATATACATTAACATTATTCACATTCATTATTCATGCACATATTCACACATTACTACGTCATTCACATTCACATCATTACACATCATTATTCACATTATTCATATATATTATTGCTCATTACGTCATTATCCACATACATTCATACTGTCATTATTCACACATTGTCGATTATTCATTATTCATTCATTATTCACATCATTATCACACATTATCCACACACACATTACTCATCATTCACATCACACATATTCATCACATTAATATTATTATCATATTCATACACATTATCAATGTCATTATTCATCACATATCATCACATATACTTGTCATTACGTCGTCATACATCATCACATCTACATTCACACATATTCATTATTCATTCATTGCCATATTCGCATATTCACATTATTCGTCATATCACATTATCATTATTCATTATCATTACATTCACATTATTACTGTCACACATTGTCATTATTCACATTATTGCTCATATCCACATTACATTCATATCACATCACACATATTCATTATTGTCATATCTATATTACGTCATTATTCATTAATATCATTATTCACACATTATTACGTCATTCATACATTATTACATATTATCTACATATTCACATATCAATATTCATACATTATTCATTACACATATTATCGTCATTATTCACATTATTATCATACTGATATTCCACACATTATTCCGATATTATCACATATTATCACATATCATACATCATTATTCACATTATTCACATTATTGTCATTATCATATCACACATTATTACTCATATTCATCATTACATCATTATTACATTATCACATTATTAACATTACATACATTACATATCATATCATTATTATTGTCGACATATTATTATTGTACATTACACATTATCATCATTCATATTAATATTATTCATTACACATTATTCATTGCGACATTACTGTCATTATCCACATTATCATATTCATTATTATTATTATTCACATTACGTCATATCTACATATTATTATTATCTACATTATTCATATTATTCACATATTACACATTATCGATCACATCATCACATTATCACTCACATTATTCATTATCATTATTCACATTGTCATCACGTCATCACTATTCACACATTATCATTATCCATCATTATCACTACACACATCATCATTATTCACATATACATATTCATTATTCATTATTCACATATCATTATTATCATTATCTACATATCATCATTCACATTATCACACGTCATTATTACATCATTATTATTCACATATTCATCATTATCCACACACATTAATATGTCACATATATTACTATCATATTATTCAACACATATCCATATTGTCATGTCACATCATACATTATCTACATTACATTACTCACACATTATCATTATTATTGTCATCATTACATGTCGACTATTCACACACATTATTATCATTATGTCCATTATCATATTCCATTACACATTATTCACACATTACATATTGTCATTATTCACACATTACGTCATTATTCCACATATTCATATACATCACATTACATTATTATCATTATATATTACATTATTATCATTCACATATTCACATCATTCATTATTCACACATTACTCATATATCATTGTCACTATTGTCATTATTCACATACATATTCACATTATTACCATTATTCATTATTCACATTATTCATATTATCGATTATTCATTATTAATTCACATATTCACACATATTGTCATATTCACATTATTATCCACATATTACTATTATTATTCACATTATCATTATTCATCATTATTATCACACATTCGTCATTATTCCATACATTATTACATTATTCACGACATATTAATATTATCACATTATCACATATCATTGCCATTCATATCCACATTATCACATATTCCATATTATCATTATTCATTATTCACATTGTCATTATTCACATATTATCTACATATTCACATTATTATCATTATTCATTAATATTATTACATACATTATTACGTCTACATTACGTCATTACACATACATATTATTGTCACATATCATCATTCGTCTACATATTCATCATATTATTCACATACATTACACATCACACACATATTACATATTCACATTATTACACATTACGTCATTATTGTCGACATACGTCATTATTCACACATTATTCATTATTATCATCACATATTATTATTGACATTACGTCACATTATTCATGTCATTCACATATATTCATACATACATTCACATTATTATTAATCATATTATTCACATTACGTCATATATTCACATTATTTACATATTCACACATTATTCATTATTATGTCATTACTGTTCACACGTCATTACATATTAACATTATTCACATTATTACATATTGCATATTCAACACATTATTGTCATCACACATTACTATTCACATATCATCTCATTATTGTTCATTATTCATACATATTCACAACATTATTCACTATTGCTACATACATTCATAGCATTATTCATATTATTACTATCATTATTCACGTCATATTCATCATTATTCATATTATTATTCATTATCTACATATTACATTATCATATTACATCATTATTATATATTGTTCGTTATTCACATTATTACTATTAATATTACGTCATATTCACATTATTATTATTGCACATATTACTACATATTCATCATTATCACACATTATTATTATCACATTACACATATTACATATTATTATTCTATCATATACATATTATCATTATACATCGACATTGTCATACTCATCATTATCCACATATTGTCATTATACATATCATATTCTACATTATTATCGATATTATCATATTCACATATTATTATTATTCATTATTCACATTATTCACATTATTATTCATACATATTCATATTATTATTATTACATATTATTATTACATTATTATTACATATTCATATTCACATTATCATATTATTATCATATTCACATATTATTATTATCATACATTATTATTCCATATTACATTATTATTATTCATATTATTCATTATTATTCGACATATCATTATTCACATATATTATTATCATATTCACATTATTATCATACTATTATTACATATCATACATATTATTATTATTATATCATTATTCATTATTATTACACATTATTATATTATTCATTATTATTCATATTATTATTACATATTCACATTATTATTCATTATTCATTATTATTGACATTATTATTATTATCATTATTCACATTATTATTATTATTACACATTATTATCACATACATTACATATTATTATCATTACATATTACACATATTCATTATTATTCACATTATTATTCACATTATTATTATTCATTACATTATTATCACATATTATTACATTCACATATCATTACATATTATTATTCACATATTATCATTATTATCATCCACATATTACATTACATATTATTCATTATTATTCATATATTATTATTATTATTATTCATACATATTATTATTATCATTACTATCATTATTCACATATTATTATTATTACATATTATTCATATTCATTATATATTATTCGTTATTATTATTATTCATATCACATTATTATTATTATTCATTATTCACATTATTCATTATTCACATATTATTATTACTCATATACATATTATCATATATTACATACATATTCATATTATCATATACATATCATATTATTATTCATATTATTATTATTCACATTATTACTATTATTCATATTACATATCATATTATTCATTATTATTATTATCATATTATTATTATTCACATATTATTATATCTATCATTATTATTATTATCATTATTCGTCATATTATTCACACATACATATTATTATTCACATTATTATTCATCACATTATCATACATTATTATTATCATTATCACATATTATTATCATTCACATATTATTACATACATATTATCATTATTCACATATATTATTATTACTATTACATATTATCATATTATTCACATATTCACTATTATTATTACATTATTATTCACATTATTATATATTATTCACATATTCATTATTATCATTCACATTACTACATATCATACATATTACCACATTATTATCATTATTACACATCACATTATTATTCTACATTATTCACATATTATCATACATATTATTCATATATTACATATTCACATTATTCATACTACATATTATTATTATTCACATATTCATATATTATTATTATTCATATATTATTATTACTCATATTCACATATCACATATTCACATATTATTATTACATATTACATATTATCTACATATTATTATATATTATTATTCCATATTATTATTATTCATCATTATTACATATCTATTATTATTATTACATTATTATATATTCATATCATATTACATATTACTATATTATTACATATTCTATATATTCACATATTATTCATTTATTATACATTACTCATATATTATTACTACATACATATATATTATTATTATTATTATACATATTATTCATATATATTCAGACATTATCATATTATTACATATTCATATATTATTATTATTATTACATATATATTCACATATATTACTATTATTCATATATTCATCATATTATTCACATATTATTATTATTATTATTACATATTATTATCATATATCATATTATTCATTATTCATATTATTATTACTTATTGTCTCATATATATTACATATTACATATACATATCATATATCATTATTCATCTAGAGAGCTGGGAGAGCCAGAGTTTAGAGAGCAGAGAGAGGAGAGAGAGAGAGAGATGAGAGAGCCTAGAGAGCCGAGAGAGCCTAGAGAGAGCGAGGAGGGGGAGAGAGGGGGAGAGGAGGGGGAGAGAGGAGTAGAGGGGGAGAGAGGGAGAGAGGGGGAGAGAGGGGGAGAGGGGGAGAGAGGGAGAGGAGGGAGAGTGGAGAGAGGAGAGAGAGAGCCGAGAGAATGCAGAGAGCCGAGAGAGCCGAGAGAGCCGCAGAGACGAGAGAGATATTCGAGAGAGAGCGAGATAGAGCGAGAGATGACAGAGAGATGTCTTTTTATTGTTTTGAAACTTCTGTATGTGTAATGTTTACTGTTCATTTTTATTGTTTATTTACGATTTTTGTATATTAGAGCCTCACTTGCTTTTAAGCAATGTTAACATCTTCCCGAGAGAGAGCGAGAGCGAGAGCGAGAGAGAGAAGAGCGAGAGAGAGCCGAGAGAGAGCGTGAGAGGACAGATATACAGTGGAGAGGCATTGCTACAACAGCATATCTATTATCACATATATCTCGCACACACATATATATATGCATATACTTACTATATATGTTTATATGCCGCGATCAACGCATGCCATATTATTACATATAATGAGCGTTGCTGCATTATTACATATTATTCATTAATATTATTATTATTGATTATTAGATTACACATTATTATTATTATTATTATTATTACAGAGAGAAATTATTATAGAGAGAGATTAGAGACAGAGAGACACATTACAGAGAGAGAAAGAGAGAGGGAGAGAGGGAGAGAGAGAGAGAGAGAGAGAGAAAGAGAGAGAGAGTTATTATTATTATTATTTATTATTATTAATATTATTATTAGATAGATTATTATTATTAGAGAGAGACAGATTCAGAGAGATTTATTATTAGAGAGAGAGAGAGTTTTACATATTAGAGAGAGATATATAGATTACATATTCATTATTATTATTCACATATTATTATCTACATATTATTACATATATATTCACATTATTATCATATTACATTATTATTATTATTCATATTCCATATTACATATTATTATCATTATTCACATATTATTATTATTATTATCTACATATTATTACTATTATTATTATTCATATATATATTATCCATATTATTATTATTATTCACATATTATTCACATATCATATTATTACTACATATTCCATACATATTATCATTATTTCCATACATATATATATCATACATACATATTATTATTATTATTCATATTATTATTATACATCATATTATTCATATTATTCCACATATTCATTATTATTCTATTATTATTATTATTCATATATTATTATTATTACATTATCATATTATCATATTCCATATTATTACATATCTATTATTCACATCATTATCTACATATATATATATTCACATATTACTCCATATATTATTATACATATTACATATTATTACATATCATATTATTATTATTATTCATATTATTACATATTCACATATTATTACATATTATTATTCATATTATTATTATTATTACATATATTCATATTATTATTATTATTCATATTATTATTATTCATATTATTCATATATTCATTATTATTATTATTCATCATATTATTACATATTATTCACATATTATTACATATTCATATATATTCATATATTATTATTATTATTATTATTACATATTCATTATCATATTATTATTATTATTATCATATTATCATATTATTATTCACATACATATCATATTCATTACTATTATTACATTATTCATATTCATTATTATTATTCATATTCACATATTACTACATATTATTATTATTATCATACATATTATTCATTACATATTCACATATTATTATTATTACATATTCATTATTACATATTACATACATATTATCTATTATTATTATTATTCATATTATTATTACATATTATTATCATCACATTATTCACATATTCATTATTATTACATATCATTATTCACATATTACTATTATTATTATTATTATTCATATATTCACATATTATCATATTATTCATATATATACATATATTATCTCACATATATTATTATTATTCATCATATTACTATTATTATTCATATATATTATTATCATTATTACATATTCACATATTATTATTATTATTCATATATTCATTATTATTATTATTCCACATATTATTATCATATTATTATTCACATATTATTATTACATTATTATTCTACACATATTATTCATTATTATTCACATATTATTATTCATATTATTATTATTCATATCTACATATTCATATATTATTATTCTACATATTACTACATATTATTCACATTATTCACATATTCATTATTCACATTATTATTATTACATATTATCACATATTATTATTATTCACATATTATTACATATTATTCACATATTATTATTATTCCATATATTATTACATATTATTCATATATTACATATTATTATTATTACATATTATTCATATTCATATTATTATTATTATTATTCATATATTATCTATATTATTACTATTACATATTACATATTATTATTATTCATTATTATTCACATATTATTATTCACATATTATTATTATTATTATTATTCACATATTATTATTATTATTATTCCACATATTATTATTATTCATATTATTATTACTATACATATTATCATATATTCATATTATTATTATTACATATTCACATATTATTATTATTCATACATTATTATATATTATCACATATTCACATATTATTATTATTCACATATTATTATTACTATCATATTCATTATTATTCATATTATTACATATTATCTATTATTATTATTATATCATATATATATTATTCATATATTATTATTATCATATTATTATTCACATATTATTATTATTACTATATCACATATTATTCATATCATTATTATTATTCATATTATTACATATTATTATTCATATTATTATATATTCACATATTATATTATATATTACATATTATTATTATTCATATTATTATTATTACATATTCATATTATTATTATTATTCACATATTATTATATATTCATATATTATTATTCATATTCATACATATTCCATTATTATTATCATTATTCATATTATTACATCATACATTATTATTATATATATCACATATTATTCACATATTCATTATTCACATATATTATTACATATTATCTATATTCATATACATATTCACATTATTATTATTCATATATTATTATTACATATTATATATTATTATTATTATATATTCATATTATTATTATTATTATTCACATATTATTATTATTATTCATTATTATTCATATTATTATCATATTATTCCATATTATTATTATTACATATTACTCATATTATTCACATATTATTATATTCATATATTATTATTCATACATATTATTATATCATTATATTATTATTATCCATATATTATACATATTATTATCTACTATTCATCATTATTATTATATATTCATATTATTACTTATTATTCACATTATTATTACATATTATTACATATTCATCATTATTCATTATTATTATTATTCATACATATTATTATTCACATATTATTATTACATATTCATCATTATTCATATCATTATTCACATATATATTCATATATTATCATTATTCACATATTATTCACATATTATTATTATTCATCATTATTATTATTCATATATCATATTACACATATTACATACATATCATATATTCACATTATTATTGCTACATATTATTATTATTATCTACATATTATTATTCATATATTATATATTACATATTATTATCATATTCACATATTACGTTATTATTCATCATATATTCATACATATTCACATATTATTACATATTATATATTATCATTATATATTCACATTATTCACATATTATTATTATTCATTATTCACATAGAAAGAGAGAAAGATATTAAAGAGAGAGACTGAGAGAGAAAGAGAGAGAAAGAGATTAAAGAGAGAGAAAGAGAGCGAAAGAGAGCGAGAGAAAGATTCCAGAGAGAGAAAGAGAGCGAGAGAGAGAGAGAAAGAGAAATTAGAAAGAGAGCGAGAGAGAGAGAGAAAGAGAGAGAAAGAGAGCGAGAGAGAGAGAGAAAGAGACATACATATATTCACATATATATATTCGTTATTATTGTCGTTACATATTCTTACATATTATTCATCGCATATATTCCGAGAGAGCCAGAGAGAGAGATATATAGAGCCAGAGAGAGAGCCAGAGAGAGAGCCAGAGAGAGAGAGAGAGAGAGAGCCAGAGAGAGAGAGAGAGAGAGAGCCAGAGAGATAGAGAGAGAGAGAGAGCCAGAGAGAGAGCCAGAGAGAGAGAGAGAGAGAGAGAGCCAGAGAGAGATTTATTAGAGCCAGAGAGAGAGAGAGAGCCAGAGAGAGAGAGTTATATATACAGATATATTCTATATATATATATATATTCAGGAGAGAAAGAGAGAATGGGCCGCTAAGAACAGAAAGAGAGAGAGGAAACAGAGGAGAGAGCAAACAGAGAGAGAGATAAAGGCAGAGAGCAGAGAGTTTAGAGAGAGAGAGCAAACAGAGAGCAGAGAACAGAGAGAGGGAACAAGGCAGAGGCAGAGGAGTTCAGAGAGAATTAGGGCATATTAGAGGCACATGCATATTATTGAGAGCCAGCAGAGGCAGAGCCAGATGAGATTATTGCAGAGAGAGCCAGATATTATTAGGGAGAGAGAGAGAGAGAGAGATGAGAGAGGAGCAAGGAGAGAGATTAGAGAGACAGAGAGAGAGAGGAGGCAGATAGAGAGAGGGAGAGAGGCAGAGAGCAGAGAGAGAGATAGAGAGAGAGAGCCAGAGAGAGAGAGAGAGTATTATTCATATTCATTATTATTATTATTATTATTCACATATTACATATTCACATATTATTATTATTCACATATTATTACACATATCTACATATTACACATTATTATTATTCATATTATTATTATTCACATATTATTATCATATTATTATTCATTATTATTCATATTATTATTATTCACATTATATATTATTACATATTATTACATATTATTATTACATATTATTATCATACATTATCATTATTATTCACATATTCACATCATTATTCACATATTATTACATATCATATTATTCATTATTATTATCATATACATTATTACATATTCATTATTATTATTATTATCATATTCACATATTATTATTATTCATTACATATTCACATTATTATCACATATTCACATATATTATTATTATATATTCACTATTATTCACATTATTATTATTATTATTCATTATTCATGCATACATTATTCACATATCATTATCGTCATTATTCACATTAGAGAGAGCCACATAGCCAGAGAGAGAGAGAGAGAGAGAGCCATTAGATATAAGAGAGAGAGCCAAGAGAGAGAGAGAGACTTAGAGATATAAAGAGAGAGAGCCAGAGAAAGAGAGATTATACTGCTTTAGAGAGATAGAGCCAGAGATTATTATAACTACATATTATTATTATTCAAACATATATAGATTAGAGCCACATATATTACATTAAACCTCAGAGATATAGCCATATTATTATTATTAATGCTTACATAGGAGAGATTATTATTATTATTAGATAAATGCTATTCAGATTATTATAAGAGCCAGAAGATATAGAGAGAGACATATACCAGATTAGAGAGTTATTTCAACGTTTAAGCTTATATTATTACAAATGCACATATTATTATACAGCGCCGCTACATATAAATATTACATATAAATGCTTTTCATATTATACCTGTATCATTATTCATTATTATTATCATTATTCACATATTATTACATACATATTATTACTATTATTCACATATTCATTATCATATTATTCACATACATATTACATATTATTCATTATTATTATTCATCATTACATATTATCACATACTATATTCACATATTATTATTATTATTCATCTACATATTATTACTATTATTCACATTGATACACATATTCATATTACTCATTATTATTATTATTATTATTCATTACATATTATTACATATTCATATTATTATCATTCACATATTATTATTACATTATATCACATATTACATATTCACATATTATTATTACATATTATTCATATTATTATTATTGTCATTATTACGTCATTATTCATTATTCATATTATTATTATTATTATTATCATTATCTACATATATATTATTATTCATTATTCATATATATTATTTCATATTATTATTATTCATATTCATATTATTATTATTATTATTCATATTATTATCACATATTCATATTATTCACATTATTATTATTATTCACATATTCATTATTATATATTATCTACATATTATTCATATATCACATATTATTATTCACATTATTCATATCACTATTATTATTATTCATCATTATTCATTATCTGATATTATTATTACATACATCATATCCATATATTATTATCTACACATATTATACATTATTCACGATATTATTATTCATTATTCACACATTATCATCATATTACTCATATTATCATACATTATTATTCATTATTATTACATTACATATTCACATATTATTATTATTATTATCATTATTCATCATTATTATCATTATTCATTACTACATTATTCACATATTACATTATTATTCACCATTATCATTCATATTATTATTACATATTCACATCATCATATGTCCACATTATTATTACATTATCCATATTATTCATATATTATTCATCACATTATTACGCACATTATTCACATACACATTATTCACATATTCATCCATATTACATCATCATTATTCACATATATCACATATTATTATTCATTCACATTATTATCCACATATTATTCATATATTCATATTATTCACATATATCATTACATACATCATTCATATTCACATATTCACATATTATTATTATTCATTATTCACATACATATTCACTATTATTCATTCACATTATCATTCATTACACACATTATTATTACATATTATTACACATTATCATTATCACATTATCATCATATTATATTATTACTATTCGCACATATCACATTATTCACATATCATCACATATTATCACATATATTCACATATTATTACATATTATCTATTATTATTATATATTCACATATTATTATTCACACATTATTATTATCCCACACATTATCACACATACATTATTCATCATACATTATTATTCATCATATATTATTCACATATATCATATTCACATATTACATATTACGTCATATCATATTATTATCATTATCATCATTATTCACATATTATTATATCATTATTACATATTATTATTTCATTCATACTACACATTATACATATTCACATTATCCACATTATTCACATTATTACATTACATTATTACATTATTATTCACATATTATTCATATATTATTCATCATTATTATTATTATTATTCACATTATTCACATTATCGATATTCATATTATTATTCACATTATCATCATATCATTATTCATCATACATTACTACACATTATTACATATTCATACATATTCACACATTATTATTATTCATACTCACATTATTCATTATTATTCACATTATTCACATTATTCACATTATCATTATTATTATTACATTATCCATTATTCACATTATTACTACATTATTATTCATATTCATTATTATTCACACATTATTCATTATTCATACATTATTACATTATTCACATTACATATTATTACATTATCTCATATTACATTATTATTCAACATTCACATTATTAGAGAGAGAGAGAGCCAGAGAGAGAGAGAGAGCCAGAGAGAGAGAGAGAGAGAGAGCCAGAGAGAGAGAGAGAGCCAGAGAGAGAGAGAGAGATTCAGAGAGAGAGAGAGAGAGCCAGAGAGAGAGAGTAGAGAGCCAGAGAGAGAGAGAGAGAGAGCCAGAGAGAGCCAGAGAGAGAGAGAGAGAGCCAGAGAGAGAGCCAGAGAGAGAGAGAGAGCCAGAGTTATTATATTATTATTATTCAATATTATTATTAGAGAGATCGAGATTTAGATGCAGAGATCGAGAGAGATGCAGAGAGCGAGAGCAAGATAGAGATTAGAGCAAGATGCAGAGAGCGAGAGCAAGATGAGAGCGAGAGCAAGATGCAGAGAGCAAGATGCAGAGAGCGAGAGCAAGATGCAGAGAGCGAGAGCAAGATGCAGAGAGCGAGAGCAAGATTCCCATATTTAGAGCAAGATTCAGAGCATAGAGCAAGATACCGGCATATATGACCGCATATGAGCATTATTCACACATTCACACATTACATTATATCACACATATTACATTATTACGTCATTCATATTATTCACATCACATATTATTACATCATATATTCATCTACATTATCATTATCCATCACATATCTGTCTACACATTATTATTATTCACATTATTACATTATTCATTATATCACATTATTATCATTACATTATCATTATTATTATTATTCACACATTATTATTACATATTATTACATATTATCTCATACATTATTATTATTCATTATTCATTATCATTATTCACATATACATTATTACATATCATTATTCATTATTCCACATTATCATTCACATTATTCACATACATTATATATATCATATTATTCACACATATTATCATTATTCATCACATTATTATTATCATTATTCACATTATTATTATTCACACATTATTCACGACATTATTATCATTATCTATTACATTATTATTATTCACATTATTATTATCACATATTATCATATTACATACATATCAAGAAAGAGAGAGAGAAAGAGAGCGAGACATAAATGAGAGAGAGACAAAGAGAACGATAGAAAGAGAGAAAGAGCGCGAGAGAGAGAAAGAGAACCCAGCAGAAAGAGAGAAAGAGACACAGGAGAGAGAAAGAGAGCGAGAGAGAGCGAGAAAGAGAGAGAGAGAGAGAGAAAGAGAGCACAGAAAGAGAGAGAAGGAGAGGTAGAGGCAACTGAGAGAAGGAGAGGTAGAGACACGAGAGAGAGAGTTTAGAGACACAGGAGAGAGAAGGAGAGGTAGAGACACAAGAGAGAGAGAGCTAGAGACACAGGAGAGAGATACGTCAATCGTCGTTTACACCTTATTATTACATATACATACATATCATATATTAAAATGATGCATATTATTGTCTACATATTATTATTTTGAAATTATTGTCATTATTACATATTTAATATATCTAATAATTACATATATAAATATCTACATCAACTACGTCATTATTCTGGCATTCACATATATTCACATTATTATCATTATTATTCACATTATTATTCACATATTCATTATTATTATTCACTATTATCATTATTCATTATTATTACATATTCATCATTATTCACATTATTATTATTATTATTCATTACATTATTCATATATTCACATTATTCATTATTATTATTATTATTCATACATTATTATTCACATTATTACATTCATATCATTATTATCATTATCTCATATTATTATCATTATCATATCACATATTATTCATATTACATTATTATTCACATATTATTATTATTATTATTATTCACATATTACATATTATTATCACATTACATTATTCACATTATTATTATTCACATATTATTCACATTATTATATATTACATTATTACATATCATTCACATATTCATCATTATTACTACATATTATCTATACATTATTATTCATATACATTATTATTATTATTATCTACATATTATTATTCACATTATTCACATTATTACATATTCGCATATTCAGAGAGCCAGAGAGAGAGCCAGAGAGAGCCAGAGAGAGAGAGAGACAGAGAGAGAGAGAGAGAGAGCCAGAGACAGAGAGAGAGAGAGAGAGAGAGAGCCAGAGACAGAGAGAGAGAGCCAGAGAGCCAGAGAGCCAGAGAGAGCCAGAGAGCGAGAGAGAGAGCCAGAGAGAGCCAGAGAATTATTATTGGCTATTCTATATTATTATTCCCAAGTATATTACATATATTCCATGATATTGGTTCACATACATATACATATTCATGCAGTTATTATTCAGCATATTGGATATTATTATTCTATACATATATATATATTATTCCTCATATACATATATATATATTCAAGTATATATATATATATATACCTGTATATATATATAATATATATATATATTAGCTCTAAGTGACATATTATTATATTGTCCCTCTCATATATGGTAGAAAACTTATATATATATAATATTCATACACATATTATTTATTCATTATTATTATTATCCACATTATTACTACTATTATTCATATTCATTACATTATTACATATTACATATCTACACATATTCATCATATCATACATTATTCACATATTATTATTCACATTATTCATTATTCATTATTATCATTATTCATTATTCATTATCACACATTATCATTATTCATATTATTCATTATTATTATCTATTATTCACACATACGTTATTACTACATTATTACACATTCACATACACATTATCCATATTATTATTCACATTATTCATATTATTACATTATCATTACATTATTCATGATATTATATATTCACATTATATCATTATTATTATTACATATTATTACATTCACTATTCATTATTATTCATTATTCATTATTATTATTATTATTATTCACATATTATTCACATATTATCATTCATTACACATTATTCACATATTATTCACATATTATTCACATATCATCACACATACATTATTACATTATTATTCACATTCATTATCACATATCACACATCATTATTATCTATCATTATTATTATTACGTCATATTCACTATTATTATTATTCACATTCATATTCACATTATTCACATTATCATATTATTCATATCACATTATTATTACTATATTATTATTACATATTATTACTATTCACATTATTATTCACACATATTACATATTATTACTCATTCACATATTATCACATATTACATATTCACATTATTCATTATTATTATTATCATACATATTCATATATTATTATTCATCATTATTCATATTACATATTCACATTATTCGATATTCATATTATTGTCATTATTCATATACATTATCATATTATCATCATTACATTATTAATACATACATTATTCATTACATTACACATACATCATTATTCACATTATTACATATCATTACACATACATACTTATTACATATCACATACATTATCTATCATTATTCATATTATTATTATTACTATTATTATATTCAAAACATATTCGCGATATTACATATGACGCCCATTATTCAAGAAATCATATTCTATTATTATTATTCATATTCCATTATTATTCTCATATTTTTACACATTATTTTTATTCAACCCCATTATTTATTATTATCTCACATATATTATTATTATTCACGGGTTTTATATATTATTATATACATATATTATTATTATTCATATTGAGATATACCGCAGAGAGAGAGCGAGAGAGGAGAGCAATCAGAGAGAGAGAGAGCAC
Organism: Oncorhynchus keta; assembly: GCF_023373465.1. Taxonomy (NCBI): domain Eukaryota; kingdom Metazoa; phylum Chordata; class Actinopteri; order Salmoniformes; family Salmonidae; genus Oncorhynchus; species Oncorhynchus keta. The sequence goes on along the minus strand of NC_068437.1, from coordinate 51,888,946 downwards.
CAGAGAGAGAGAGCACCAGAGAGAGAGAGCCAGAGAGCCAGAGAGAGAGCCAGAGAGAGCCAGAGAGAGAGAGAGAGAGCGAGCCAGAGAGAGAGAGAGAGAGCGAGCCAGAGAGAGAGAGAGAGAGAGAGCCAGAGAGAGCCAGAGAGAGAGCCAGAGAGCGAGAGAGAGCCAGAGAGAGCGAGCCAGAGAGAGAGAGATTAGAGAGCGAGCGAGCCAGAGAGAGAGATCTGCCATTATTATTATTACATATACACATTATTATCATATTATTATTCACATTATTATTATTATCACACATTACACATTATCTACACATTATTACATATTATTATGTCATTATTCATATACATTATTCATACATATTATTATTATTATCTACATTATCATATATTCATTATTATTCATACATATTCATTATTATACATTATCATTATTCACATATTATTATTCATACATCATTCATATTATTATATATCTACATATTATTATTATTATTATTCACATATTCATTATTATATCACATTATTATCATTATTATTCACATTATTATTCATTATCATTATTCACATTATCATATTACATTATTATTCACTATATTATTATTATTATTATTCATATATTATTATTATTATTATATATTATTATTATTACATATATTACTATTATTATTATCACATTATTATTATATCACATTATTATTACATACATTATTACATATTCACATACATACACGCATTACGCACATTATCCACATTTCATTATCCACATTATCCACATTATCCACATTGGTCCTTATTGATGCATTATTTATCATCCACATTATCCTTTTTATTATTTACTATTATCCACATTATCCACATTATCTGACATTATTATTCAAGATGCACATTTACCACATTATCCATATTTACTTATCCACATTATCCACATTATTCCATTGCTTTGATATTATTTATTATTTATCATCCTATTTAAACTACATTAACCACATTTTTATCTCATTATCTCACATTATCCATTATCCGCCATGACATATTTTTCCATAACAATATTTACATATTACACATTATCCACATTTATTAAGACATTATCCACAGATAAGACATTAACATTATATTATTACATTATCATTAAAACAATGAATTATCCACACATCACATACATTATTACATATTACATATTATTATTCATTATTATTATTCATTCATATTACACATTATTATTATTACTATTATTACTATTATTATTATACATATTCATATACATATTATTATTATCACATATACTACATATTATTACATATTATCATACACATTACATATTATTATTCATATTATTATTATTACACATACACATTATCATTATTCATATTACATTATCATATTATTACATATTATTAATATTCACATATTATTATTATTACATATTACACATATTCATTATTATTATTCATATTATTATTATTATTATTATTACATTATCACATATATCATTCACATATACATATATATTACATATTATTCTACATTATTACATTATTCATTATTATTACATATCACATTATTATTCATTATTATTATCTACATATTACTCATATTACATATTCACATTATTATTATTATTCATTATTACATTATCATATTCATATATCATATTAGAGAGAGCGAGCCAGAGAGAGCGAGAGAGAGAGCGAGCCAGAGAGAGCGAGAGAGAGAGCGAGCCAGAGAGAGAGCCACAGAGAGAGAGAGCGCCAGAGAGCCAGAGAGAGCGCCAGGAGAGAGAGCGCCAGAGAGAGAGTTCCCATACATATATATATATTTCGTTCCTACATATTATTATTATTATTATTCGCTCCACATATTAATATTATTCGTTATTCGTCTCACATATTATTATTATTATTATTATTATCTGTTCCATATTATTATTATTCGTCACATATTATTATTATTATTCGCCCCCATTATTACATATACATATCGTCTCATATTATACATATACCTGCCTCACATATAAGAGAGCGAGAGAGCGAGCCAGAGAGAGAGAGCGAGAGAGCGAGCCAGAGAGAGAGAGAGAGAGAGAGAGAGAGCGAGCCAGATTATTATTAGATAGAGCGAGCCAGAGAGAGAGAGAGAGAGAGAGCGATTCATATTATTATTACATTATTATATATTATTCACATATTCATCATATTATTACATTATTATTATTACATCATTATTCATTATCATTCACATATTATACATTATTATTCATTCATTATCTACATATTATTCATATTATTCATTATTATTATTATTATTCATTATTATTCATATTACATATTATTCATATTATATCATATTATTATTATCATTCACATATTATTATTCATTATTATTATTATTCATTCAATACATATATTATTATTATTATTACATTATTATACATATTACATATACATTATCATTATCATATTATTATTATCATTATTATCATCATTATCATCATTATTATCTACATTATTCATACATATTCCATTATTATTACATCATTATTCATTATTATTATCATATTATTATTATTATATATTCACATATTATTATTATTATTATTATTCATACATTATTCACATATTATTATTATTCACATATTATTATTCATATGAGCCACATAGAGAGAGCCAGAGAGAGAGAGCCAGATATTAAAAATCATTAAGACATCTTATTATTATTATTGTTTATTACATATTATTATTATAGATTAGAGCCAGAGAGAGCGAGCCAGACGTATTAGACACTTTTATTAGATATTAGAGAGAGAGCCAGAGAGATGCAGAGATCGCAGAGATGCAGAGATCGAGAGAGGATGCAGAGAGAGCTTTATTATTATTATTATTATTAGAGAGCAAGAGCAGAGAGCGAGATAGATGCAGAGAGCCAGCGAGATGCAGAGAGAGAGAGAGAGAGCAGACGAGATCGACATTATTATTATGAGATATGCAGATTATTATTAGATATTATTATTATTATTATTATTATTATTATTATTATTATTATTATTATTATTATTATTATTATTATTATTAAGATTGCAGAGATTATTAGCATTAGATATGCCAGAGAGCGAGAGCAAGATGCAGAGGCATATCATATTATTATTGGTCACATATTATTATTCCGCATATTATTATTATTCACCGCATATTATTGCCCGCCAGAGAGAGCGCCTGAGAGAGAGAGCGCCAGAGAGAGAGAGCGCTAGAGAGAGGTTTCTTCAGAGAGAGAGAGCGCTAGAGAGAGAGAGCGCCAGAGAGCCAGAGAGAGACACAGAGACAGAGAGAGAGACACAGAGAGAGAGACACATATTAGAGAGCCATTAGAGAGATTATTTAATATTATTATTATTATTATTATTATTATTATTATTATTATATTATTATTATTATATTATTATTATTATTATTATTATTATTATTATTATTATTATTATATTATTATTATTATTATATTATTATTATTATCACCGTTATTACACATTACACACACACACATATCATATATCATTATATTATATTATATTATTATTATTATATTATTATTATACCGCATTATTTATTATTATTATTATTATTATTTATTATTATTATTATTATTTATTATATTATTATTATTATT
>NC_068437.1:51842787-51877787 GCF_023373465.1 Oncorhynchus keta | reverse complement strand
CGCTTTCCTGTTTGATGGTCGGAGGGCAGCTTCCGGGTTTAGCTCAGTGTAAATGCTGCCTGTAACCCATGGTTTCTGGTTGGGATATGTACGTACAGTCACTGTGGGGACAACGTCCTTGATTCTTCCGGGAAGAATCCCGGAACATATTCCAGTCCTGTAGTTTAGCATCTGCTTCTTCTGAGCACTTTTTTATAGACCGAGTCACTGGTGCTTCCTGCTTTAATTTTTGCTTGTAAGCAGGAATCAGGAGGATATAATTATGGTCAGATTGGCTAAATGGAGGGTGAGGGAGGGCTTTCTACACGTCTCTGTGTGTGAAGTAAAGGTGTTGTAGAAGTTCTTTCCCTCTCTGGTTGCACATTTAACATGCTGATTGAAATTAGGTTAAGCTGATTTAAGTTTCTCTGCATTAAGTCCCCTGGCCACTAGGAACCCTTAACATAGAATTCCCTCTCAAAATAGTAATTTGTTTTTGTCCCAGTATATGTCCAAGGGGTGGAGTGTGAGAGGGACAGTTTGACTTGATCTCATGACCCAGGCAGGCAGTGAGTTGGAAGTGGAACAGGATTGGGGAAATGCGACCCATAGTGTTGGATCCCCCCCCCCTCTCTCTACTAATGTGTCCTTGACAGTAGAATAGGAGGAAGTCCTGACTTTGACAGTTTTGTGGTTTGACAAAACAGATAGATAACTCTAGGGACAGTTTGTGCCGGAAATGTGTTCTGACGATATGTGAGTATGTTTGTGCATATGTGTGTGTCCGTGTACTATGTAAGTGTGTGTCTGTACGTGTGTGTGTACTACATAAGTGTGTGTCCGTACGTGTGTGTGTGTGTGTGTGTGTGTGTGTGTGTGTGTGTGTGTGTGTGTGTGTGTGTGTGTGTGTGTGTGTGTGTGTGTGTGTGTGTGTGTGTGTGTGTGTGTGTGTATACATACGTGTGGGTGCATGTGTGTGTAGGTTTGATAATGTATTCATTGATCAGGGTCAATAATATTTCACTTTCCTCATCAGAACACCGATCATTGAGTTTGTCCGAGTGTCTCGTATTAAAACAGAGCCAGAGAACAGCTTCCAGGGCTATTCAGTGCTCTACTTTAGACAAGACTATTCCCCATGAAGTGCTCTACTTTAGACAAGACTATTCCCCATGAAGTGCTCTACTTTAGACAAGACTATTCCCCATGAAGTGCACTACTTCAGACAAGACTAGTCAGTCTGTGTGCTAGTGTGTAGACTGTGATTAACCAGGCAGACAGGAACTCATAGGACTGCACATCCCTCCATTAAAGTACAAAACCCACCCTGATCGCTCCTCCTAGTCTCCCCCTCTCTCTGTCTCGGCCCGTCATACTTCCTGTAGCCTCAGCCAGGTTGGACTGCAGCATACTTCCTGTAGCCTCAGCCAGGTTGGACCGCAGCATACTTCCTGTAGCCTCAGCCAGGTTGGACCGTAGCATACTTCCTGTAGCCTCAGCCAGGTTGGACCGTAGCATACTTCCTGTAGCCTCAGCCAGGTTGGACCGTAGCATACTTCCTGTAGCCTCAGCCAGGTTGGACCGTAGCATACTTCCTGTAGCCTCAGCCAGGTTGGACCGTAGCATACTTCCTGTAGCCTCAGCCAGGTTGGACCGTAGCATACTTCCTGTAGCCTCAGCCAGGTTGGACCGTAGCATACTTCCTGTAGCCTCAGCCAGGTTGGACCGCAGCATACTTCCTGTAGCCTCAGCATACTTCCTGTAGCCTCAGCATACTTCCTGTAGCCTCAGCATACTTCCTGTAGCCTCAGCCAGGTTGGACCGTAGCATACTTCCTGTAGCCTCAGACAGGTTGGACCGTAGCATACTTCCTGTAGCCTCAGCCAGGTTGGACCGTAGCATACTTCCTGTAGCCTCAGCCAGGTTGGACCGCAGCATACTTCCTGTAGCCTCAGCCAGGTTGGACCGTAGCATACTTCCTGTAGCCTCAGCCAGGTTGGACCGCAGCATACTTCCTGTAGCCTCAGCCAGGTTGGACCGCAGCATACTTCCTGTAGCCTCAGCATACTTCCTGTAGCCTCAGCATACTTCCTGTAGCCTCAGCATACTTCCTGTAGCCTCAGCATACTTCCTGTAGCCTCAGCATACTTCCTGTAGCCGCAGCATACTTCCTGTAGCCTCAGCCAGGTTGGACCGTAGCATACTTCCTGTAGCCTCAGCCAGGTTGGACCGTAGCATACTTCCTGTAGCCTCAGCCAGGTTGGACCGTAGCATACTTCCTGTAGCCTCAGCCAGGTTGGACCTGTAGCCTCAGCATACTTCCTGTAGCCTCAGCCAGGTTGGACCGTAGCATACTTCTTGTAGCCTCAGCCAGGTTAGACTTCCTGTAGCCTCAGCCAGGTTGGACTTCCTGTAGCCTCAGCCAGGTTGGACCGTAGCATACTTCCTGTAGCCTCAGCCAGGTTGGACCGCAGCATACTTCCTGTAGCCTCAGCCTTCCTGTAGCCTCAGCATACTTCCTGTAGCCTCAGCATACTTCCTGTAGCCGTCAGCATACTTCCTGTAGCCTCAGCCTCATACTTCCTGTAGCCTCAGTATACTTCCCGTAGCCGTAGCATACTTCCTGTAGCCTCAGCCAGGTTGGACCGTAGCATACTTCCTGTAGCCTCAGCCAGGTTGGACCGCAGCATACTTCCTGTAGCCTCAGCATACTTCCTGTAGCCTCAGCATACTTCCTGTAGCCGTAGCATACTTCCTGTAGCCTCAGCATACTTCCTGTAGCCTCAGCATACTTCCTATAGCCGTAGCATACTTCCTGTAGCCTCAGCCAGGTTGGACCGCAGCATTCGTCTGGCTTGAGCTGTTGTTCTTACTTTTTCTTACTTTTCCTCTGTTACTTTACATTACACACTAGTCTGCACGGTTCTATTTCACACTGTGACTTGTCTTCACACGTCACAGTGTAGGCCTCTACAGTGCTATACTAGGTATACAATACATTTGGATTGATCCATTATAGAAACATTGTCTATCATAAATAGACACCATGCTACACAGGCAACAGGCTAGGAACATCCTAGGGTCACACTCCGGTGGCTGGCCTGTTCTCCATCCTCCAGACTGCCGCCTGCTCCTGGACAGGACAGCAACCCTGGTTCAGTGGTGGAAAAAGTACCACATTTTCACACTTGAGTCAAAGTAAAGATAACTTAATAAAAAAATTACTCTTGTAAAAGTGAGTCACCCAGTAAAATACTACTTGAGTAAAAATAGTTTAAAAGTATTTGCTTTTAAATATACTTAAGTATTAAAAGTAAATGGAATAGCTCAAATATTCCTTATATTAAGCAAACCAGATGGCACGATTTTCTTGTTTTTTAATGTTATTTACAGATAGCCAGCGGCAAACCCAGACATCATTTATAAACAAAGCGTTTGTGTTTAGTGAGTCTGACAGATCAGAGGCAGTAGGGATGACCTGGGATGTTCTCTGTTTTGTGAGTCTGACAGATCAGAGGCAGTAGGGATGACCAGGGATGTTCTCTGTTTAGTGAGTCTGACAGATCAGAGGCAGTAGGGATGACCAGGGATGTTCTCTGTTTAGTGAGTCTGACAGATCAGAGGCAGTAGGGATGACCAGGGATGTTCTCTGTTTAGTGAGTCTGACAGATCAGAGGCAGTAGGGATGACCAGGGATGTTCTCTGTTTAGTGAGTCCACCAGATCAGAGGCAGTAGGGATGACCAGGGATGTTCTCTGTTTAGTGAGTCTGACAGATCAGAGGCAGTAGGGATGACCTGGGATGTTCTCTGTTTAGTGAGTCTGACAGATCAGAGGCAGTAGGGATGACCTGGGATGTTCTCTGTTTAGTGAGTCTGACTGAGATCAGAGGCAGTAGGGATGACCAGGGATGTTCTCTGTTTAGTGAGTCTGACAGATCAGAGGCAGTAGGGATGACCTGGGATGTTCTCTGTTTAGTGAGTCTGACAGATCAGAGGCAGTAGGGATGACCAGGGATGTTCTCTGTTTAGTGAGTCTGACAGATCAGAGGCAGTAGGGATGACCAGGGATGTTCTCTGTTTAGTGAGTCTGACAGATCAGAGGCAGTAGGGATGACCAGGGATGTTCTCTGTTTAGTGAGTCTGACAGATCAGAGGCAGTAGGGATGACCAGGGATGTTGTCTGTTTAGTGAGTCTGACAGATCAGAGGCAGTAGGGATGACCAGGGATGTTCTCTGTTTAGTGAGTCTGACAGATCAGAGGCAGTAGGGATGACCAGGGATGTTCTCTGTTTAGTGAGTCTGACAGATCAGAGGCATTAGGGATGACCTGGGATGTTCTCTGTTTAGTGAGTCTGACAGATCAGAGGCAGTAGGGATGACCTGGGATGTTCTCTTGATAAGTGCGTGAATTTGACCATTTTCCTATCCTGCTAAGCATTTCAAATGTAACGAGTACTTCTAGATATCAGGGAAAATGTATGGATTAAAAAGTACAATAAGTAAAAGTTTTCAAAAAATATAAATAGTAAAGTATAGATACAAAAATAAACTACTTAAGTAGTATTTTAAATTATTTTTACTGAAGTACTTTACACCACTGCACTGGTTCCATGTTGATGCCATCAATGGCCTGTGACCCTCTAGGTATGGACAGTGCCATCACGTTGTGGCAGTTCCTGTTGCAGCTGTTGTTGGACCAGAGCCACAAGCACCTGATCTGCTGGACGTCGAACGATGGGGAGTTTAAACTGCTCAAGTCTGAGGAGGTGGCCAAGCTGTGGGGGCTCCGCAAGAACAAGACTAATATGAACTACGACAAGCTGAGCAGAGCTCTGAGATACTACTATGACAAGGTACTACATTTATACTACACAGACAGTAAACGGAACACTACTACCACAACGTACAATTACTCACCCAGACATACAACTAGAAATAAAATAGACTAATATGAACTATGACAAGCTGAGCAGAGCCCTGAGATACTACTATGACAAGGTACTACATTTATAGTACACACACAGTAAACTAAACACTACTACCACAATGTACAATTACTCACCCAGACATACTACTATGACAAGCTGAGCAGAGCCCTGAGATACTACTATGACAAGGTACAGCCCTCTTGTTTGTTTGACATTAGGTTGATGTTACTTCACTCAAGGTACAGCTCTTAGAATACTCTGTTAGAATACTCTGTTAGAATACTCTGTTAGAATACTCTGTTAGAATACTCTGTTAGAATACCCTGTTAGAATACCCTGTTAGAATACCCTGTTAGAATACTCTGTTAGAATACCCTGTTAGAATACCCTGTTAGAATACCCTGTTAGAATACCCTGTTAGAATACTCTGTTAGAATACTGTCCCACCCTGTTAGAATACCCTGTTAGAATACCCTGTTAGAATATCTGTTAGAATACCCTGTTAGAATACCCTGTTAGAATTGTTAGAATACTCTTTAGAATACTCTGTTAGAATACTCTGTTAGAATACCCTGTTAGAATACCCTGTTAGAATACCCTGTTAGAATACTCTGTTAGAATACTCCCACGGACAATTATCTCTGCATTGTTTATTTGGCATTTCGGTCGATGTGACATTTCATGGTAACTTCATGTTCTTTGTTGTTCTTCTTCTTCTTCTTTTTCAACACGAAGATCCCCACTGGCATAGTTCCACTTCCTCTTGTTTCACCTAACAAACAGCATAGCCCAGAGACGATGATGCATCACATACCCACACACACACACTGTAGAATTTCAGACATTTTGGAATCATTTTCGATGGCTTTGGTAGCAATTCATTTTTCTATGAATGAAATGTTGAAATCAAAATGGTTGCGTCAACATTGATAATTTAGAGTTATTTTATTTATTGACAATAGAATATGAAAATATATGTTGTCTTCTTATCAGCTCATAAATGTGTAATTGATATTTTGTGTGTAATTACAACCATGAATAAAATATTAGGGAATTCACAAAAACATTTTTCGGTTGAACCTGCACACTAATCTCATAATAATGTTCCATGTGTCCCAGAACATTATCAAGAAGGTGATCGGACAGAAGTTTGTCTACAAGTTTGTCTCGTTCCCGGAAATCTTAAAGATGGACCCAGCAGCAGTGGAGATGGGCTTGGCTTCCGGTCGGGTGACGCTCCACGAAGACCAGGACATCCAGGATGTAGAGGAGGAGGATGAAGAAGAGGAGGTACAGCAGCAGAGGAGGGCCCTGGGGGCGGCGTTGGGGGCGGCTGCGGCGGCCCAGCAGGCTGCGTGTCATAACAAGTACTTCAGCTCTGGCCTCTACTCCTCCTTCAGCATCAACAGCCTCCATTCTCCTCCAGAGGAGCTGCTCCGGGCCCTGAGGGAGAGACAGCAGGACGAGGCCCGCTCCGGAGTCATCCGATTTGGGACAGGTACCACCGAGAGTACTCCACCCTCACCGTCCCTCATCAACCCTGAGCCTTCATCACAATCCTTCAGCACCCACAGGCCATCCAAAACCTCCCCTCTCCACCATTACACCCACCACCAACACCAGCGCCACTCCCCGCCCTCCTCCTCCCCCCACAGCCATAACCCCCAGCCAGGGCCAGGCCGAGGAGGCGAGGAGGAGGAGGACTCAGACCAGGGAGCCCAGCCTCTGAATCTCTCTTCTGGGCATAGAGAGAGAGAGCAGGCCCTGCAGCTTCCGGAGAAGAGGACCAGTGGTGGTAGTAGAGTTAGTGGTAGTAGTCATGGAGACAGTTGTCATGGACTCCCACCCAAAACCAATAAGCCCAAAGCCCTAGAGATCTCCGCCCCCTCCCTGCTCTTGACAGGAAGTGACATCGCCTCGATAGCCCTCAATAGCCCCGCCCTACCGTCCGGATCCCTCACCCACGCCTTCTTCACTGCACAGGTATGGTGAACTATACCACTACTTGACATGATACAGCCCCAGTGAATACTTAACACTAGCATCATTAATAAACCCTATTTACAACATTAAGAAGTCAGGTAAACTGATTCCACTCTACATGAGGTTGGTTTTGATGTTAGGGAAAGACATCTCACTCGTGAGTGATGCTAGTTAATCTTCTCTAAGATAGAGAATAGTGTTGCAGTGATTTTTCTTTCCTTCTTAACTGTACTGAGGCCTGCCTGGTTACGGGGAGATGGGGGCTGGAGTCTATCCAGAGTTCCAGACCATTACGTCAGTGTCCCCAAAGCCCAGCTAGAGCAGCAAGGCACTGCCGTGCCACAGGCCCAGACCGCTCAGCCACATCGGACCCAGTCTTCTAGATGATATGGGTCTTTTTACAGTACTAATGTTAGGGAGCACACGATCCAAACTCAAGCAGTATTCAAAAAAAATCACATCCAACTACAGATTTTTCAGCGTGTATTTTAGTTTGTGTGTTTTTTTGACATGTAAAAATCATGAGACTTCGCTGAACCACATTTCCATCATTAGAAAGAAGACTGACTTCTCCACAGACAGTGGTACAGCTTATACACTGTTTACAGTGGTGCAAAGGAAGATCAGAGGAAGAGCAAGAGATTTACACATATCCTGTCCTAGTCACGGAGAGAGAGAGAGAGAGAGAGAGAGAGAGAGAGAGAGATGGTATGAGAGAGAGAGAGATGGTATGAGAGAGAGAGAGATGGTATGAGAGAGAGAGAGAGAGAGAGAGAGAGAGATGGTATGAGAGAGAGAGAGATGGTATGAGAGAGAGAGAGATGGTATGAGAGAGAGAGATGGTATGAGAGAGAGAGATGGTATGAGAGAGAGAGAATGAGAGAGAATTAAATGGTATGAGAGAGAGGGAGAGAGGGTATGAGGTGGGGGGCTAAGTGATACCATATGCTCCAATCATTCCATTAATATGAAGGGAAAGGCAGGCAAACCAGTCATGCAGGGCTGGGTCCCTCCACAACAGTGAAACCTTAAAAACAATTATCCCCCTCTCCACCCCACCTCCCACCCCACCTCCTCACCTGCTCTCTCTCTCCCTGCCCTCCCACTCTCCATCTCTCTCTGGCCCCCTATCCATCTCTCTCTCTGCCCCCTCTTTCTCTCTGCCCCAGCACTCTCTCTCTCTTCCCCCGCTCTCTGCCCCCCCGCTTCCCCCGCCTCTCTGCCACCCCTCTCTCTCTTCCCCCGCTCTCTCTCTGCCACCCCCCTCTCTCTCTCTGCCACCCCTCTCTCTCCTCTGCCCCCTCTGCTCTCCCTCTCCTCTGCCCTCTGCCTCTCCCTCTCTCTGCCCCTCCAGGACTCTCCTGCCCTCTGCGCTCTCCCTCTCTGCCCCTCTGCTCTTCCCTCTCGTACTCTGCCCCTCTGCGCTCTCCTCTCTCCTCTGCGCCTCCTCGCTCCCCCTCTCCCTCGCTCTCTGCCCCCCCTCTCTCTGCCCCTCTCTCCCTCAAGTACTCTCTGCTCTGCGCTCTCCCCCTCGCTGCTCCTCTCTGCCCCCTTCAGCTCTCTGCCTCCTTCTGCCCCCTGCGCTCTCTCTCTGCTCTCTGCCCTCTGCGAGGAGAGACAGCTCTCTGCCCTCTGGCTCCCTCTCGCTCTCTGCCCCTCTCCTCTCTCTTCCCTCTGCTCTCCCCCTCCCTCCTCTCTCTCTGCCCCTCACCTCCTCTGCCCCTCTGCCTCCCCTCTGCCCCTCTGCCCCTCCCTCTGCCCCTCTGCCCTCCCCTCTCTCTGCCCTCCTCTGCCCCCTCCCTCTGCCCCTTACCTCTCCCTCTGCCCCTTCTCTCCCTCTGCCCCCTTACCTCTCCCCTGCCCCCCTTAGCCCTCCCTCTGCCCCTTTATCTCTCCCTCTGCCCCTTACCTCCCTCTGCCCCTTACCTCTCCTCTGCCCCTTACCTCTCCCTCTGCCCCTTACCTCTCCCTCTGGAGCCCCTTGTCTCTGCCCTCTGCGCTCTCCCTCAAAACCTCTAAGCTCTCCTCTGAGCTCTCCTCTGCCCCTCCCTGCTCTCTGCCCTCTGCCCCTCTGCCCTCTGCCTCCCTCTGCCCTCTGCCCCTCTGCCCTCCTCTCCCTCTGCCCCTCTGCCTCTCCTCTGCTCCCTCTCTGCGCTCTCCCTCTGCCCCTCTGCGCTCTCCCTCTGCCCCTCTGCGAATCGCCCCTCCTAGCTCATTCTGCGCCCCTATTTCTGCCCCTCTCCTCTGCTCCCTCTGCGCTCTCCCTCTCCCTCTGCTCCCCCTCTCTCTGCGCTCCCTCTCTCTCCCTCTCCCCTGCTAGTCCCCCTCTCTGCCCCTCTGCGCTCTCCCCTCTCTCTGCCCCTCTGCTGAACCCTTTTGCCCCCGCTTCTCCCTCTCTCTCTGCCCTCTGAGGCCTCTCTGCCCCTCTGGGGGCTCTCTATCCAGAGTTCCTGCCCCCCTCAGTCTCTCTCCCAGCTCTCTCTCTGGCTCCCGTGCCCAGGCTCTCTGCCCCCCCCTCTCTCTCTCTCTCTCTCTCTCTTCTGCCCCCCTGGCTCTGCCTCTCTCTCCCCCTCCTCTCTCTCTCTCTGTCTCTCTGCCTCTAGTTTTCGCCCTCAAATCTCTGCCCCTCTGCGCTCTCTCTGCTCTCTGCCCTCTGACTTCTCTCGCTCTCCTCCCTCTTCTCTCTCTGCCCTCTGTCCCCTCTCTGCCCCTCTCGCTGAACCTCTCTCTGCCCCTCTGCCCCTCTGCCCCTCTCCCTCCCTCCCCTCTCTGCCCCTCTGTTTACCTCCCTCTGCAAAGGAAGATCTCTCTCTGCCCCTCTGCCCCCTCTGCCCCTGCCCCCTCCCTCTCTCTGCCCCTCTGCCCCTCCCTCTCTCTGCCCCTCTGCCCCCTCCCTCTCTCTGCCCTTACCTCTCCTCTGCCCTCTCTCTCTGCCCCTTACCTCCCTCTGCCCCTTACCTCTCCCTCCCCTCTCCTCTCTGCCCCTCTCTCTCTCCCTCTGCCCCTCTGCGCTCTCCCTCTGGTATGAGAGAGCTCTCCCTCTCTCTCTCTGCCCCTCTGCCCCTCTGCCCTCCCTCTCTGCCCTCTGTCCCCCTCTCTCTCTGCCCTCTCTCTCCCTCTCTGCCCCTCTATGAGCTCTCCCTCTCTCTGCGCTCTCTGATACCTCTCTGCTCTCTGCCCCTCTGCGCTCTCCCTCGCTCTCTGCCCCTCCAGCCCATCAGGCTCCTCTCCCCTCTCTGAAACCTCTCCCCTTATCTCTGCCCTCTCCACCCCCCTCGCCCACCTCCGCCTCCTCCCTCCTCTCTCTGCCTTTCCCCTCTGCGCTCTCCCTCTCTCTGCTCCGCTCTCCATCTCTCTCTGCTGCTCTCTGCCCTCTGCCCCCTCCCTCCCCACCCCCCTCCCCTCTGCCCTCTGCCCCCTCCCTCTGCCCCTCCCTGCCCCTCCCCTCTCTGTCCCCCTCCCTCTGCCCCTTACCCTCCCTCTGCCCCTTACCTCTCCCTCTGCCTCTCCCTCTGCCCCCCTCTCCCTCTGCCCCCTTACCTCTCCCCTCTGCCCCTTACCTCTCCCTCTGCCCCTCTGCTCCCTCCCCCTCTCTCTCTCCCCTCTGCGCTCTCCCCCTCTCTCTGCCCCTCTGCGCTCTCCCTCTGCCCTCTGCGCCTCCCTCTGCCCCTCTGCGCTCCTCTCCCTCTGCGCTCTCCCTCTGCCCTCTGCGCTCTCCTCTGCCCTCTGCGCTCCCCTCTCTCCTCTCTCCCTCTGCCCCTCTGCGCTCTCCCTCTGCCCTCTGCCCCTCTGCGCTCCCTCTGCCCTCTCTCCCTCTGCCCCCTCTGCGCTCTCCTCTCTGCCCCTCTGCCCCCTCCCTCTGCCTCCTCTCCCTCCCCTCTGCGCTCCCCTCTCTCTCTGCCCCCTGCTCTCCTCTCCCTCTGCGCTCTGCCCCCTCCCCTCTCCTCTGCCTCTCTGCCTCTCTCCCTCTCTCTCCCCCCTCTCTGCCCCTCTGCCCTCTCCCTCTCTCTGCCCCCCTCCTCTCTCTCCCTCTCTGCTCCCCCTGCCCCCCTCCCTCTCTCTGCCCTCTGCCCCCCTCTCTCTCTCCTCCCCTCTCTCTGCCCCTGCCCCCTCCCTCTCTCTCTGGCCCTCTGCCCCCTCCCTGCCCTCTGGCCCTCTGCCCCTCCCTCTCTCTGCCCCTCTGCCCTCTCTCTCTGCTCCCCGCTCTCCCTCTCTCTCTGCCCCCCCCTGCCTCTCTCTCTGCCCCCCTCTCTGCCCCTGCGCTCCCTCTGTCCCCCTCTGCTTTCTCTCTCTCTCTGCCCCCCGCCTCTCTGCCCCTCTGCTCTCTCCCCCCCTCTGCCCTCTGCCCTCTGCCCCTCCTCTCTGCTCTCTGCCCTCCCTCTCTCCTCTGCCCCTCTGCCCCCCTCTCTCTCTCCCTCTCTGCCCCCCCGCTCTCTCCTCTCCCTCTGCCCCCCGCTCCCTCTGCCCCTCTGCCCCTGCCCCTCTGCGCTCTCTCTCTCTGCCCCTCTGCCCCCTCCCTCTCTGCCCTCTGCCCCCTCTCTCTCTGCCCCTCTGCCCCCCCTCTCTCCCTGCCCCTCCTCTCTGCCCCTCTGCCCTCTCCCCTCTCTCTCTCTGCCCCCTTACCCCCTCTGCCCCCCTCTCCCTCTGCCCTCTACCTCCCCTCTGCCCCCCCTCCCTCTCCCTCTGCGCTCTCCCTCTGCCCCCTCCTCTGCCCCTCTGCTCTCTCCCCTCTGCCCCTCCGCCTCCCTCTCTCTGCCCCTCTGCCCCCCCTCTCTCTGCCCTCTGCGCTCTCCCCCCTCTGCCCTCTGCCCCCTCTCTCTCTCTCCCCTCTGCCCTCTGCCCCTCCCCTCTCTCTCTGCCCCTCTGCGCTCCCTCTCTCTGCCCTCTGCCCCTCTCCCTCTGCCCTCCCTCCCTCTCCCTCTGCCCCTCTGCGCTCTCCCTCTGCCCCTCTCTCTCCCTCTAAAAACTGCGCTCTCCCCCTCTGCCCCTCTGCGCTCTCCCTGCCCCTCTGCGCTCCTCTCCCTCCTCTCTCTGCGCTCTCCCCTGCCCCCCCTCTCTCTGCCCCTCTGTCTCTCTCTCCTCTGCTCTCCCTCTGCGCCCCCCCCTCTCCCTCTCTCTGCCCCTCTGCCTCCCTCTCTCTCTGCCCCTCCCTCTCCCTCCCTCTGCGCTCTCCCCTCTCTCTGCGCTCTCTCCCCCCTCTCTCTGTCCCCCTTCGCTTTCTCCCTCTGCCCCTCTGCGCCCCCTCTGCTCTCTCTGCGCTCTCCGCCCCTCTGCGCTCTCCCTCTCTCTGCCCTCTGCGCTCTCCCTCTCTCTGCCCCTCTGCGCTCTCCCTCTCTCTGCCCCTCTGCGCTCTCCCTCTCTCTGCCCCTCTGCGCTCTCCCTCTCTCTGCCCTCTCCCTCTCTCTGCCCCTCTGCTGCTCTCCCTCTGCGCCCTCCCTCTCTCTCTGCCCCTCTGCGCTCCCTCTCTCTGCCCCTCTGCGCTCTCTCCTCTGCCCCTCTGCTCCCTCTCTCTGCCCCTCTCTCTCCCTCTCTCCCCCCGCTCTCCCTGCCCCCGCTCTCCCTCTCTGCCCCCCGCTCTCTCGCTCTGCCCCCGCTCTGCCCCCCTCTCTCCCGCCCTGCCCCCCGCTCTCTCGCTCTCTGCCCCCCGC
Source organism: Oncorhynchus keta (assembly GCF_023373465.1). Lineage (NCBI taxonomy): Eukaryota > Metazoa > Chordata > Actinopteri > Salmoniformes > Salmonidae > Oncorhynchus > Oncorhynchus keta. The sequence goes on along the minus strand of NC_068437.1, from coordinate 51,865,248 downwards.
TCTCTCGCTCTCTGCCCCCGCTCTCTCGCTCTCTGCCCCCGCTATCTCGCTCTCTGCCCCCGCTCTCTCGCTCTCTGCCCCCCCTCTCGCTCTCTGCCCTCGCTCTCTTCGCTCTCTCTCCCCCCCTCTCTCGCTCTCTGCCCCTCGCTCTCGCTCCTGCCCCCGCTCTCTCGCTCTCTGCCCCCTGCTCTCTCGCTCTCTGCCCCCTGCTCTCTCCTCTGCCCCCCTGTCGCTCTCTGCCCCCCCTGCTCTCTCTGCCCTTTTTCATTTTCCCTCCCTAGACTCCATCTGGTCTGCTGCTGGGCCACAGCTCTCTGTTATCAGGTGTCCACTTCTGGAGCAGCCTAAGTCCCGCAGCCCCTCTGAGCCCGGCCAGGCTTCAAGGACACGGATCACTGTTTCAGGTAAAAACTGGAGGGAGGGAGTGAAAGACAGAAGTGCTGAATGGACTGTGTTTTTTTTGTTTACTCCCCAAGATGGGTGGTTGAGGAGAGAGTTCAGGGAGGGAGAGAAAGAGGGATGGAGAGAGAGAGTTCAGGGAGGGAGAGAAAGAGTGATGGAGAGAGAGAGTTCAGGGAGGGAGAGAAAGAGGGATGGAGAGAGAGTTCAGGGAGGGAGAGAAAGAGGGATGGAGAGAGAGAGTTCAGGGAGGGAGAGAAAGAGGGATGGAGAGAGAGTTCAGGGAGGGAGAGAAAGAGGGATGGAGAGAGAGAGTTCAGGGAGGGAGAGAAAGAGGGATGGAGAGAGAGTTCAGGGAGGGAGAGAAAGAGAGATGGAGAGAGAGAGTTCAGGGAGGGAGAGAAAAAGGGATGGTGAGAGAGGCAGAACTGAAGGAGGAAGAGACAGATTTGCTTAAAGAACAGAGAAGTGCTGAATGGACAGTGTTTGTTGGTTTCTCCCTGAGGATGGATAGGTGAGGGAGTTCTTAGACTGTTGAAATTCCACTCAGCTGTAACGACGACCAAACAGTTCACATGTATGCTAATGTGTGTCAGGTAGAATCAATGTTCGCATTTCTCTCCATGTCTTCCATTCTCCAACCTCCTGACCTGCCCTGGTAAAATGTACAACCTTTTTTCACATCCCTCTCCATCGCCTCCCTCTCCATCGCATCCCTCTCCATCGCATCCCTCTCCATCGCATCCCTCTCCATCGCCTCCCTCTCCATCGCCTCCCTCTCCATCGCCTCCCTCTCCATCGCCTCCCTCTCCATCGCCTCCCTCTCCATGATCTTAAGTACATTTACCTGTAATTCTACATTCCAGGTCATTTTGTTTTAGATGTTCTTATACGCTCAGTGTGTGAATGAAGTGAGTTTGACTGCAATAACAGAGACGGACCTGGCTGGGTTTGTAACATTAGGAGAAGCTCTTTCGTCTCGAAGTCAGTATACCTCCAGTTTCAGTGTTAACATAGGCAGAGAGGGATAGATATCCTGTGAATACTTCCTGTTTGAGCTCAGGGGAGCCGAGCCGGTCTGAACTGGCTTCGTCGAGGGCTGATCCTGGGCCGCATCCCAAATGGCACCCTATCCTCTATATAGAGCACTACTTTTAACTATTGCATTATGTAGGAAATAGGGAACAGTGTGGGACACAGACCTGCTCCTTGTTTTTTTTGCAGCTATCCAGCCCTCCTCTTCCTCCTCCCTTCCCAGCATCACACACCTAAGCAGCCTCTTTGTGTACAATGCATAGTTCACTCACTTCACCCTCTATAGAGCCTGTTAGGGTGGTAGAAATGATTAGGAGGGAGGGAGAAGAGGGAGGGAGGGAGTGAGGGGAAGGAAGGAAAGGAGGGAGGGGGAGAGGAGGGAGGGAGGGAGGGAGGGAGGGAGGGAGGGAGGGAGAGAGGGAGGGAGGGAGGGAGGGAGGGAGGGAGGGAAGAGGCACAGGTCATAGAGCAACAGGAAACCAGGATTACAGTTCCTCTGGTGGTAGCAGAGACCTGGGGTGTAAAACCTTCTGCTGCAAAACCTTTTGGTGGTTGCAACGGGAAGCGTTTACTCCAAACTTAAAACGTTTTCCAGGTCCCTCCCCATTTCCTTTCAGTTTGATTTCTAAAGTAAACAGTAAATGGTTTCCGTCGCAAAACGTTTTACAACGGAATCCGACTAATGAATACACCCCTGGACAAGGCTTCTGTGAATTGGAAACATTGTGAATTTATTGCAAGGATTGAAACACTATGGGACAGCATTATATGCAGTGTGTAGGCCTCTTCTTCTTCATTGCCCAGCACTAGATTTAGAAAATTCAGGAGCATTGGCTGAACCCCTACACCTCTCTGTGTCCACAGTTCCCCAGTCTAATGAATGGACACCTCCCCCTGCCAAACTTGGACGGGTCCCCCTCACCCCTGCTCCTGTCCCCTGCCAATCACAAGTCATGATTCAGGCTCTCAAAACCCAATCCAGCCCATTGGACCTACTGCCACGTGCATCAGCAACTCTTCATTGTGAATTCCCATCAGCCTTCACTTGATATTCTACCAAATTTGCTTATGATTTGGAGTCTCAACCCACCCCTCCCCCCTCCTCCTCTGAACCCCTCTCCCCCATTTTACCCCTCCATGCATCTCAACCCCCCCATCCATCTCACCCCCCTCTGAACCCACCTCCCCCATCTCTAGAAGTATAATTGTGATCATCATTGCAGAATGTGAAACATTGTTGTTTTCATTGTATGATATATGATTGTATTGAATGCACTATGCTTTTCAAATAGCGCCGGCTGTGCCTTTTGAAAATGAAAAGACCATTGACGTGTTTTTGCCCCCCCCCCCCCAAAAAAAAATATATATATATATATATGAAGACGGGGTTCCAAAATCAATGAAAAAGCTTTGTAACACTTTGTAATGTTTTTTTGTAATGTTCTTTGTTTATACTGGAGCGGATCTATACAGTATATATTCTGTATAATGTTATATTGGTGAAATCTTGTTTTGAATAAAACTGAAGCATTGAATGCTGTTACGCTGCCTTCTGGTCTTCATAATATACAGTTATACAGCAGAGGTCTAAACCACCCAATGTATTGTGTGTGTGTGTGTGTGTGTGTGTGTGTGTGTGTGTACTTACACTAATTTTAATTTTACCTTTATTTAACTAGGCAAGTCAGTTAAGAACAAATTCTTATTTTCAATGACGGCCTAGGAACAGTGGGTTAACTGCCTTGTTCAGGGGCAGAACGACAGATTTGTACCTTGTCAGCTCGGGGATATGAACATGAAACCTTTCGGTTACTAGTCCAACGCTCTAACCACTAGGCTACCCTACCGCCCCACTAGAAGAAGTAAGGGAACAGGAGCCTAACAGACCAGACACTTACATATAATCTTCAGTTTAATTTTCTTTCTCTGAAAAAAATCTCAAATATAAAGGAGGGCATCCCTTATGACATGCCACACTAATAACAATGATCCACAAATAACGTCAAAGTAATAATATCATACCAAACATCTGGTATGTAACACTGTTAAATAGACCGACTGCCTACTGTGTTCACTAGGAGAGCTGGGCCCTGTATTCACAAAGCATCTCAGAGCAGGAGTGCTGATCTAGGACCACCCATTCCACGTAATCTCATTGGATATTATCTGAAAAGTTAAACCTGATCCAAGATCAGCACTGCTACAGCATCATGAGGCAGTTCAGAGTAGGAGTGCTGGTCTAGGTTCAGGTACTAGTTATTTTTTTTGTCGCTTTGACAAATCAAGACTATAATTGATTTAATGAGACTGGTTCATTTGAAAAAGGTCAACCCTCCATTTTTCTGGTGTTTTGTGGTGGAAAACCAAGCGGGTCGAGCATACCACGTCAACCCTGTCGTTATCCATAGATAGGCTAAAAATGTTTTAACAATTAAATATTTTTTGATGCACACCTCAAGCTTCCATTCCCCCTGTCACAAGGGGTTTATGGCTGATTTAAGTTGAAATTGTCCGCCCCGCTACAGTCCGCCCCGGTACAGTCAGCCCCGGTACAGTCAGCCCCGGTACAGTCAGCCCCGGTACAGTCAGCCCTGTTACAGATAATAATAATTATTTTTAAGTTGATTATTTCTAAGTTGAACATGTGCTCTTCATTACAAAATGTTAAAGTTAGGTGAAATAAAATGTTTATTTTTTAAAAATAAGTTACACTACCTAGAAGGGACTCTTTTCCTGGAATGCTATAAGGAATAGGGTACCATTACAGACCGAGGGCTTCAGTGATGCTCCCCCATACACAGCAGGCAACCAACACAATGATAAAAGCAATCCAACAGTTGGTTGTTTGAAGGTAGGATGAGAATGGATGGCAGAGTAGAAACATAATGGTCGGTAATTCACGCCCCTTCAGTCTATCTGGCCTGGTTTCACGCCCCTTCAGTCTATCTGGCCTGGTTTCACGCCCCTTCAGTCTATCTGGCCTGGTTTCACGCCCCTTCAGTCTATCTGGCCTGGTTTCACGCCCCTTCTTCAGTCTATCTGGCCTGGTTTCACGCCCCTTCAGTCTATCTGGCCTGGTTTCACGCCCCTTCAGTCTATCTGGCCTGGTTTCACGCCCCTTCAGTCTATCTGGCCTGGTTTCACACCCCTTCAGTCTATCTGGCCTGGTTTCACGCCCCTTCAGTCTATCTGGCCTGGTTTCAGGCCCCTTCAGTCTATCTGGCCTGGTTTCACGCCCCTTCAGTCTATCTGGCCTGGTTTCACGCCCCTTCAGTCTATCTGGCCTGGTTTCACACCCCTTCAGTCTATCTGGCCTGGTTTCACACCCCTTCAGTCTATCTGGCCTGGTTTCACACCCCTTCAGTCTATCTGGCCTGGTTTCACAGTGAGATTTCACCTCCGCACACATACTCTTCACCACAGACACAGGAAGCTTGGTGCAATAGAGAGGAGCGGAGAAGAGGAAACTGTCATCATGGTGGTGGTAGTGGCCATGTTCCAGGTCGTCTACAGTGCAGTCCTGTTGCACAGACAATCAGATTGTTAAGTTATAGATATACTGCAATTTAAAAAATATATATACTACTTTCTCATCTATGACCAATTGGATATGTTCTCTGCAAATGAGTATGTAGCATTTCATTTTGCAAGAACCCTCCTCAATACAACTTAATAATCTAACAACATGAGGAACTCAACCGCAATGTAGCTGACCTGGAACATGGCCAATGCCTCTGGGCGTTCTGAAGAATACAAATAAAAGTCAGATATTAGACATCTTCCTGTAATGCCTAAATCATAAATTCCACTAAGCCAAGTCTCTGACATACTGCTTTTGTTCATTCATTGGTCATGAGTCATGATGACAAGAGGCCACATCATTCTAGAATGACATGACGTCACAAAGGAACCATCCAGTCTCAATGTTCTCCTTTCCCTCTGGATCTAACCAGTTCGGGTTTCTAAATCTTGGTTGGGAGCATTAGGGTAGAAGCTCCACTACTACATTACATATCCAGTTGAAGTGGGAAGTTTACATTCACTAAGGTTGGAGTAATTAAAACTCGTTTTTCAACCACTCCACAAATTTCTTGTTCACAAACTATAGTTTTGGCAAGTCGCTTAGGAAGTGGGAAGTTTACATTCACTTAGGTTGGAGTCATTAAAACTCAATATTAAAATGACTTGTGTCATGCACAGAGTACTCTGTGGCCTGGTACTGTTCATGACACAAGTCATTTTTCCAACAATTGTTTACAGACAGATTATTTCACTGTATTACAATTCCAGTGGGTCAGAAGTTTACATACACTAAGTTGACTGTGCCTTTAAACAGCTTGGAAAATTACAGAAAATTATGTCATAGCTTTAGAAGCTTCTGATAGGCTAATTAACATCATCTGAGTCAATTGGAGGTGTACCTGTGGATGTATTTCAAGGCCTACCTTCAAACTCAGTGCCTCTTTGCTTAACATCATGGGACATTCAAAAGAAATCAGCCAAAATCAGACCTCAAAAAATATTGTGGACCTCCACAAGTCTGGTTCATCCTTGGGAGCAATTTCCAAAACGCCTGAAGGTACCACGTTCATCTGTACAAACAATAGTACGCAAGTATAAACACCATGGGACCACACAGCCGTCATACCACTCAGGAAGGAGACGTATTCTGTCTCCTAGAGATGAACGTACTTTGGTGAGAAAAGTGCAAATTAATCCCAGAACAGCAGCAAAGGCCCTTGTGAAGATGCTGGAGGAAACGGGTACAATTATCTATATATTATCTATATTATCAAGTATCTATATCCACAGTAAAACCAGTCCTATATCGACATAACCTGAAAGGCCTCTCAGCAAGGAAGAAGCCACTGCTCCAAAACCACCATAAAAAAGCCAGACTACGGTTTGCAACTGCATATGGGGACAAAGATTGTACTTTTTGGAGAAATGTCCTCTGTTCTGATGAAACAAAAATATAATTTTTGGGCCATAATGACCATCGTTATGTTTGGAGGAAAAAGGGAGATGCTTGCAAGCCAAAGAACACCATCCCAACCGTGAAGCAAGGGGGTGGCAGCATCATGTTGTGGGGGTGCTTTGCTGCAGGAGGGACTGGTGCACTTCACAAAATAGATGTCATCATGAGGAAGAACAATTATGTGGATATATTGAAGCAACATCTCAAGACATCAGTTAGGAAGTTAAAGCTTGGTCTCAAATGGGTCTTCCAAATGGACAATGACTCCAAGCATACTTCCAAAGTTGTGGCAAATGGCTTAAGGACAACAAAGTCAAGGAATTGGAGTGGCCATCACAAAGCCCTGACCTCAATCGTATAGAAAATGTTTGGGCAGAACTGAAAAAGCGTGTGCGAGCAAGGAGGCCTACAAACCTGACTCAGTTACACCAGCTCTGTCAGGAGGAATGGGCCAAAAGTCACCCAATTTATTGTGGGAAGCTTGTGGAAGGCTACCCGAAACATTTTACCCACGTTAAACAATTTAAAGGCAATGCTACCAAATACTAATTGAGTGTATGTAAACTTCTGACCCTCTGACAATGTGATGAAAGAAATAAAAGCTGAAATAAACCATTCTCTCTACTATTATTGACATTTCACATTCTTAAAATAAAACTGACCTAAAACAGGACATTTTAACTAGGATTAAATGTCACGAATTGTGAAAAACTGAGTTTAAATGTATTTGGCTAAGGTGTATGTAAACTTCCGACTTCAACTGTACCTACTAACAACTATGTGAACCATTATTCACCAAGCCGATCACTGCTCCCATACCTTGTATCAAAATGGAGGTACAGTCTTTCATGTTGGAAGCAGGTGGATATGGTCACCATAGAGATAGAACAATCGCTACGATCATCACCATCCACTAGGGCTGTACTGGCCTCAACAGTATATTCTGATATGTGTTGAATGGTCCAGAAATATGAGAGGTTGGTGTTTGAATACAGCACCACGTACGGCAACACAACAGAGAAAATCACAAAACGTCAGACTCTGCCTCAGCAAAGATCTCGGTTTGTCTGCATGTCACAGTTGGAGTGTTGAGGTGGAAATAATGGAAATCAATGGACAAAACCAACACAATGTCTCCACTTCCAAATAATAAAACATCTATACACATTGCATGTTTTCTTTTAAAGTGACTGAGCCAGTTAGAATCTTCTAGACAGTAGTTGGATTTGTAGCAGCAAATTCTCTCTTATCCCCAATAAATATAAAATGTATAAACATCTCTATTTTTAGCCAGTTTCACATTGGCCTGGGCCCCCAGGGGTCCAACAGTACTGTAGATAGGGGGCCCTGGCAGAAAGGGGGGGACGCACAGAGGGCTGGTCCTCCTACCCCCCCCCTGTGGCCCCTTGTAGACAACCATCTCTGGGACTGAACCATCTCTGTCTGTATAACTCTTCGGGGTAGGTAGGACATCCTCATCTGTTGAACACACCACCGTTCGGAGTCTTTAGAAGAGCATGCTCTGCCTTCTGTTCTTGCCGTTGCCTAAAGGTAGCAAAAACAACCAAATGAAAAGTAGAAATGAATAATTACAAGACTACTATTGTTTTATGTTAAAGCAGTAGCGTATTAGAGTCAACTGAATAGAATGTTAATAAAGTAGGTCAATGGAGACTATTTAGAGGCGCTATAAAATATATTTTCAGGGACCGTGTTTTAGTGTTAGTAAAAAATATATATTTTAAATATATATTTTCCAAAAACAATATATATATATAAGAGCATCTGCTAAATGACTTAAATGTAATGTAAATATATATATATATATATATATATATATATATTTACATTTTTTTTTTTTTCAAAAACAAATAATATATATATATATATATATATATATATATATATATTTTTTTTTTTTCCCAAAAACAAATATATATATATAAGAGCGTCTGCTAAATGACTTAAATGTAATGTAAATGTAAATGTAAATATATATATATATAATTTTTTTTTTTTTTTTTTCTTCCAAAAACAAAATATATATATATATATATATATTTTTTTTTTTTTTTCCCAAAAACAAATATATATATATATATATATATATATATATTTTTCCAAAAACAAAATATATATATATTTGTTTTTGGAAGAAAAAAAAATATATATAATATATATATATATATATATATATTTGTTTTTGGGAGAAAAAAAAAAATATATATATATATATATATATATATATATAATTTAAAAAATATATATTTATGCCTGTGACAGGCACACCTTATATATATATATATAAAAGTGGTACTAATGTGGATCCCTGGCGGACTCCACTAACCTGACTCAGGATAGTTAGAGTTCCTATAGCCTGGGTCTCTCTGCAGCTGAACCTCCTTCAGGGTGAATATGGATATGCCTGTCAAACACACGTGTCAGAAATAGAAAGTTAAAAAGAGAAAGATGAGGAACACACCACACAGAACACTCTGTATACACACACTGCTCCAAACAAATAAAGGGAACACTTAAACAACACAATGTAACTCCAAGTCAATCACACTTCTGTGAAATCAAACTGTCCACTTAGGAAGCAACACTGATTGACAATAAATTTCACATGCTGTTGTGCAAATGGATTAGACAACAAGTGGAAATTATAGGCAATTAGCAAGACACCCCCAATAAAGGAGTGGTTCTGCAGGTGGTGACCACAGACCACTTCTCAGTTCCTATGCTTCCTGGCTGATGTTTTGGTCACTTTTGAATGCTGGCGGTGCTTTCACTCTAGTGGTAGCATGAGACGGAGTCTACAACCCACACAAGTGGCTCAGGTAGTGCAACTCATCCAGGATGGCACATCAATGCGAGCTGTGGCAATAAAGTTTGCTGTGTCTGTCAGCGTAGTGTCCAGAGCATGGAGGCACTACCAGGAGACAGGCCAGTACATCAGGAGACGTGGAGGAGGCCGTAGGAGGGCAACAACCCAGCAGCAGGACCACTACCTCCGCCTTTGTGCAAGGAGGAGCACTGCAAGAGCCCTGCAAAATGACCTCCAGCAGGCCACAAATGTGCATGTGTCTGCTCAAACGGTCAGAAACAGACTCCATGAGGGTGGTATGAGGGCCCGACGTCCACAGGTGGGGGTTGTGCTTACAGCCCAACACCGTGCAGGACGTTTGGCATTTGCCAGAGAAGACAAAGATTGGCAAATTCGCCACTGGCGCCCTGTGCTCTTCACAGATGAAAGCAAGTTCACACTGAGCACATGTGACCGACGTGACAGTCTGGAGATGCCGTGGAGAACGTTCTGCTGCCTGCAACATCCTCCAGCATGACCGGTTTGGCGGTGGGTCAGTCATGGTGTGGGGTGGCATTTCTTTGGGGGGGGCCACACAGCCCTCCATGCGCTCGCCAGAGGTAGCCTGACTGCCATTAGGTACCGAGATGAGATGCTCAGACCCCTTGTGAGACCATATGCTGGTGCGGTTGGCCCTAGGTTCCTCCTAATGCAAGACAATGCTAGACCTCATGTGGCTGGAGTGTGTCAGCAGTTCCTGCAAGAGGAAGGCATTGATGCTATGGACTGGCCCACCCGTTCCCCAGACATGAATCCAATTGAGCACATCTGGGACATCATGTCTCGCTCCATCCACCAACGCCACGTTGCACCACAGACTGTCCAGGAGTTGGCGGATGCTTTAGTCCAGGTCTGGGAGGAGATCCCTCAGGAGACCATCCGCCACCTCTCTGGCAGTGTGTGTGCATGTATATATTACTCACTCTCTGGCAGTGTGTGTGCATGTGTATATTACTCACTCTCTGGCAGTGTGTGTGCGTGTGTCCCCAGGCTCCTGAAGTAGGGCTGTCTCATCGACTCATCTGCAGACATCCTCTGCTTGGACTCGTACTGAGAAAGCAACGACAGAGAAACAGTGTGTGTGTGTTTGTTTAATAAGCGTGTGTGTGTGTGTGTGTGTGTGTGTGTGTGTGTGTGTGTGTGTGTTCTCGGACAGGAAAGCCATGATAGAGAAACATCCACAGTGCTAATTAAGTCCTGCCTCCGGGAAGTTAAATAACTATGTTAAATATGCCACAATACAACTCCATATGAAGCTACATAAATACACAATATTACTTCTGCAGCACTGCACTGTAAACATCTGCATTCTGGTGAAGTTATTACTGCTGTGTCAAAGCCATATGTACACTAAGTTTTCCTATGAAATTCTACCAAGTCCACTGTCCCAATGTAACAACAACATGCTGCCGTTTATCAGATACAGGTGTTGGAACAGTGGTGCAACTCAGGGGATTATTTATTCAAATGAGTCAATCTGTTTGTATCTGTAGTGGGACTCACTTTGAGAAATGACAGCAGCAGTTCAATGCCATCGGTATCCAACCTGAGAAGCACAGAAAGGGAGGGAGGGAGGGAGGGAGGGAGAGGGAGGGGGAGGGAGGAGGGAGGGAGGGAGGGAGGGAGGGAGGGAGAGGGAGGGAGGGAGGGAGGGAGGGGGAGGGGAGGGGAGGGAGGGGAGGGAGGGAGGGAGGGAGGGAGGGAGGGAGGGAGGGAGGGAGGGGAGGGAGAGGGAGGGAGGGAGGGAGGGAGGGAGGGAGGGAGGGAGGGAGGGGAGGGAGGGAGGGAGGGAGGGAGGGGGAGGGAGGGAGGGAGGGAGGGAGGGAGGGAGGGAGGGAGGGAGGGAGGGAGGGAGGGAGGGAGGGAGGGAGGGAGGGAGGGAGGGAGGGAGGGGGAGGGAGGGGGAGGGAGGGAGGGAAAGAGCGAGCAAGAAAGTAAGCAAGAGACAGAAAGAGGGAGAGAAAGAGCGAGAAAGAGAGAGAGCGCAGTGGTAAAGGTGTTAGATCAGTGGGAGTGACTCATGGTGGTGTAGTGAACTCTAGGAAAGAAGCAGAGTAAACTATTCCACAGGATTTCCTCCACAGGAAGGGAGGTGTACGCACACACATACACAAACAAAGAAAACTTTTTCTCTTACAAAACACAGTAAGGGCCAGTAACTCCACTTCAGTAAAAGGAAACACCCAGTGTTGACATGTTCATTCCCCTGGACACCAGCTCATGTTCATTCCCCTGGACACCAGCTCATGTTCATTTCCCTGGACACCAGCTCATGTTCATTTCCCTGGACACCAGCTCATGTTCATTTCCCTGGACACCAGCTCATGTTCATTTCCCTGGACACCAGCTCATGTTCATTTCCCTGGACACCAGCTCATGTTCATTTCCCTGGACACCAGCTCATGTTCATTCCCCTGGACACCAGCTCATGTTCATTTCCCTGGACACCAGCTCATGTTCATTTCCCTGGACACCAGCTCATGTTCATTTCCCTGGACACCAGCTCATGTTCATTTCCCTGGACACCAGCTCATGTTCATTTCCCTGGACACCAGCTCATGTTCATTTCCCTGGACACCAGCTCATGTTCATTCCCCTGGACACCAGCTCATGTTCATTCCCCTGGACACCAGCTCATGTTCATTTCCCTGGACACCAGCTCATGTTCATTTCCCTGGACACCAGCTCATGTTCATTCCCCTGGACACCAGCTCATGTTCATTTCCCTGGACACCAGCTCATGTTCATTCCCCTGGACACCAGCTCATGTTCATTCCCCTGGACACCAGCTCATGTTCATTTCCCTGGACACCAGCTCATGTTCATTCCCCTGGACACCAGCTCATGTTCATTTCCCTGGACACCAGCTCATGTTCATTTCCCTGGACACCAGCTCATGTTCATTTCCTTGGACACCAGCTCATGTTCATTTCCCTGGACACCAGCTCATGTTCATTTCCCTGGACACCAGCTGATTTAAGGACATGTTGCTGTGTGGGAATCTAAGTTTCTTCGGAAAAAGGCATCTGCTAAATGACCATGTTCCAAATCAAAGATGGTCAGATGTTTTTAGAACTCTGCAGTGGTCTAACGTGGTCTACTAGCGTCCTACTCTTGTCGGTCTGAGAACATCTGACAAACATTTAATTATGAGTGAAATGTCCCTTTAATATGATGTAACCACTCCAACAGATCTGTACCCAGGCCTGCAGCCCTACATACCTGGGAGCATGGTTGATGAGGGGCTGTGTCTTGTACTTGGGGAACTTGTAGGACTTAAACTCATCCATGGAAGAGATGCCAGGCCAGCTGTCCTCTGAGGGTGTTCCTGTTGGAGGGGGGAGAGGGCAGTCACAGGGGCTCTAGCATAGCAGCTGACTGTCTACAAAGATGTAGGTTAAATAAAAGGTTAAATAAAATGTTAAAAGTAGAATTTAATGCGTGGTGCCGTGGCACATACAAGCAAATTCAAAATGACACACACACACACACACACTACAGAGAGCAGATATATTTTGTTTTCCCACCACCAGGTGGCAGCACTCACCCAGCAGTCTGAAGATGAGGTGCAGTTCATCCTCCACAGTAGAGCCAGGGAACAGAGGCCTCCCGGCAGCCATCTCATAAAATATACAGCCCACACCCCTGGGGTTGAAAAGATGAGGTTCGGGGTCAAATAAGAATCAATACAGGTCTTCATAGGGGGAGTCTGTACCCATCATTCACTTAACATTTCCTGCCCTCCACTGTAAATTAGATGCATGACTATTCTCATTATTCAAGGGAACATAAGGACGTCAGAGCGTGGTAGATACAGAGGTCGATATGGGGGTCAGGATGGATTTCAGTTTTGCATATATAATTCAGATTAGAAGATCATGGCTCCTGATAACCCATTCTCAAGAAATGCTCATGATTCTACGTTGGTTCTCTCATAGTTCTACGCTGGTTCTCTCGCGGTTAGTCTCGCGGTTCTACGCTGGTTCTCTCGCGGTTCTACGCTGGTTCTCTCGCGGTTCTACGCTGGTTCTCTCGCGGTTCTACGCTGGTTCTCTCGCGGTTCTACGCTGGTTCTCTCGCGGTTCTACGTCACTTCAGCTCACTCACCACATGTCTATCTGTGTGGAGTACTCAGAGGATCCCAGTAGAACGTCAGGAGGTCGGTACCAGAGCGTCACCACCTCGTTGGAGTACGTCTTAGTGGGGACTGACTTGGCCCGGGCCAGACCTGGAACAAAATAACAAGGAGGTACACAATGGAACATTACTGTCTTCACTGAATAGACCGGCTCATTGTCAGCAATCATGCCGAACTGAACCAAGCCGACCTGTACTGTGCTGGCCTGGTCGCGCCTCCACCATAGTTGCAGAAATCAGACTAAGTGAAAAGGAAATATCGGAGCTAGCTGAGTACGGTTCAGGTCTGCAGGAAAGTGTGAGGAGCGTTATAAACTCCCCAGAACCCGGGGTAGAACGAGAACATGTATCTTACCGAAGTCGGCCAGTTTGAGTTCTCCTCGTTCGTTGATGAGCAGGTTCTGAGGCTTCAGATCTCTGTGTAGAACCTTCCGTCTGTGACAGTAGGACAAACCTCGCAGGATCTGAAACAAGAAGATCTGAGACAAAACAACAAAGATGATGTCAGACCTCTGCTGGTAGTCAGGACACTTCTGTGGAAATATACATCATGTAGTGTAGTCAGCAAAATGATAATCATCTTCAGCTACTGCGCACGGGTAGGAACAAAGGCTTGTTGGTTTCTCGAATATCTCCATTCGATCAGAATAACTATTTTTCCTTTTTTTCCAGAGCGAATTTAAATTTGTGGCGTGAAACCAAAATCACACAGACACCTGTAAACGGCGTGAAATTTGCATGTGAGAGTAGCAAGCATCAATTCAAACTCTGCGTAGCGTATGACAACCGAATTGGCATGAAAATCCATAATAAAACTGTTCGCTATTCAGCCACCGGGAATTCATTTTTGTATTGTACCCCCTTTTCTCTCCAATTTCATCGTATCCAATTGTTAGTAGCTACTATCTTGTCTCAACTCCCGTACGGCTCGGGAGAGACGAAGGCTGAAAGTCATGCAACCCGGAAGCCAGCCGCACCAATGTGTCTGAGGAAACACCCGCACCTGGCAACCTTGGTTAGCGCGTACTGCGCCCAGCCCGTCACAGGAGTCGCTGGTGCGCGATGAGACAAGGACACCCCTACCGGCCGAGCCCTCCCTAACCCGGACGACGCTATGCCAACTGTGCGTCGCCCCACAGACCTCCCGGTCGCGGCCGGTTATGAAAGAGCCTGGGCGCGAACCCAGAGTCTCTGGTGGCACAGCTGGAGCTGCAGTACAGCGCCCTTAACCACCCGGGAGGCCGGGAATTCCTTTTGACCTTAGATGTCCTACGGGGGCCACCGTAGCTGGACTAGTTGTTGATTTGCTAGCTTATGAGGATGTTGTTTCTAATAAATCCAGTCTGCCTCGACGATATGATGGAAATCACCACAGGCAGGTTGCAATTCTTTTAAACTACATCTTTAGTCTACTTAGCATTGGGAAGATCATAATGATTCCCCAAATTCCTTTTCTACAATCGACCCACGCAATTTATCTGCTTACTTTACTAGCATTACTCCACGTAGACGTAAGAAAAATAGACTTGCTTTCTAATTTGACGTGCTATGATCCCGTAGATGCTCGAGGCCCGTATGTTTTCTCTCACTGGCTCGTACAACACTCGTTCGTACGCTTTAAAAAACAAACACTTTTGTTGGAATTGAGCTTGACACGTTCAAGTGATTAAGTCGATGTTCCACTAGTCACCAGCAGGGGGAATAGGCTTTTAGCACTGAGGGAGCCTTGCATATCTACGGAGATACGGAGACCTGGCAGGCGATCTGTAGACACTACACTCACCTTGACGTTCTGCATGCTCAGGATGTTCCCACAGTCGTCCATGTACTGCTTCAGGTCCTTGTCCTACAAGTGAGTGGAAAGGAAGGGGCAGACATTGTCAACCGGGAAGGGGCAGACATTGTCAACCAGGAAGGGGCAGACATTGTCAACCAGGAAGGGGCAGACATTGTCAACCAGGAAGGGGCAGACATTGTCAACCATGAAGGGGCAGACATTGTCAACCGTGAAGGGCAGACATTGTCAACCGTGAAGGGCAGACATTGTCAACCAGGAAGGGCAGACATTGTCAACCAGGAAGGGGCAGACATTGTCAACCAGGAAGGGGCAGACATTGTCAACCAGGAAGGGGCAGACATTGTCAACCAGGAAGGGGCAGACATTGTCAACCAGGAAGGGGCAGACATTGTCAACCAGGAAGGGCAGACATTGTCAACCAGGAAGGGGCAGACATTGTCAACCAGGAAGGGGCAGACATTGTCAACCAGGAAGGGGCAGACATTGTCAACCAGGAAGGGGCAGACATTGTCAACCAGGAAGGGACAGACATTGTCAAACAGGAAGGGGCAGACATTGTCAAACAGGAAGGGACAGACATTGTCAAACAGGAAGGGCAGACATTGTCAAACAGGAAGGGGCAGACATTGTCAAACAGGAAGGGGCAGACATTGTCAAACAGGAAGGGGCAGACAAAATCAAATCTAATTTTATTTGTCACAAACACATGGATCGCAGATGTTAATGCGAGTGTAGCGAAATGCTTGTGCTTCTAGTTCCGACAATGCAGTAATAACCAACGAGTAATCTAACCTAACAATTCACAACAACTACCTTATACACACACGTGTAAAGGGATTAAGACTATGTACATAAAGATATATGAATGAGTGATGGTACAGAACGGCATAGGCAAGATGCAGTAGATGGTATCAAGTACAGTATATTTAAGAAGAGTAATGTAGGGTATGTAAACATTATATTAAGTGGCATTGTTTAAAGTGGCTAGTGATACATTTTTTACATAAATTTTTCCAATATTAAAGTGGCTGGAGTTGAGTCAGTATGTTGGCAGCAGCCACTCAATGTTAGTGGTGGCTGTTTAACAGTCTGATGGCCTTGAGATGGAAGCTGTTTTTCAGTCTCTCGGTCCCTGCTTTGATGCGCCTGTACTGACCTCGCCTTCTGGATGATAGCGGGGTGAACAGGCAGTGGCTCGGGTGGTTGTTGTCCTTGATCTTTTGGCCTTCCTGTGACATCGGGTTCTGTAGGTGTACTGGAGGGCAGGTAGTTTGTCCCCGGTGATGCGTTGTGCAGACCTCAATACCCTCTGGAGAGCCTTGCGGTTGTGGGCGGAGCAGTTGCCGTACCAGGCGGTGATACAGCCCGACAGGATGCTCGATTGTGCATCTGTAGAAGTTTGTGAGTGCTTTTGGTGACAAGCCGAATTTCTTCAGCCTCCTAAGGTTGAAGAGGCGCTGCTGCGCCGCCTTCACGATGTTGTCTGTGTGGGTGGACCAATTCAGTTTGTCCATGATGTGTACGCCGAGGAACTTACTACCCTCTCCACTACTGTCCCGTCAATGTGGATAGGGGGGTGCTCCCTCTGCTGTTTCCTGAAGTCCACGATCATCTCCTTTGTTTTGTTGATGTTGAGTGTGAGGTTATTTTCCTGACACCACACACACACCTCCTTCCTGTAGGCAGTTTCATAGTTGTTGGTAATCAAGCCTACCACTGTAGTGCAAAATTGATTCAGTTGGAGGCACGCATGGCCACGCAGTCGTGGGTGAACAGGGAGTACAGGAGAGGGCTCAAAACGCACCCTTGTTGGGCCCCCAGTGTTGAGGATCAGCGGGGTGGAGATGTTGTTACCTGCCCTCACCACCTGGGGGCGGCCCGTCAGGAAGTCCAGTACCCAGTTGCACAGGGCGGGGTCGAGACCCAGAGTCTCGAGCTTGATGATGAGTTTAGGGTAATATGGTGTTAAATGCTGAGCTGTAAACGATGAACAGCATTCTCACATAGGTATTCCTCTTGTCCAGATGGGTTAGGGCAGTGTGCAGTGTGGTTGCGTTGTCTGTGGACCTATTGTGGCGGTGAGCAAATTGGAGTGGGTCTAGGGTGTCAGGTAGGGTGGAGGTGATATGGTCCTTGACTAGTCTCTCAAAGCACTTCTTGATGACGGAAGTGAGTTCTGTAGGTGTCGTTTAGCTCAGTTACCTTATCTTTCTTGGGAACAGGAACAATGGTGGCCTCTGGAAGCATGTGGGAACAGCAGACTGGGATAAGGATTGATTGAATATGTCCGTAAAAACACACCAGCCAGCTGGTCTGTGCATGCTCTGAGGACATGGCCGGGATGCCGTCTGGGCCTGCAGCCTTGCGAGGGTTAACACGTTTAAATGTTTCACTCACGTCGGCTGCAGTGAAGGAGAGTCCGCAGGTTTTGTTAGCGGGCCATGTCAGTGGCACTGTATTCTCCTCAAAGCGAGAAAAGAAGTTGTTTAGTCTGTCTGGGATCAAGACATCATGTCTGCGACGGGGCTGGTTTTCTTTTTGTAATCCGTGATTGACTGTAGACCCTGCTACATGCGTCTTGTGTCTGAGCCGTTGAATTGCGACTCTACTTTGCCTCTATACTGACGCTTAGCTTGTTTGATTGCCGTGCAGAGGGAATAGCTACACTGTTTGTATTCGGTCATGTTTCCTGTCACCTTGCCCTGGTTAAAAGCAGTGGTTCGCGTTTTCAGTGTTGCGCGAATGCTGCCATCAATCCACAGTTTCTGGTTTGGAAACATTTTAATATTTGCTGTGGGTATGACATCACCGATGCACTTGCTAATAAACTCGCTCACCGAATCAGCGTATTCATCAATGTTGTTGTTTGACGCAATGCGTAAACATATCCCTGTCCACGTGATCGAAGCAATCTTGAAGTGTGGAATCAGATTGGTCGGACCAGCATTGAACAGACCTGAGCGTCGTAGCTTCCGGTTTAAGTTTCTGTCTATAGGCTGGAAGCAACAAAATGGAGTCGTGGTCAGCTTTTCCAAAAGGAGGGCGGGAGAGGGCCTTATGTGCGTCGCATAAGTTAGAATAACAATGATCCAGGGTTTTACCAGCCCTGATTGCAGAATCGATATGCTGATAGAATTTAGGGAGTCTTGTTTTCAGATTAGCCTTGTTAAAATCCCCAGCGACAATGAATGCAGCCTCAGGATATATGGTTTCCAGTTTACATAGAGTCAAATAAAGTTTGTTCAGGGCCGTCGATGTGTCTGCTTGGAGGGGAATATATGCAGCTGTGATTATAATCGAAGAGATTTCTCTTGGTAGATAATGCGGTCGACATTTGATTGTGAGGAATTCTAAGTCAGGTGACCAGAAGGACTTGAGTTCCTGTATGTTGTTATGTCTCGTTAATCATAAGTCATACGCCCCGCCCCTGTTTTTACCAAAAAGATGCTTGTTTCTGTCGGCGCGATGCGTGGAGAAACCAGCTGGCTGCACCAACTCCGTTGGCGTCTCTCGAGTGAGCCATGTTTCCGTGAAGCAAAGAATGTTACAGTCTCTGATGTCCCTCTGGAATGCTACCCTTGCTGGGATTTCATCAATCTTGTTGTCAAGAGTCTGGACATTGGCGAGTAGTATGCCGAGGAGCAGTGCGCAATGTGCCCCTCTCCGGAGCCTGACCAGAAGACCGCCTCGTTTGCCCCTTTGACGGCGTTGTTGTTTTGATTCGCCGCCTGGAATCCGATCCATTGTCCTGGGTGGTGAAAGGCAAAACACAGGATCCGCTTTGGGAAAGTCATATTCCTAGTCATAATGATGGTGAGTTGACGTTGCTCTTATATATAAAACCTAATCTTATAAAACCTAAGATTACCTGGGGTACCAATGTAAGAAATAGCACGTAAAAAAAACACTAAATACTGCATAGTTTCCTAGGAACGCGAGGCGGCCATCTCTGTCGGCGCCAGAAGTTAACCAGTCATTGTCAATCAGAAAGGGGCACAGAATACAGCAGCAACACAAAACACCCAACACAGCATCTAGATAGAACCTGCCGGGACTACAAGTGATGTGAACTTAAAAATACTTTAAGGATCAACCAACAGCACATGAACGAAAAATAAGATCATTGTATTTGTCAAACTATAGCTTTGATTTCACATTCTGCTATCTAGTCTTTCCACCGTAGGCTATTATCTAGTCTTTCCACCGTAGGCTAGAAGTTGTAACAGAAGGGAATGTTTTTGTGCCTCTCACCAGGTACTCGAAGACTAGCGTCAGGGACTTGTCTGTGTGGATGATGTCGTGCAGCGTCACTATGTTGGCGTGTTTCAGGTCCTTCAGTAAGGACACCTCTCTGATAGCAGTGCAAGGTGCTCCCTCCTCGTGCTCCAGTCTGATCTCCTTCAGAGCCACCAGGTTGTCTGTCAGTTTACTCCTTCCTTTAAACACTGTAGCATACGTTCCCTGGAGGGAGAGAGGGGAGAGAGAGAGAGAGAGAGAGGGATGGAAGAGGGAGATGAGCGAGAGGGATGAGAAAGGGAGAGAAGGAGAAAGGGATGAGAGAGGGAGATGAGAGGGAATGAGAGAGATGAGAAAGGGAGAGGGATAGAAGAGGGAGAGGGTTGAGAGAGGGGAGGAGGGGTGAGAAATGAGAAAGGGAGAGAGGGGGGTGACAGAGGGGAAGGGGGGTGAGAGGGAGATGAGAGAGATGAGAAAGGGATGAGAGAGGGATGGAAGAGGGAGATGAGAGAGGGGTGAGAGATGAGAAAGGGAGAGAGGGGAGGGGGGTGAGAGATGAGAAAGGGAGAGAGGGGGGTGACAGAGGGGGAGGAGGGGGAGAGATGAGAAAGGGAGAGGGGGTGACAGAGCGGAAGGGGGGGTGAGAGAGGGGGGTGAAGGATCCAAATCCAGAGTTATTATTATCATGATGTGATGAACTATATTACATTTAGACTGCGTTGAATCACTGATCTATAAATCACCTTCCATCCCAAATAACTAGTCACTATGTGACCCAGATGAGTGTTTCTGCACCTCTCCTTGGCCAAACTGATCCCCTCTAAAACACACTGATGATCAGCAGAGGTGAGGGGTCAAGGTCTCCATGAACTCAATGACCAGGTTGAAGGTAGAATGACAGAGTGTTAAATAACCAAATGGCCTTGAGGAAAAACGGGCAGCTGTGTGGTCTTTCAGACATAGTGAGCGAGTAGGATATCAGGGAGAGGAGGAAGCCAAATCCGTGTCTGAGCACAGAGAGAGAGAAAGAAGCAACACACACACCTCTCCTAACTTGTCCAGTTTGATGTATGTCTCAAGCTTCCCGAATCCAATTTCAGACTGAAAGAAAAAGATGAATAAACATTTATGTTAATGAGGTTCATGTCCTTGTGAACAGTGACCGACTTATACCTACAAACGTTTCACAAAACCTTCTGGCGTGTGTGTGTGTGTGTGTGTGTGTGTGTGTGTGTGTGTGTGTGTGTGTGTGTGTGTGTGTGTACTATATGGTCCCACTGGGTGTAATTTCATCTGGCATTGGCTTTGATGTTGTGAAAGGGAGGAGGCAGTTTGGTGCATGTGAGTGGAAGCATGTGATTCGCTTAACAGAACAGTGAACCATACCGCCCCTCTATTCTCATCCTGACAGGCAGCAGCATAAACACACACAGTGGTGCCGACACAGACCATTCTGAGATGAGATGTAAACAGAAGACAACAGGGAGTGGAGGAGACCAGGCGTGAGCTCTCTCTGTCAGTCTCCCTCTCTCTGTCCGTCCGTCCGTCAGTCCATCCCCCCGTCCATCACTCCATCCCCCACTCTGCCCCCCTCTCCGTCTTCCTCTGTTCGTCCACTCTCTCTCCCTCTCCACCCCCCTCTCTCGCTCCGTCCCCCTCTTTCTCTGCCCCCCTCCCCTCCCTCTCACCAATGATGCTCTTCGGGAGCGTCGGCTGAGGGGCTGGTCGAAGGAGGGGCTGGTGAGCTGTAGTTTCTCCAGGTAACCATCTGGAATACGGATGTCGGCAGGTAAGGACAGACGCTTGTTCAGGTCCTACACACACACACACACACACACACACACACACACAGAGAGAGAGAGAGAGAGAAAGAGAGAGAGTGAGTGAGGGGGTGAGAGAGCGATAGAAACTCCCCCAATAACTGACCAGGAGCTCTAAAAGAAACTTCAAGCCCTCAAATGTAAAAAAAAGCATGCTAACCTGATGGCATCCTAAATGAGATGCTCAAACTCACTAGTGCAAAATTTCAATTGGCTATATTAAAACTGTTTAATTTAATCCTGAGTGTAGGTTATTTCCCTGACATATGGAATCAAGGACTCATAACCCCAATCTTTAAGAACGGAGACAGATTTGACACTAACAATTACAGAGGAATTTGTGTGAACAGTAACCGGGGGAAGGTTTTCTGTAGTATTATAAATGTAAGAGATTTAAACTTCCTTAATAAGCACAATGTCTTGATTTATATCAAAACATTGCTTGACTGATCATATTTACACCCTACACACCCTGATAGATAAACATGTCCACCAAAATATATACGCTTGCTTTATCGACTTCCAAAAAGCATTTGATTCTATTTGGCATACAGGACTGTTCTACAAAGTTATTGAAAGTGGTGTAGGGAGTCAAACATATGACATAATTATATCAATGTATACTGGCAATACGTGCAGCATTAACATTGGCAAAGAAAATAACAGAATTCTTTAACCAGGGACGGGGCCTTCGCCAGGGTTGCAATCTGAGCCCTGCACTCTTCAATATTTACATCAACGAATTGGCCACTATTCTACAAAAATCCTCAGCCCCTGGTGTTAGTCTCCAGAATTCAGAAGTTAAATGCCTACTCTTCGCAGATGACCTATGCCTGCTGTCACCCACAGCACATAGCCTACAGCAGAGCCTGGATCTGCTAGAGCAGTACTGCCAGACCTGGACCCTGGCAGTAAACCCCAAAAAGACTAAAATAATGATTTTCCAGAGAAGATCCAGATCTCAGGGAATTAGACCAAAGTTCTCAATTGGTACAAAATATATAGAGTACTGTACACACTACAATTAGTTAGGTTTAAAAAAACAAGCTCAAATGGACACCTTAATGAGGCAGTGAATGAAGCTGAGAGAGAAAGCATGCAGGGCATTCTACACCATTAAAAAACAAATTCAAATTGAAATACCTATTTAAATTTGGCAAAAACGAATTGAATGTGTCATTGAACCACTTGC
>NC_068437.1:51737787-51837787 GCF_023373465.1 Oncorhynchus keta | reverse complement strand
AACAGCCATGTTTCCTCTGTAGACTACAGGACTATATAATACTACTGTAACTGACTGACCGCAGACACAGAGGAGGCTCACAGAGAGTTAGGGGAATCCCTTCATACAGTATGTCAGGGCCACTGTTTAAAAGTTACAGTGGGTATAATGTTGTAATCATTATTGTATGGTAACGGCAAAGGAAAATATACATATTCAGAATGGTTGATACAGTTGGATTCTCCTCTGAACTTTAGCGGCAACTTCACCAGGAGCCCTGGTATATGGACCGTGTGATAGGGCCCAGGCTCCAGGAGCCCTGGTATATGGACCGTGTGATAGGGCCCAGGCTCCAGGAGCCCTGGTATATGGACCGTGTGATAGGGCCCAGGCTCCAGGAGCCCTGGTATATGGACCGTGTGATAGGGCCCAGGCTCCAGGAGCCCTGGTATATGGACCGTGTGATAGGGGGCCCAGGAGCCCTGGTATATGGACCGTGTGATAGGGCCCAGGCTCCAGGAGCCCTGGTATATGGACCGTGTGATAGGGCCCAGGCTCCAGGAGCCCTGGTATATGGACCGTGTGATTGGGCCCAGGAGCCCTGGTATATGGACCGTGTGATAGGGCCCAGGCTCCAGGAGCCCTGGTATATGGACTCACGTGATTGGGCCCAGGAGCCCTGGCATATGGACCCTTGATAGAGCCCAGGCTCCAGGAGCCCTGTTTAAAAGTTACAGGGGTAGGCTCCAGGAGCCCTGGTATATGGATGTGATAGGGCAAAGGAAAGGAGCCCTATTCAGAATGGACCGTGTGATAGGGCCCAGACTCCAGGAGCCCTGGTATATGGACCGTGTGATAGGGCCCAGGCTCCAGGAGCCCTGGTATATGGGCCGTGTGATAGGGCCCAGGCTCCAGGAGCCCTGGTATATGGACCGTGCGATAGGGCCCAGGCTCCAGGAGCCCTGGTATATGGACCGTGCGATAGGGCCCAGGCTCCAGGAGCCTGTGATGGGCTCCAGGCGCGTTGTTATATGGACCGTGTGAAAGGCCCCAGGCGTGCTGCTGAAAAAGGCCCCAGTACAGCAGTGTATTGACAGTTATTGATGGAACAGTGGGACAGAACGGCTACGAGCAGAGGTGTGGACTCAAGTCACAAATATGATGACTTGCAACTCGACTTTGACACCAACGACTTGTGACTTGACTTGGACTTGAGCCTTATGACTCGACCTGACACCCTCCCCAAGCCCAAATACTAAAAATGATGCTATTAAAAAGTGTGCCAGCTGAGAAAAAGTTGTGAGTGACGGTGAAGAGGAATGTCGGCGGGTGAATTCAGATGGAGCCCTTGGAAAGATGATACCCAAAATTATTATTTTTGGGATGTAAAGATGACGCTGTATCAACAAAAAAAAATGGTTTGCAACTTACAAAACATTCGGGAAGAAAATTACAGACGGAGGAACAACATTTTCCAACTTTGTTCGACATTTGAAGCTGCACAAGAACAGTAAGTCGTGGCTGATATAACCAACAGCTATATATTTTATTACTTTACTGGTGTACTATGTAGGCTAACGTAAAGTTAAATCAATGAGCCGCCACACAGTCAGTCAGTGCGGGAACGTGATCATTGTACCCAGATTGAGCTACAACTGGTCCTTCTGTAGCTCAGTTGGTAGAGCATGGCGCTTGTAACGCCAGGGTAGTGGGTCGATGGACCACCCATACGTAGAATGTATGCACACATGACTGTAAGTCGCTTTGGATAAAAGCGTCTGATAAATGGCATATATTATTATTATTATTAACTGGCTAGGCAGTTGGTAGCCTAAATCCTGCCTGATGTTACTGCTGTTCCTAAAACCAATGACATACGTCAGTCTACTGTAACCACATAGAGAGTGTGTGTGTGTGTGTGTGTGTGTGTGTTAAGGTTGGGCGATTGTGTTCAAGCATACATCGCCCGATTGCGCCCCATAGCAATTCTCGATCCTCGATCACTATCGGGGGGTCTTTCTCATGGCTACCCATGTATTTCCATGGAAATATAACGTGTCTTTGGAAAGTATTAAGTATATAGATATTTATGAAAAGCATTCATGATTTGCGTAAATGTAATATACTAACTATGACTCTTGTTGAAAATATGAAATGGTATTACATTTGGTGAAGAGCACATTATGACTTGTTTAGGACTTGAAACTTGATGGTCTTGACTTGGGACTTGCCTGTCTTGACTTGTGACTTGTAAAACAATAACTCGGTCCCACCTCTGACTACTGGTATGTGGAGCGCCTTCCCTCTCCCTGTGTGCTAAAGGAAATGTGTCAATACTGATCAGGCATGTGATGGGCTGAAGCTGTGGTGCTCTGGGCTGAAGCTGTGGTGCTCTGGGCTGAAGCTGTGGTGCTCTGGGCTGAAGCTGTGGTGCTCTGGGCTGAAGCTGTGGTGCTCTGGGCTGAAGCTGTGGTGCTCTGGGCTGAAGCTGTGGTGCTCTGGGCTGAAGCTGTGGTGCTCTGGGGAAGCTGTGGTGCTCTGGGCTGAAGCTGTGGTGCCTGGGCACAAAGCAGGTGCTCTGGGGAAGCTGTGGTGCTCTGGCTGAAGCTGTGGTGCTCTGGGCTGAAGCTGTGGTGCTCTGGGCTGAAGCTGTGGTGCCTGGGCTGAAGCTGTGGTGCTCTGGGCTGAAGCTGTGGTGCTGGGCAGCTGTGGTGCTCTGGGGAAGGTGGTGCTGGAAGGGGAAATCAAACAACGCGTTCCAAAACACACAAAGCAGGACTCTGAGGGAGAAAAACAGAGAAAACCAGTGAGGAACAGGAAGTGGGGAGAGCTATCTATTAGCAGAGTCAGAGAGGAGGGGGAGGAAGGCTGGAAGAGAGAAATAAGAGAGAAAGAGAGGGTGAATGAAAAGAGAGAAAAAAAGAGAAAACCAGTGAGGAAGAGAAGTGTTGTTTGTGGGGTTTCACGTTCCTGTGTAAGGAGCATGTAGGTTTCTAGCAGACTCAAACCTCTCTGTCGATAATGCAGTGGTCTGTGTCAATATGTACAGTAAGGAACATGTAGGTTTCTAGCAGACTCAAACCTCTGTAGATAATGCAGTGGTCTGTGTCAATATGTACAGTAAGGAACATGTAGGTTTCTAGCAGACTCAAACCTCTGTAGATAATGCAGTGGTCTGTGTCAATATGTACAGTAAGGAACATGTAGGTTTCTAGCAGACTCAAACCTCTCTGTCGATAATGCAGTGGTCTGTGTCAATATGTACAGTAAGGAACATGTAGGTTTCTAGCAGACTCAAACCTCTCTGTAGATAATGCAGTGGTCTGTGCCAATATGTACAGTATATGAAAGCATATACACCATGTGGAAAGTTTTACTTCAGGTTTTTGATGTTGTGAATGCCAATTGTGAAGAAAAAAAAAAACCCACCCATTGGTTTTTCTCTTCTGTTTAGTTGTTCCCAAGGCAGGCCTCGTTGCTCGGTACTTTTCTGGAAGACAACCAATCCCTTTCCCTAGTGGACATCACATGGCCTTCACAGTTTGTCTTCCAAAGCTAGATTTACAGTAGTAAGATTTAGAGTCTGGATACTAGTTTGATGATAAACAATGATGCTGTCAGATCTTTGTCTGGTCTGTCACACACACACACACACACACACACACACACACACACACACACCTTGATAGGTCATGAGGACCTGCGGGTGGTGCGTGTGAGACAAGTATGTGGGGCCTCCCAACTGGTGCAGTGGTCTAAGGTACTGCATCGCAGTGCCACTGGAAGTTCTGGTTCGAGTCCAGGCTCTGTCACAGCCGGCTGCGGCCGGGAGACCCATGGGGCGGCGCACAATTGGCCCAGTGTCATCCAGGTTAGGGGAAGGTTTGGCCGGCAGGGATGTCCTTGTCCCATCGCGCTGTAGCGTCACCTGTGGCGGGCCGGGCGCAGTGCACGCTGACACGGTCGCCAGGTGTACGGTGTTTCCTCCGACACATTGGTGCTTCCGGGTTAAGCGGACATTGTGTCAAGGAGCAGTGCGGATTGGTTGGGTTGTGTTTCGGAGGATGCATGGCTCTCGACCTTCGTCTCTCCTGAATCCGTACGGGAGTTGCAGCAATGAGACAAGAATGTAACTACCAATTGGATACCATGAAATTGGGGAGAAAAAGAGTTAAACATATATATTTTAAAGATCATATTCGTGTTAAGATTAGGTACAGTATGTGCTAAGACTACGTATGTATCAGCTCTACCCAAAATAACAACCAACTAATTGCATTACCACAAAAATGGAAGAGGCTTGGTACTGGCCATATGTAGCTCATTTTTGGTCACAGGTCCAGGAATGGCTGAAGAATTGCAACATTTACCTAGAACTAACACTACAGATAGCAATACTGGGTGATTTGAAAAGTCACAGTCAATTGATAATATAATAGTTATTTTAGCCAAAATCTTTAATCTTTCATTTTCAATCTGAAGAAACTATGAGAATAGAAAGGTTCAGTACTTTTGTGAAGCATCACAGCACAGTTGAAAATATATGGCTGCTAGAAATCCAAAATGGATGGTGTTGAGAGATAGATGGGAGGGGTTGAATGGAGCTGAAGGGTGGGACTAATAACAAGATAACCAATGTAAAACATACGGGGTCTGTAAAATGTATATAGGTTCAGAAATGTTGTGAAATAGCATAGTGGATGGACATCAGAAATAGAGGAAGGACTAAAAACAAACTAAATATAACAATTGTAAAATAGATCGTGTCTGTAAAATGTGTATAAGATGTATGAACTGAAGGTAGAAGCCTAAATCTTATTGTTTATTAGTTTACTCCAGTTTGGGGAGGGGTGGGAGGGTCTGAGAAATAATGTGTGTACGTTCAACCACATACATCAACTCAGCAACAAAAAAAAACGTCCGTTTCAGGACCCTGTCTTTCACAGATCTTCATCGTAAAGGGTTTAAACACTGCTTCCCTATGCTTGTTCAATGAACCATAAACAATTCATGAACATGCACCCGTGGAACGGTCGTTAAGACACTAACAGCTGACACACGGTAGGCAATTAAGGTCACAGTTAGGACACAGTGAAAACTTAGGACACTAAAAGAGGCCTTTCTACTGACTCTGAAAAACAACAAAAGAAAGATGCCCAGGGTCCCTTCTCATCTGCGTGAACGTGACTTGGGCATGCTGCAAGGAGGCATGAGGACTGCAGATGTGTTGTAAGGCAGGTCCTCACCAGACATCACAGGCAACAACATCGCCTATGGGCACAAACCCACCATCGCTGGGCCAGACAGGACTGGCAAAAAGTGCTCTTCCCTGACGAGCCAAGGTTTTGTCTCACCAGGGGTGATGGTAGGGTTTGCGTTTATTGTCAAAGGAATGAGCGTTACACCGAGGCCTGTACTCTGAAGCGGGATCGACTTGGAGGTGGAGGGTCCGTCATGGTCTGGGGCGGTGTGTCACAGCATCATCGGACTGAGCTTGTTGTCATTGCAGGCAATCTCAACGCTGTGCATTAAAGGGAAGACATCCAACTCCCTCATGTGGTACCCTTCCTGCAGGCTCATCCTGACATGACCCTCCAGCATGACAATGCCACCAGCCATACTGCTCGTTCTGTGCATGATTTCTACAAGACAGGAATGTCAGTGCTCTGCCATGGCCAGCGAAGAGCCCGGATCTCAATACCATTGAGCACAGACTGGAATATGTTCCGGGATTCATCCAATGGCATTGAGGAATACATCACCTCAGTCATCGGCTTCAACAATATGTGCATCGATGACGTCGTCCCCACAGTGACTGTACGTACATATCCCAACCAGAAGCCATGGATTACAGGCAACATCCGCATCGAGCTGAAGGCTAGAGATGAAGCTTTCAAGGAGCGGGAGACTAATCCAGGCGCTTATAAGAAATCCCGCTATGCCCTCAGACGAAATATCGAACAAGCAAAGTGTCAATACATGATTAAGATTGAATCTGACGCTCGTTGGATGTGGCAGGGCTTGAAAACTATTACGGACTACAAAGGGAAACCCAGACGCCAGCTGCCCAGAGCCTACCAGACGAGCTAAATGCCTTTTATGCTTGCCTTGAGGCAAGCAACACTGAAGCATGCACGAGAGCACCAGCTGTTCTGGATGACTGTGTGATAACGCTCTCGGTAGCCGATGTGAACAAAACTTTTAAACAGGTCAACATTTACAAAGCCACTGGGCCAGACGGAATACCAGGACGTGTACTCAAAGTATGCGCGAACCAACTGTCAAGTGTCATCACTGACAAACCTCTCCCTGATGAGTCTGTAATACCTACATGTTTCAAGCAGACAACCATAGTCCCTGTGCCCAAGGAACAAAGGTAACCTGCCTAAATGATTACCGACCCGTGGCACTCATGTCGTTAGCCATGAAGTGCTTTGAAATTCTGGTCATGGCTCACATTAACAGCATCCTCCCGGACACCCTAGACCCACTCCAATTCACATACCGCTCCAACAGATCCACAGATGACACAATCGCACTCCACACGGCCCTTTCTCACCTGGACAAAAGGAACACCTATGTGAGAATGCTGTTCATTGACTACAGCTCAGCGTTCAACACCCTAGTGCCCACGAAGCTCATCACTAAGGACTCTGGAACAAACTGGATCCTGGACTTCCTGAAGGGCCGCCCCCAGGTGGTAAAAGTAGACAACAACACGTCTGCCACGATGATCCTTAACACTGGGGCCCCTCAAGGCTTGTGTACTTAGTCCCCTCCTGTATTGCCTGTTCACCCACGACTGCGTGGCCAAACACGACTCCAACACCATCATTAAGTTTGCTGATGCCACAACAGTGGTAGGCCCGATGACCGACAACTATGAGACAGCCTAGAAGGAGGAGGCAACAACCTTCCCCTCAATGTGAGCAAGACTAAGGAGCTGATCGTGGACTACAGGAAAAGGCGGGCCAAACAGGCCACCATTAACATCAACGGGGCTGTAGTGGAGCAGGTTGAGAGTTTCCAGTTCCTTGGTGTCCACATCACCAACAAACTATCACGGTCCAAACATACCAAGACAGTCGTGAAGAGGGCATCCCCTCAGGAGACTGAAAAGATTTGGCATTGGTCCCCAGATCCTCAAAAGGTTTTACAGCTACACCATCGAGAGCATCCTGAACGGTTGCATCACCGCCTGCTCGGCATCTGACTGAAAGGCGCTATAGAGGGTAGTGCAAACGGCCCAGTACATCACTGGGGCCAAGCTTCCTGCCATCCAGGACCTATATAATAGGCGTGTCAGAGGAAAGCCCATAACATTGTCAGAGACTCCAGTCACCCAAGTTATAGACCGCGCCAAGTCTTGGACCAAAAGACTCAACAGCTTCTACCACCAAGCAATTCAGAAAACTGCCACCACACAATTTACATTGACCCCTCATTATCAGCAACCATCACTCCTATGTTTCAATGGCATGTTGTGTTAGTTAATCCAAGTTTGTCATTTTAAAAAGGCTAATTGATCATTAGAAAAACCTTTTGCAATTATATTAGCACAGCTGAAAACTGTTGTTCTGATTAAAGAAGCAATAAAACGGACTAGTTGAGTATCTGGAGCATCAGCATTTGTGGGTTTGATTACAGGCTCAAAATGGCCAGAAACAAATACATTTCTTCTGAAACTCTTCAGTCTATACTTGCTCTGAGAAATGAAGGCTATTTCCATGCGAGATATTCAAGAAACTGAAGACCTCGTACAACGCTGTGTACTAATCCCTTCACAGAACAGCTCAAAGTTGCTCTAACTAGAATAAAAAAGAGGAGTGGGAGGCCCCGGTGCACAATGGAGCAAGAGGTCAAGTACATTAGAGTGTCGAGTTTAACCAGTATAGTTTGAGAAACAGATGCCTCACAAGTTCTCAACTGGAAGCTTCATTAAATAGTACCCGCAAAACACCAGTCTCAACGTCAACAATGAAGAGGCGACTCCGGACTCAGAGTAGCAAACCACAGTCACATGACTCACTACCTGTAGGAGCCATCAATTCCTGAGAATTGGGGGTGGGGGGTGTACCTAATAAACTGGCCAGTGAGTATATGTGACCACGGGTACGTGAGGTGAGGAATGAAATGCATGTGAGAGAGATAGCGAGTCACTCATGGAGGACAGTGGAAGTTGAATAGAAATCTGTTACACGCCAAAACTAATTTTGACCTGGTTTAATAAAGATGGATCTCCCCCCTAAACTTCCATTGTCCTCCAAAAGTAGTTTAACGCCTCTGACAAAAACCCCTTCCGATCCGTCTCCACCCTTGAACGGGCGGTGAAGGGATGGAGAGGTGAAGGTGGGTCAGACCGTGAGCTAGACGTACCTCTGATGAAGGTGGGTCAGACCGTGAGCTAGACGTACCTCTGCAGAGATGCGTCGGTTGCCCCTATTCCTCAGACACACCCCTGTGGGAGACTGAACCTCATCTGAGCTGGTCCCTGATGCCTGGTCACTCTCTCCATCAGAACCCATCTTCATATTCTCATGGACGATGTCTAAGAGAGGAGAGAGGGGGAGAGTGGGAGAAAACAGAGAGAGAGGAGGGGGAGAGCGGGACGAGAGGTATGAAACAGAGAGAGGAGAGAGGAGGGGGAGAGCGGGACGAGAGGTATGAAACAGAGAGAGGAGGGGGAGAGCGGGACGAGAGGTATGAAACAGAGAGAGGAGGGGGAGAGCGGGACGAGAGGTATGAAACAGAGAGAGGAGGGGGAGAGCGGGACGAGAGGTATGAAACAGAGAGAGGAGGGGGAGAGCGGGACGAGAGGTATGAAACAGAGAGAAGAGAGAGGAGGGGGAGAGTGGGACGAGAGGTATGAAACAGAGAGAGGAGGGGGAGAGCGGGACGAGAGGTATGAAACAGAGAGAAGAGAGAGGGGGAGAGCGGGACGAGAGGTATGAAACATAGAGAGGAGAGAGGAGGGGGAGAGCGGGACGAGAGGTATGAAACAGAGAAGAGAGAGGAGGGGGAGAGCGGGACGAGAGGTATGAAACAGAGAGGAGAGAGGAGGGGGAGAGTGGGACGAGAGGTATGAAACAGAGAGAAGAGGGGGAGAGTGGGACGAGAGGTATGAAAGAGAGAGAGAGAGAGAGGAGGGGGAGAGCGGGACGAGAGTTATGAAACAGAGAGAGGAGAGGAGGGGGAGAGCGGGATGAGAGGTATGAAACAGAGAGAGGAGAGGAGGGGGAGAGTGGGACGAGAGGTATGAAACAGAGAGAAGAGAGAGGAGGGGGAGAGCGGGACGAGAGGTATGAAACAGAGAGAAGAGAGAGGAGGGGGAGAGCGGGACGAGAGGTATGAAACAGAGAGAGGAGAGAGGAGGGGGAGAGCGGGACGAGAGGTATGAAACAGAGAGAAGAGAGAGGAGGGGGAGAGTGGGACGAGAGGTATGAAACAGAGAGAAGAGAGAGGAGGGGGAGAGCGGGACGAGAGGTATGAAAGAGAGAGAGAGAGGAGGGGGAGAGCGGGACGAGAGTTATGAAACAGAGAGAAGAGAGAGGAGGGGGAGAGTGGGACGAGAGGTATGAAACAGAGAGAGGAGAGATGGGCCATTTTTACAGGATGTGGTCAATATGGTAAAAAAAATGCCCGCCCTGACAAGGACTGTACAATCACTACTTGATAAGAGCAGAGGGACCATATACATATGACTAAATGTTATTCTTTCCATCAACTCAACGTCATCCACTGCTGCTGGGAACTATAGCAGCAACCACTCCCTGGTCAGTTTCCACTGTCCTACCCCCTCTCAGCTGACGCTGTGTGTGTGTGTGTGTGTGTGTGTGTGTGTGTGTGTGTGTGTGTGTGTGTGTCCGTGTGTGTGTGTCCGTGTGTGTGTGTCCGTGTGTGTGTGTCCGTGTGTGTGTGTGTCCGTGTCCGTGTGTGTGTGTCCGTGTCCGTGTGTGTGTGTGTCCGTGTGTGTGTGTGTGTCCGTGTGTGTGTGTGTGTCCGTGTGTGTGTGTGTGTCCGTGTGTGTGTGTGTGTCCGTGTGTGTGTGTGTGTGTCCGTGTGTGTGTGTGTGCGTCCGTGTGTGTGTGTGTGTGTCCGTCCGTGTGTGTGTGTCCGTCCGTGTGCCCGTGTGCGTCCGTGTGTGTCCGTGTGCCCGTGTGTGTCCGTGTGCCCGTGTGTGTGTGCCCGTGTGCCCGTGTGTGTCCGTGTGCCCGTGTGTGTCCGTGTGCCCGTGTGCGTCCGTGTGTGTCCGTGTGCCCGTGTGTGTGTGTCCGTGTGCCCGTGTGTGTGTGTCCGTGTGCGCGTGTGTGTGTGTCCGTGTGCGCGTGTGTGTGTCCGTGTGCGCGTGTGTGTGTGTCCGTG
Organism: Oncorhynchus keta; assembly: GCF_023373465.1. Lineage (NCBI taxonomy): Eukaryota > Metazoa > Chordata > Actinopteri > Salmoniformes > Salmonidae > Oncorhynchus > Oncorhynchus keta. The sequence goes on along the minus strand of NC_068437.1, from coordinate 51,827,446 downwards.
TGCCCGTGTGTGTGTGTCCGTGTGCCCGTGTGTGTGTCCGTGTGCCCGTGTGTGTGTCCGTGTGCCCGTGTGTGTGTGTGTCCGTGTGTGTGTGTGTGTGTCCGTGTGTCCGTGTGTGTGTCCGTGTGTGTGTGTGTGTGTGTCCGTGTGTGTGTGTGTGTGTGTGTGTGTCCGTGTGTGTGTGTGTCCGTGTGTGTGTGTGTGCGTCCGTGTGTGTGTGTGTGTGTGTCCGTCCGTGTGTGTGTGTGTGTCCGTCCGTGTGTGTCCGTGTGCCCGTGTGCGTCCGTGTGTCCGTGTGCCCGTGTGTGTCCGTGTGCCCGTGTGCGTCCGTGTGCCCGTGTGCGTCCGTGTGTGTCCGTGTGCCCGTGTGTGTCCGTGTGCCCGTGTGTGTGTGTCCGTGTGCCCGTGTGTGTGTGTCCGTGTGCGCGTGTGTGTGTGTCTGTGTGTCCGTGTGTGTGTGTCCGTGTGTGCGTGTGTGTGTGTCCGTGTGCCCGTGTGTGTGTGTCCGTGTGCCCGTGTGTGTGTGTCCGTGTGCCCGTGTGTGTGTCCGTGTGCCCGTGTGTGTGTGTCCGTGTGCCCGTGTGTGTGTCCGTGTGCCCGTGTGTGTGTGTCCGTGTGCCCGTGTGTGTGTGTCCGTGTGCCCGTGTGCCCGTGTGTGTGTGTCCGTGTGTGTGTCCGTGTGCCCGTGTGTTTGTGTGTGCCCGTGTGTGTGTGTCCGTGTGCCCGTGTGTGTGTGTCCGTGTGCCCGTGTGTGTGTGTCCGTGTGCCCGTGTGTGTGTGTCCGTGTGTCCGTGTGTGTGTGTGTGTCCGTGTGCCCGTGTGTGTGTGTCCGTGTGTCCGTGTGTGTGTGTGTGTCCGTGTGTGTGTGTGTGTGTGTGTCCGTGTGCCCGTGTGTGTGTGTCCGTGTGTCCGTGTGTGTGTGTGTGTCCGTGTGTGTGTGTGTGTGTGTGTCCGTGTGTGTGTGTGTGTGTCCGTGTGTGTGTGTGTGTGTCCGTGTGTCCGTGTGTCCGTGTGTGTCCGTGTGTCCGTGTGTGTCCGTGTGTGTGTGTGTGTCCGTGTGTGTGTGTGTGTGTCCGTGTGTGTGTGTGTGTCCGTGTGTGTGTGTGTGTGTCCGTGTGTGTGTGTCCGTGTGTGTGTGTGTCCGTGTGTGTGTGTGTGTCCGTGCCCGTGTGTGTATGTGTGTCCGTGCCCGTGTGTGTATGTGTGTCCGTGCCCGTGTGTGTGTGTTGTCTCACCAAGGCGGCTGCCGTTGCGTTGCACGGCCATGAAAGACCCTAGCCCGCCTCCACCTATGACACTCTGGGGTCTCCGCAGAGGGGGCTCCTTGAAGGAACTAGTGTACTGGTGCAGGAAGGAGTGGACACTGTGGGCCGAGGGGGGAAGTCCGTGACCATTATGCACCACGGTCCCTGTTGCTGGGAAGAGACAGAACTGCGAATCAATACGAGTACCTTAGATTAGAATACTGTTAGCCTGTATAACACTGTTTAGCATAGACGGAACCAGGCATTCTTCCCCAACCCAGTAACCTGACCAGGGAAAACCCAAGGCCTAAAACGAGGCATATTGTCAGGAACTGTAATCCTCTATATGCACTGCAGCGCACCACCGCTGCTAAAACATGGCTGCCACTAAAATAGAGAAAAAACCTGCTTGAAAAAAACCTCTTAGGGGAAACACTGTTAGGTGTAAATCAAAGAGGGATTATTAGGCCTTGTGTGTGGACATCAATACCAAGAGAAAGATAGTTCTCTCTAACAGGATTAAGATCAAAAGAAGAACATCAGAGAGAAAACAGAACGTCTCTCAAAACAACAGATGACCTAACACACTCCTTCCTACATCGTTACTGGATAACACACACACAATCTTATTCCACTACTACTGCAGTGTTGTGTTATATAAATCATATTAAGGGTATTAGGACTCATACCCATCACACCATCTCTACTCATCTGACCATTCTGTCTCCTGTACTTACACTGGCAAACACACAGCAGTCTGCCACAACACAATCCCCTCTGCAGAAGAACACACACGTAAATCCTCCTCCTACACACACACACACACACACCTTTAATATCACACCACACACACACACACACCTAATCTGTCCCTATTCAGGAGCAAGGAACGGTCAGGGCAGATTTGGAGTTTAAAAGCGCTTTAAAAAACATGGATGAGCTGATTGAGTGATTTTTGAAAAATGTTACCTTTTATTTAACTAGGCAAGTCAGTTAAGAACAAATTCTTATTTTCAATTACAGCCTACTGTGGAACAGTGGGTTAACTGCCTTGTTCAGGGGCAAAACGACAGATTTGTATCTTGTCAGCTCGGGGATTCAATCTAGCAACCTTTCAGTTACTAGACCAATGCTCTAAACACTAGGCTACCTGTCGCCCAGAATACCTACAGAGAAGAAGAGAGGGAAGGAGAGGGGAGCTGGTTAAAAGGAGAGAAGAAGAGGGGAGCTGGTTAAAAGGAGAGAAGAAGAGGGGAGCTGGTTAAAAGGAGAGAAGAAGAGGGGAGCTGGTTAAAAGGAGAGAAGAAGAGGGGAGCTGGTTAAAAGGAGAGAAGAAGAGGGGAGCTGGTTAAAAGGAGAGAAGAAGAGGGGAGCTGGTTAAAAGGAGAGAAGAAGAGGGGAGCTGGTTAAAAGGAGAGAAGAAGAGGGGAGCTGGTTAAAAGGAGAGAAGAGGGGAGCTGGTTAAAAGGAGAGAAGAGAGGGAAGGAGAGGGGAGCTGGTTAAAAGGAGAGAAGAAGAGAGGGAAGGAGAGGGGAGCTGGTTAAAAGGAGAGAAGAAGAGAGGGAAGGAGAGGGGAGCTGGTTAAAAGGAGAGAAGAAGAGAGGGAAGGAGAGGGGAGCTGGTTAAAAGGAGAGAAGAAGAGAGGGAAGGAGAGGGGAGCTGGTTAAAAGGAGAGAAGAAGAGAGGGAAGGAGAGGGGAGCTGGTTAAAAGGAGAGAAGAAGAGAGGGAAGGAGAGGGGAGCTGGTTAAAAGGAGAGAAGAAGAGAGGGAAGGAGAGGGGAGCTGGTTAAAAGGAGAGAAGAAGAGAGGGAAGGAGAGGGGAGCTGGTTAAAAGGAGAGAAGAAGAGAGGGAAGGAGAGAAGAAGAGAGGGAAGGAGAGGGGAGCTGGTTAAAAGGAGAGAAGAAGAGAGGGAAGGAGAGGGGAGCTGGTTAAAAGGAGAGAATAGCTGTTGAAGAAAAGAGAGGAGAGGGGAGCTGGGAAAAACACTGATAAAGCCTGGTGATGAAAGACAGAGAGAGAGACAGAACGAGGAGAGAAATGTGTTTCAAGATGAACAGCTGCTTTCACAGAGTCCTCTAAGTCACTGTGGCAATGTCATGGAAACTCTAGAACGTTCGAGACCCTGACAAGCCAGCACCATAGCAACGCCACGGCAGCCAACGACAACACCAGACTATCCCTGGAAGGCTTAATTCCAGCTGAGAGATAGTGTGACATAGCTGGTTAATTATCTTTGTTTTGATGCCTTGCAGACTACATACAGCCACCCCCCCACACACACACGTGCCCCCGCCTTCCCACACACCCGTGCCCCCACCCACACGTGCCCCCACCCCACACACACACACCCCGTGCCCTCAAGAAACCCAACACACACACCCGTGTCCCCCCAACACACACACCCGTGCCCCCCAACACACACACCCGTGCCCCCCAACACACACACACACACACCCGTGCCCCCACCCACCCGTGCCCCCACCCCCCACTCACCGCTGTCCTTGTTGCCGTTCTCCTCTATAGTCTTCTGTTCAGCCAGTTCAGACAGAGACTCATCGATGGTCTGACTCCCTCTCAGAGTCTGGGACAGCCTCCTCCTAAACCGCTTCATCTTCTCCATGGTGCTCTCTGGCAGGGGAGAGAAGGGGACAGTCAGTAAGGTCTGGGGAGAGGAGAGAGGGGACAGTCAGTAAGGTCTGGGGAGAGGAGAGAGGGGACAGTCAGTAAGGTCTGGGGAGAGGAGAGAGGGGACAGTCAGTAAGGTCTGGGGAGAGTCAGTAAGGTCTGGGGAGAGTCAGTAAGGTCTGGGGAGAGGAGAGAGGGGACAGTCAGTAAGGTCTGGGGAGAGTCAGTAAGGTCTGGGGAGAGTCAGTAAGGTCTGGGGAGAGTCAGTAAGGTCTGGGGAGAGGAGAGAGGGGAAAGTCAGTAAGGTCTGGGGAGAGAAGGGGACAGTCAGTAAGGTCTGGGGAGTGACAGTAAGGTCTGGGGAGTGAGTAATCTGAGAGAAATGGATACCCACACACGAGATAGCTGAAGGGACGAGAGGTACGAGATAGCTGAAGGGACGAGAGGTACGAGATAGCTGAAGGGACGAGAGGTACGAGATAGCTGAAGGGACGAGAGGTACGAGATAGCTGAAGGGACGAGAGGTACGAGATAGCTGAAGGGACGAGAGGTACGAGATAGCTGAAGGGACGAGAGGTACGAGATAGCTGAAGGGACGAGAGGTACGAGATAGCTGAAGGGACGAGAGGTACGAGATAGCTGAAGGGACGAGAGGTACGAGATAGCTGAAGGGACGAGAGGTACGAGATAGCTGAAGGGACGAGAGGTACGAGATAGCTGAAGGGACGAGAGGTACGAGATAGCTGAAGGGACGAGAGGTACGAGATAGCTGAAGGGACGAGAGGTACGAGATAGCTGAAGGGACGAGAGGTACAAGATAACTGAAGGGACGAGGCCCGATAGAGACTTATAATACCTATGGTTTTCAGCCTGCTGTTCAAACAGCTGGAGATGGACAGAAAGGTGGGTTCATAACAATTCAACTGTTCTACCTTGTTAGCTAGCAAATATATATCCTTGTTAGCTAGCAAATATATATCCTTGTTAGCTAGCAAATATATATCCTTGTTAGCTAGCAAATATATATCCTTGTTAGCTAAAGTTGAAATATAAAGATTAGCAGGCTAATCATTACCACATGGGCTTGAGAGATTGTTGATGAGACCTGTGTTACTTTTCAACAAGAAGTGATCATTATTAGTAAATGTGCATTTTGCATGGTTCTAGTTACATTTGTAACAAAAAAAGGGCATGTTCATAGACTTGAAAGCCAGATCATTGATTACTGCACAAAAAAAAGCAGGTTCAAATATTTAGAAAAAAATAATTAGTGGGTCTTTTGGTTGTGGAAGGCTGGGTCTAATGCTTGATGAACTTAGCCTCTGTGGCAGAGGTAACTCTGGGTCTTCCTTTCCTGTGGCGGTCCTCATGAGAGCGCTTGATGGTTTTTGCAACTGCAATTGAAGAAACTTTCAAAGTTCTTGAAATGTTCAGTATTGACTGACCTTCATGTCTTAAAGTAATGGACTGTCGTTTCTCTTTGCTTATTTGAGCTGTTCTTGCCATAATATGGACTTTTTTACCAAATAGGGCTATCTTCTGTATTTACCACCCCTACCTTGTCACAACACATCTAATTGGCTCAAACACATTAAATGAAATAAATTCAACAAATTAACTTAAAAGGGCACACCTGTCAATTGAAATGCATTCCAGGTGATTACCTCATGAAGCTGGTTGAGAGAATACCAAGAGTGCAAAGCTGTCATCAAGGCAAAGGCTGGCTACTTTGAAGAATCTCAAATATATTTGTTTAACACGTTGTTGATTACTACATGATTCCATATGTGTTATTTCATAGGTTTTGATGTCTTCACTATTATTCTACAATGTAGAAAATAGTACAAATAAAGAAAAACCCTTGAATGAGTAAGTGGCCAAACTATTGACTGGTTCATCATGAATCACCCATAAGTTAGGCCATATCGCCCAGCCCCAGCAAGACGCAACATGTTCTGGGAACTTCCCTAATAAATCAACACTGCTTTCAAAGAGTTCACAAGGAATCACAAGCATCAAAACTCACCTCGAGCAATATACACCAATACCACATCTATAGTAAACATGGGTTTATGAGAAAGAACACGCATCAAACACACCTCGAGCAATATACACCAATACCACATCTATAGTAAACATGGGTTTATGAGAAAAAACACACGCATCAAACACACCTCGAGCAATATACACCAATACCACATCTATAGTAAACATGGGTTTATGAGAAAGAACACGCATCAAACACACCTCGAGCAATATACACCAATACCACATCTATAGTAAACATGGGTTTATGAGAAAGAACACGCATCAAACACACCTCGAGCAATATACACCAATACCACATCTATAGTAAACATGGGTTTATGAGAAAAAACACAAGCATCAAACACACCTCGAGCAATATACACCAATACCACATCTATAGTAAACATGGGTTTATGAGAAAGAACACGCATCAAACACACCTCGAGCAATATACACCAATACCACATCTATAGTAAACATGGGTTTATGAGAAAAAACAAGCATCAAACACACCTCGAGCAATATACACCAATACCACATCTATAGTAAACATGGGTTTATGAGAAAAAACAAGCATCAAACACACCTCGAGCAATATACACCAATACCACATCTATAGTAAACATGGGTTTATGAGAAAAAACAAGCATCAAACACACCTCGAGCAATATACACCAATACCACATCTATAGTAAACATGGGTTTATGAGAAAAAACACAAGCATCAAACACACCTCGAGCAATATACACCAATACCACATCTATAGTAAACATGGGTTTATGAGAAAGATCACAAGCATCAAACACACCTCGAGCAATATACACCAATACCACATCTATAGTAAACATGGGTTTATGAGAAAAAACACACGCATCAAACACACCTCGAGCAATATACACCAATACCACATCTATAGTAAACATGGGTTTATGAGAAAGATCACAAGCATCAAACACACCTCGAGCAATATACACCAATACCACATCTATAGTAAACATGGGTTTATGAGAAAGATCACAAGCATCAAACACACCTCGAGCAATATACACCAATACCACATCTATAGTAAACATGGGTTTATGAGAAAGATCACAAGCATCAAACACACCTCGAGCAATATACACCAATACCACATCTATAGTAAACATGGGTTTATGAGAAAGATCACAAGCATCAAACACACCTCAAGGTCCTCAAACTAAATATCCAAGTAATCCCACATCTGCTGTGAAATGTAGACATTGCATTGATTTATAGCTACTGACTGGCGCGAACACAAAAACCCATCAACACTAAAGGAAACAGGCTTAAGGTAGAGTTACTAATAGACTCTAATTAATTTCCAACACGGGAAAAACATGACGTATTGGGAGAGATAATGATTCATGTCACGACGGGACGGAATGAGTCTAATGTGAGAAGAAGAACCAAAAGCTATTCAAACACTTACACGCCTCATTTGGATTTGAGTCACAGAACAGTAGAGGTAATTACATTGAGAAAAGTAACAAATATGACGTATCGGGAGAGATTCAGGGGATGGAAACTAATATGAACTGACTGGAGGGAACCAGAAACAACCAATCAACAGTCAGGGGGGGAGATATACAGAATTTAGACGTTATTAAAATAGGCCAATTCATTTCCCACACTGGAAAAACAATGTGGGAAGTCATAGACTTCTAATTCCTCGCCGCGGGGCTGGGGCGCAGCCCTCCAAACACGCGGGATCCTCGGAGCAGCCCTCCTCGCCGGGGGGCTCCGGAGCAGCCCTCCCCTGACTGGCGCCGCGGGGGGCAAGCAGCCCCTCCTCGCCGCGGGGGGGCTCCGGAGCAGCCCTCCTCGCCGCGGGGGGCTCCGGCGCAGCCCTCCTCGCCGCGGGGGGCTCCAGAGCAGCCCTCCTCGCCGCGGGGGGCTCCAGAGCAGCCCTCCTCGCCGCGGGGGGCTCCAGAGCAGCCCTCCTCGCCGCGGGGGGCTCCAGAGCAGCCCTCCTCGCCGCGGGGGGCTCCAGAGCAGCCCTCCTCGCCGCGGGGGGCTCCAGAGCAGCCTCAGTGCACACTGTGTTCCACGGAGTAAAAATGGATGAATGCATGTGACTGGAGTTATTGACGGCAGTGTCTGACCCATCTGGTCCTTGTTCCTGTAGCTTGGCTTGTGGTCTAGTCTGAAGCCCTGGAGCGCTGGATGTGATCCCAGTGTATCCCTGCTCCCATGAGTAAGTAGGCTTGTGGTCTAGTCTGAAGCCCTAGAGCGCTGGATGTGATCCCAGTGTATCCCTGCTCCCATGAGTAAGTAGGCTGAGTAGAAGACTGTGCTCCAGAGACACAGGACCACAGCAAGAGAAGTAGTCCCATTCGGTACGGACTAATTAGAATTTGTTGCCATGGCAACACAATGTGTGCCCCCCCCCAATGTCTAAATGCAAAGCCCCCAGCAGGAGACTAAAATTATATTCTGTTCTGTCTTCTTTCATCAAACACCCTACAGTACACACGCATTTCACCACAGCTAACCATGATTTCCCTACATGGACAAACTCAGCTTTCCAGCAGCTATATGCAAAATATTTTCCACATCAGTTTGCCTGGCATGGAGGACAGTGAGGATTGGAGGGGGTAGGGAAAAGACTAAGAGAAGCAGGGGGAAGGGTGAGGAGCGAGTGGGGATGTGAGGAGCGAGTGGGGATGTGAGGAGCGAGAGGGGATGTGAGGAGCGAGAGGGGATGTGAGGAGCGAGAGGGGATGTGAGGAGCGAGAGGGGATGTGAGGAGCGAGAGGGGATGTGAGGAGCGAGTGGGGATGTGAGGAGCGAGAGGGGATGTGAGGAAGTCCGATTCGGGGGATGGGGATGTGAGGAGCGAGAGGGGATGTGAGGAGCGAGTGGGGATGTGAGGAGCAAGGGGATGTGAGGAGCGAGAGGGGACAGAGCGAGAGGGGATGTGAGGAGCAGAGGGGATGAGGGGAGGATGGAGAGGGGATGTGAGGAGCAGCTATATGCAAAATATTTTGACATCAGTTTGGGATGAGGAGCGAGAGTGGGGATGTGAGGAGGGAGGGGATGTGAGGAGAAGCAGGGGATGTGAGGAGCGAGAGGGGATGGGAGAGCGGAGGGGATGTGAGGAGCGAGAGGGGATGTGAGGAGCGAGAGGGGATGTGAGGAGAGTGGGGATGAGGAGCGAGAGGGGATGAGAGGGGATGTGAGGAGCGAGAGGGGATGAGGAGCGAGAGGAGAGGAGCGGGGATGTGAGGAGCGAGAGGGGATGTGAGGAGCGAGAGGGGATGTGAGGAGCGAGAGGGGATGTTGAGGAGCGAGAGGGGATGTGAGGAGCGAGAGGGGATGTGAGGAGCGAGAGGGGATGTGAGGAGCGAGAGGGGATGTGAGGAGCGAGAGGGGATTGAGGAGCGAGAGGGGATGTGAGGAGCGAGAGGGGAGGTGAGGAGCGAGAGGGGAGTTGAGGAGCGAGAGGGGATGTGAGGAGCGAGAGGGGATGTGAGGAGCGATGGCAGCTAGCCAAAGTTGGCTAAGTGAACTGAACGAGTGAGCTCTCATACTCGCTTAAAATACAGTCGCTTGAAAAACATTTCTCGCATGGAATGGCCTTCATTTCTCAGAACAACAGACTGACGAGTTTCAGAAGAAAGTCCTTTCGTTTCTGGCCATTTTGAGCCTGTAATCATACCCACAAACGCTGATGCTCCAGATTCTCAACTCGTGTAAAAGAAGGCCTGTTTTATTGCTTCTTTAAATCAGAACAACAGTTTTCAGCTGCTAAGATAACCATTTTGAAATGTTCTAATGATCAATTGGACTTTTGAAATTATAAACTTTGATTAGCTAACACAACGTGCCATTGGAACACAGGAGTGATGTTTTCTGATAAGGGGCCTCTGTACACCTATGTAGATATTCCATAAAAATAAAAATAGATTTTCAGCTATAATAGTTATTTACAACATTAACAATGTCTACACTGTATTTCTGATCAATTTGATGTTTTTTTAATGGACAAAAAAAAGTGATTTTCTTTCAAAAACAAGGACATTTGCAAGTGACCTCAAACTTTTGAACAGTAGTGTGTGTACACACACACACACACACACACACACACACACACACACACACACACACACCAATCAGTACCCACAAACGCTGAACAAAAGTTTTCAATGTTGTAAAGTAAGAATGCTTTCAAAAATATACCTGTTAATAGATTTATCAATTAACTAAATGCAAAGTGAGTGAGAAAAAAAATCTACATTTACATTTAACCATTTTGAAATGTTCCAGATGATCAATTGTGCATTCACCTTATGAAATTATGGAACAGTCACTTTACAATAGTATCTAAATCTTAAAGGGGGGTGAGAAGGATTACTTATCCTATCCTAGGTATTCCTTAAAGAGGTGGGGTTTCAGGTGTCTCCGGAAGGTGGTGATTGACAAGGTCCTCTGTCCTGGCAGACCTAGGTAGATGTTCCATAATTGGGGGCCAGACAAATAGTTTTGACTGGGCTAGACACATGGGATACTGTAGGTCTTCCTCAGTGGTAACAAGGCCAGAGGTGGATAACTGCAGTGCCCTTGACAGGGTTAGGGCCTGATCAGAGCCTTTGAGGTGTTTTTAATCTCTCCCAGGCAAGCACCATGGATTTTCATGCAGTAAGTCTTCAAAAACAGTGGAGGACGGAGGAGTGGGGTGACTTTTCAGAACTTGGGAAGGTTGAACCAGACGTGGCTGCGGCGTTCTGATGAGTTGTAGGGGTTTAACACAGGCAGCAGGAGCCCAGCCAACAGAATTGCAGTAATCCAGACGGGAGATGACAGTGCCTGGATTAGGACCACGCGTTTCCTGTGTGAGGCAGGGTTGTACTCACGGACAGAGCATGAACCACACACGGGCACACGCCATGTTAGTTGAGAACGACAGGGTGTTTCCAGGCCAAGTTCTTGACCTGGGAGGAGGACACAATGGAGTTGTAAAGTAAGATCATGGAACGGGCAGTCCTTCGGGAGGAAAGCATATACCTGTTAATAGGTGGTGATCAATCCAACTAAATGCAAGACATGCAGAGATCAAAAAAAAATCTGGTCATCAAATCCATATTTGGTGTGACCACACTTTGACTTCAAAACAGCATCAACTCTTCTCACTTGCACAAAGTCAGGGATTTTGTAGGCATTTAGTCAGGTGTATGAGTAAACAATTATACCAAACAGGTGCTAATGATCATCAATTCAATATGTAGGTTGAAACAAAATAATTAACTGAAACAGCTGTGTAGGAGGAATAAAACTGGGTGAGGAACAGCCAAACGCTAACAAGGTGAGGTTGCTGAAGACCGTTTACTGTCAAAAGTCATGGCAGGACTGACAACAGCAACAAGACACAAGGTCAACAAGGTCTCTCCCAGGCAGACAAGGTAGTTATACTGCATCACAAGGTCTCTCCCAGACAGACACAAGGTAGTTATACTGCATCAGCAAGGTCTCTCCCAGGCAGACACATGGTAGTTATACTGCATCAGCAAGGTCTCTCCCAGACAGACACATGGTAGTTATACTGCATCAACAAGGTCTCTCCCAGGCAGACACATGGTAGTTATACTGCATCAACAAGGTCTCTCCCAGACAGACACATGGTAGTTATACTGCATCAACAAGGTCTCTCCCAGGCAGACACATGGTAGTTATACTGCATCAACAAGGTCTCTCCCAGGCAGACACATGGTAGTTATACTGCATCAGTAAGGTCTCTCCCAGGCAGACATTAAGGCAGACAGGGATTTCCAGATGTGCTGTCCAAGATCTTTTGAAGAAGCACAAAGAAACCGTCAATGTTGAGGACCGTAGACGCAGTGGTCGGCCAAGGAAACTAAACTGCAGCAGATGAAAGACATCATGCTTACTTCCCTTCGCAATCGGAAGATGTCCAGCAGTGCCATCAGCTCAGAATTGGTAGAAAACCGGCTCTCACAGACCTGTTAGTTTTTCTTTAAGAAGCCCTCCTGTTCTCCACTCATTACCTGTATTAACTGCACCTGTTTGAACTCATTACCTGTATAAAAGACACCTGTCCACACACTCAAACAGACTCCAACCTCTCCACAATGGCCAAGACCAGAGAGCTGTGTAAGGACATCAGGGATAAAATTGTAGACCTGCACAAGGCTGGGATGGGCTACAGGACAATAGGCAAGCAGCTTGGTGAGAAGGCAACAACTGTTGGCGCAATTATTTGAAAATGGAAGAAGTTCAAGATGACGGTCAATCACCCTCTGTCTGGGGCTCCATGCAAGATCTCACCTCGTGGGGCATCAATGATCACGAGGAAGGTGAGGGATCAGCCCAGAACTACACAGCAGGACCTGGTCAATGACCTGAAGAGAGCTGGGACCACAGTCTCAAAGAAAACCATTAGTAACACACTACGCCGTCATGGATTAAAATCCTGCAGCTCACGCAAGGTTCCCCTGCTCAAGCCAGCGCATGTCCAGGCCCGTCTGAAGTTTGCCAATGACCCATCTAGATGATCCAGAGGAGGAATCGGAGAAGGTCATGTAGTCTGAGACAAAAATAGAGCTTTTTGGTCTAAAGTCTAAGGTCTGTATGGAGGAGTGGGCCAAAATCCCTGCTGCAGTGTGTGCAAACCTGGTCAAGAACTACAGGAAACGTATGATCTCTGTAATTGCAAACAAAGGTTTCTGTACCAAATATTAAGTTCTGCTTTTCTGATGTATCAAATACTTATGTCAAGCAATAAAATGCAAATTAACTACTTAAAAATACAATGTGATTTTCTGGATTTTTGTTTTAGATTCCATCTCTCACAGTTGAAGTGTACCTATGATACAAAGCATGTAGAGGTCTATAATTTTTTAAGTAGGAAAACCTGAAAAATCAGCAGTGTATCAAATACTTGTTCTCCCCACTCTCTGTGTGTGTGTGTGTGTGTGTGTGTGTGTGTGTGTGTGTGTGTGTGTGTGTGCATGTACATATTGCTCCTTTGCACCCCTGTGTCTCTACTTGCAGTCATCTTCTGCACATCTATCACTCCAGTGTTTAATTGCTATATTGTAATTTCTTCACCACTATGGACTATTTATTGCCTCTCTCTCTTATCTTACCTCATCTGCACTCACTGTATATATACACTTTTCTATTGTGTTATTGACTGTATGTTTCTTTATTCCATGTGTAACTGTTGTGTCGCACTGCTGTCCCCTAACAGTTCTCAACTGCCTACCTGGTTAAATAAAGGTGTTCTCAACTGGCCTACCTGGTTAAATAAAAGGTGTTCTCAACTGGCCTACCTGGTTAAATAAAAGGTGTTCTCAACTGGCCTACCTGGTTAAATAAAGGTGTTCAAATCAAATCAAATGTATTTATATAGCCCTTCGTACATCAGCTGATATCTCAAAGTGCTGTACAGAAACCCAGCCTAAAACCCCAAACAGCAAGCAATGCAGGTGTAGAAGCACGGTGGCTAGGAAAAACTCCCTAGAAAGGCCAAAACCTAGGAAGAAACCTAGAGAGGAACCAGGCTATGTGGGGTGGCCAGTCCTCTTCTGGCTGTGCCGGGTGGAGATTATAACAGAACATGGCCAAGATGTTCAAATGTTCATAAATGACCAGCATGGTCGAATAATAACAACGCAGAACAGTTGAAACTGGAGCAGCAGCACAGTCAGGTGGAACGGGGACAGCAAGGAGTCATCATGTCAGGTAGTCCTGGGGCACGGTCCTAGGGCTCAGGTCCTCCGAGAGAGAGAAAGAAAGAGAATTAGAGAGAGCATATGTGGGGTGGCCCGTCCTCTTCTGGCTGTGCCGGGTGGAGATTATAACAGAACATGGCCAAGATGTTCAAATGTTCATAAATGACCAGCATGGTCGAATAATAGCAAGGCAGAACAGTTGAAACTGGAGCAGCAGCATGGCCAGGTGGACTGGGGACAGCAAGGAGTCATCATGTCATGGTCCTAGGGCTCAACTAGCCTACCTGGTTAAATAAAGGGTTTCAACTGGCCTACCTGGTTAAATCAAAGGTGTTCTCAACTGGCCTACCTGGTTAAATAAAAGGTGTTCTCAACTAGCCTACCTGGTTAAATAAAGGTGTTCTCAACTGGCCTACCTGGTTAAATAAACAACTGGCCTACCTGGTCAAATAAAGGTGTTCTCAACTAGCCTACCTGGTCAAATAAAGGTGTTCTCAACTAGCCTACCTGGTCAAATAAAGGTGTTCTCAACTGGCCTACCTGGTTAAATAAAGGTGTTCTCAACTGGCCTACCTGGTTAAATAAAGGTGTTCTCAACTGGCCTACCTGGTTAAATAAAGGTGTTCTCAACTAGCCTACCTGGTTAAATAAAGGTGAAATAGAAAACAAATGCAAAAAGAAAGTGGTATCCTTCCTGCAGACTCATCCTGACATGACCATCCAGCATGACAATGCCACCAGCCATACTGCTCATTCTGTGCGTGATTTCCTGCAAGACAGGAATGTCAGTGTTCTGCCATGGCAAGCAAAGAGCCCGGATCTCAATCCCATTGAGCACGTTTCTGGGAACTGTTGGATCGCAGGGTGAGGGCTAAGGCCAATTCCTCCCAGAAATGTATGGGAACTTGCATGTGCCTTGGAGGAAGATGGGTAACATCTCACAGCATGAACTGGCAAATCTGGTGCAGTCCATTTGGAGGAGATGTACTGCAGTACTTAATGCAGCTGGTGGCCACACCAAATACTGACTGTTACCTTGATTTTGACCCCCCTTTGTTCAGGGACACATTATTCCATTTCTGTTAGTCACATGTCTGTGGAACTTGTTCAGTTTGTCTCAGTTGTTGAATCTTGTTATGTTCATACAAATACTTACACATGTTATGTTTGCTGAAATGAAGCACACAGTTGACAGTGAGAGAGTGTGTCTTTTTATATATACACATATATCCTGTGCAAGAACTATCTTCAACGTAAAGAAGAACAAGGAGTCCTGGAAGTGATGGTATGGCCCCATATATATATATATATATATATATAAAATACTGTGCAAAAGTTTTAGGCTGGTATGTGTGTGTGATGTACGATCACACACACATACAGTTGAAGTTGGAAGTTTACATACACCTTAGCCAAACACCTTTAAACTTAGTTCTTCACAATTCCTGACATTTAATCCGAGTAAAAATTCCCCGTCTTAGGTCAGTTAGGATCACCACTTTATTTTAAGAATGTGAAATGTCAGAATACTAGTAAAGATAATTATTTATTTAGGCTTTTATTTATTTCATCACATTCCCAGTGGGTCAGAAGTTTACATGCTACCAAATGCTAATTGAGGGTATTGCCTTTAAATTGTTTAACTTGGGTCAAATGTTTTGGGTAGCCTTCCACAAGCATCCCACAATAAGTTTGGTGAATTTTGGCCCATTCTTCCTGACAGAGCTGGTGTAACTAAGTCAGGTTTGTAGGCCTCCTTGCTCGCACACGATTTTTCAGTTCTGCCCACAAATTGTCTATGGGATTGAGGTCAGGGCTTTGTGATGGCCACTCCAATACCTTGACTTTGTTGCCCTTAAGCCATTTTGCCACAACTTTGGAAGTATGCTTGGGGTCATTGTCCACTTGGAAGAGTCCTTTGCGACCAAGCTTTAACTGATGTCTTGAGATGCTGCTTCAATATATCCACATAATTGTTCTGCTTCATGATGCCATCTATTTTGTGAAGTGCACCAGTCCCTCCTGCAGCAAAGCACCTCCACAACATGATGCTGCCACCCCCGTGCTTCACGGTTGGGATGTTGTTCTTCGGCTTGAAAGCCTTATGACGGCTCCGGGCCTTATGACGGCTCCGGGCCTTATGACGGCTCCGGGCCTTATGACGGCTCCGGGCCTTATGACGGCTCCGGGCCTTATGACGGCTCCGGGCCTTATGACAGCTCCGGGCCTTATGACAGCTCTCGGCCTTATGACAGCTCTCGGCCTTATGACAGCTCTGGGCCTTATGACAGCTCTGGGGTCCATAAAGGATAGTACACAAGCTAACCACCAGCACTGTCCTTTCACTACTGTAGCATCCTGTAACTGTTAATGCATGGGAGAGGAGGAGAGGGAGAGGAGGGTTGAGAGAACGGTTCAGGGCACACAGGCCCTGGCAGGGGGAAACAAGGTGGTCGCCACCATAAGCACGCTGTCATGTGACCAAGCGACTGCCACAGGGCCCACCGGCGACCAGGAAGCAGGGCAACCCACAGGAAGTGAAAGAGAGAGAGGTCACTAGCCCTGACCTACTGACCTTTGTCTATTGTGCAGGTACGATCCAGTACCACGAATGAGCTCGCTCAGGTCGTAGTCAGCCTTGGCCCTGTAAAGAGCAGCCTTCTCGATCACTCGGAGAAGACAATGAACACATGAGTGAAGGAAAGGTCTGCTAGGCTGCTGCCTTTAATATAGCACACTTATGTAAGGCCCTCATTGTGAGGAGAGAAGTGGGGCTTCCTGCTGCGAGGGCACAGACAGGAGTTACCAGGAACATGCTCTTACATCACACTGGGTCACTGGAGACAGAACAGGCAGGAGTTGAGGAGAGCTGAGCTGTAGACACAGAACAGGCAGGAGTTGAGGAGAGCTGAGCTGTAGACACAGAACAGGCAGGAGTTGAGGAGAGCTGAGCTGTAGACACAGAACAGGCAGGAGTTGAGGAGAGCTGAGCTGTAGACACAGAACAGGCAGGAGTTGAGGAGAGCTGAGCTGTAGACACAGAACAGGCAGGAGTTGAGGAGAGCTGAGCTGTAGAGACAGAACAGGCAGGAGTTGAGGAGAGCTGAGCTGAAGACACAGAACAGGCAGGAGTTGAGGAGAGCTGAGCTGTAGACACAGAACAGGCAGGAGTTGAGGAGAGCTGAGCTGTAGACACAGAACAGGCAGGAGTTGAGGAGAGCTGAGCTGTAGACACAGAACAGGCAGGAGTTGAGGAGAGCTGAGCTGTAGACACAGAACAGGCAGGAGTTGAGGAGAGCTGAGCTGTAGACACAGAACAGGCAGGAGTTGAGGAGAGCTGAGCTGTAGACACAGAACAGGCAGGAGTTGAGGAGAGCTGACAGAACAGGCAGGAGTGTAGACACAGAACAGGCAGGAGTTGAGGAGAGCTGAGCTGTAGACACAGAACAGGCAGGAGTTGAGGAGAGCTGAGCTGAAGACACAGAACAGGCAGGAGTTGAGGAGAGCTGAGCTGTAGACAGAACAGGCAGGAGTTGAGGAGAGCTGAGCTGTAGACAGAACAGGCAGGAGTTGAGGAGAGCTGAGCTGTAGACAGAACAGGCAGGAGTTGAGGAGAGCTGAGCTGTAGACAGCTGTAGACAGATGAACAGGAGAGCAGTTGGCTGTAGACAGAACAGGAAGGAGTTGAGGAGAGCTGAGCTGTAGACAGAACAGGCAGGAGTTGAGGAGAGCTGAGCTGTAGACAGAACAGGCAGGAGTTGAGGAGAGCTGAGCTGTAGACAGAACAGGCAGGAGTTGAGGAGAGCTGAGCTGTAGACAGAACAGGCAGGAGTTGAGGAGAGCTGAGCTGTAGACAGAACAGGCAGGAGTTGAGGAGAGCTGAGCTGTAGACAGAACAGGCAGGAGTTGAGGAGAGCTGAGCTGTAGACAGAACAGGCAGGAGTTGAGGAGAGCTGAGCTGTAGACAGAACAGGCAGGAGTTGAGGAAAGATGAGTTGAGCATGGCAACAGAACATGTCGTCCACCTTACAGAGAGAGTGGGGCCACGTTCAGTATAGGCAAACGTTGTAGATAGCAATGTCATGAATAGAGCTGTCATGGTTAGTTGTTTTACATATCAGAGTGGCATGTTTGTTCTATATAACATATTTTAATATAATACAGTATCTGACAGTGCTCTGCTTAACGCACCCCTAAATCCACTTCCTGAATTTGCATATTTGAAGGGTCTAGAGACAGTGTACACCTTATAGACCTGAACAAAAATATGAACGCAACATGTAAAGTTTTGGTTCCATGTTTCATGACCTGAAATAAAAGAACGAGAGAGAGCGGGTGGGGGACAGAGCGAGAGAGAGCGGGTGTGGGACAGAGCGAGAGAGAGCGGGTGTGGGACAGAGCGAGAGAGAGCGGGTGTGGGACAGAGCGGGTGTGGGACAGAGCGGGTGTGGGACAGAGCGGGTGGGGGACAGAGCGGGTGGGAGAGAGAGCGAGAGAGAGAGGGTGGGGGACAGAGAGAGAGAGAGAGAGAGCGGGTGGGGGACAGAGCGGGTGGGGGACCGAGCGGGAGAGAGAGAGAGAGCTCAGTCTGTGGCAAGACAGGTATTTAACACTAGCTGTCACTCAGAGCGGTTGTTGCTATAGCATCGGCGTTAATCAACTTTGAGTCTTATTTTCTCTGAGGACCGACCAGGACCCCTGTTATCATTAGTCCACATACACACAGTCTGTCAAAGGTGACTACTGTCATCACCTTTCTGCCAACACATCAGCACTTTGGTGCCAGCACCACTCAGACCCTCTGACACGGGTGACGACAGAGCGAGAGGGGAGTGGCGGGGACGACAGAGCGAGAGGGGAGTGGCGGGGACGACAGAGCGAGAGGGGAGTGGCGGGGACGACAGAGCGAGAGGGGAGGGCCGGGGTCGACAGAGCGAGAGGGGAGGGCCGGGGACGACAGAGCGAGAGGGGAGGGCCGGGGACGACAGAGCGAGAGGGGAGGGCCGGGGACGACAGAGCGAGAGGGGAGGGCCGGGGACGACAGAGCGAGAGGGGAGGGCCGGGGACGACAGAGCGAGAGGGGAGGGCGGGGACGACAGAGCGAGAGGGGAGGGCGGGGACGACAGAGCAGGGCCGGGGACGACAGAGCGAGAGGGGAGTGGCGGGGACGACAGAGCGAGAGGGGAGTGGCGGGGAGGAGACGAAGTAGAGACTAGGGGGCGCATGGGAAAGAGAAAGACCAAATACCATTTACAGAAATAGGCGTGTCCCTTGACGCTCAATTCTGTATTTTTACACTGTAGCAGTACAGGGTGTTGTTCAACTCCAGACAAAATTCTAGATAAACCACCTGTCTCTCAACTGCTTTCAATTCACTCCTTCCCTTCCCACTAACCCAATGTTTCGATCTACATTGAACAATATATTGACAAAGCAACGTGAAACCATTTCTAAAGCTTTTACTGAGTTACAGTTCATATATGGAAATCAGTCAATTGAAATAAATTCATTAGGCTCTAAATCGATGGATTTCACATGACTGGGAATACAGACTTGCATCCATTGGTCAAAGATGCAGAACAAAAGGCAGGAGCGTAGATCAGAAAACGAGTCAGTATCTGGTGTGACCACCATTTTCCTCATGCAGCATAACATCTCTCCTTTGCATAGAGTTGAACAGGCTTGATAATTGTGGCCTGTGAAATGTTGTCTCGCTCCTCTTCAATGGCTGTGGGAAGTTACTGTATATTGGCGAGATCTGAAAAACGCTGTCGTACACGTTGATCCCAGAGCACCCCAAACATGCTCAATGGGTAACATGTCTGTTGAGTAGGCAGGCCATGGAGAACTGGGACATTTTCAGCTTCCAGGAATTGTGTACAGACCCTTGCGACATGAGGCTGTTCATTATCATGCTGAAACATGAGGTGATGGATGAACGGCACAACAATGGGCCTCAGGATCTTGTCACGGTCAATTCTGCATTTTTCCACTGATAAAATGCAGTTGTGTTTGTGTTGATTATGCCAACCCAGACAAACCCCCCCCAGACAAACCACCTGTCTTCAACTGCTTTCAAATACTCCTTCCCTTCCCACTAACCCAATGTTTCGATCTGACATTGAACAATATTTCAAATTCCATCATTTTACTTTTAGATGCTCTAAATCGATACAGTTCATATGACTGTGTTTTCTTGTGTATTATTAGATACTACTGCACTGTTGAGCTAGGAACACAAGCATTTAGTTAGATATTACTGCCCTGCAGGAGCTAGGAACACAA
Source organism: Oncorhynchus keta (assembly GCF_023373465.1). Lineage (NCBI taxonomy): Eukaryota > Metazoa > Chordata > Actinopteri > Salmoniformes > Salmonidae > Oncorhynchus > Oncorhynchus keta. Next base: position 51,807,550 of record NC_068437.1, on the reverse strand, counting down.
GCATTTAGTTAGATATTACTGCACCTTTTCCTCATGCAGAACATAACATTTAGTTAGATATTAGCACTGTTGAACTAGGAACACAAGCATTTAGTTAGATATTACTGCCCTGTCAATGAACACAAGCATTTAGTTAGATATTACTGCACTGTTGGAGCTAGGAACACAAGCATTTAGTTAGATACTACTGCACTGTTGGAGCTAGGAACACAAGCAAGTTGGATATTACTGTCTGTTGAGTAGGAACACATGGAGATTTAGTTACATTTTCAGCACTGTTGGAGCTAGGAACACAAGCATTTAGTTAGATATTACTGCCCTGTTGGAGCTAGGAACACAAGCATTTAGTTAGATACTACTGCCTTGTTGGAGCTAGGAACACAAGCATTTAGTTAGATATTACTGCACTGTTGGAGCTAGGAACACAAGCATTTCACTACACCCGCAATAACATCTGCTAAATATGTGCATGTGACCAATATGATTTGGCCACACCCTTCGTGTCTTATTGTTTAAATACACAGCTGAATCCTAGGACTGATGCTATCTGTCTGTTTACTAGCCAGCTGTGTACCAGCTCAACATATAAACAGAAATATTTCTAAAACATCATTTCCTTTTTAGATGGAGTTTTAGAGATATTAGATACTATCTGCAAACTGTTGGATCCCTATTCACAAGGGCATTTAGTTAGATATTAGTGCCCTGTTGGAGCTAGGAAAGGGTGCCATTTAAGACGTAACCAGAGAAATCTATTTGGTCATCTGGCCTTCGCTTTGTTCATAATGAGATAATCACTCAAGAGTGGTTTCATCAAAGACCCTTGCCTTGTGGAGAGTCACAAAGCACAACAGCCAGCAACTCACTCACTCATTTAGTCACTCACTCACTCACTAGCACACTCACACACACACTCATTTAGTTAGATATTACTGCACTGTTCACCAGGAACACACACATTCACTCACACACTCACTGGAGCTAGGAACACACATTTCACTACACACTCAATAACATCTGCTAACATATGTGCATGTGACCAACACTCATTTGGCCACACTCACTCACACACACACTTGTTTAAATACACACTCAATCCTACACTGATGCTATCTGTCTGTTTACTAGCCAGCACACCAGCTCAACATATAAACACAAACAGGCAGGCAACATCCGTGTTCCTTTGTTCATAATGGACATTCAGCTCAGACATACACACACATCTCAAACATCCCTCATTCACACAGGGCTCTCACTCACAACACACACTCCTCACACACTCAGGGACACACACACTCATTTAACACTAACCACAGAACATCTATTTGGTCATCTGGCCACACACTTGTTCATAATGAGATAATCACTCACACAGTGGTTTCACTCACACACTCACACACTCCACACACTCACACACTCACACACTCACACTCACTCACTCACACACTCACTCACTCACACACTCACTCACACACTCACTCACACACACACTCACTCACACACTCACTCACTCACACTCACACACTCACACACTCACACACTCACACAAAGGCAACAACATTATCATCACAGAGGACACCAATTATCAGCCTCTCTCTGCCCCTCTCGTCCACATAACAGCCTCGGCCTGTCTGCCACATAGTGTTTCACAGCAGTCAGTCACACACACAAAGGTGTGTGAGCTTCCTTGTCGACAGTAAGGGCAGGTGGGAGCCAGAATATCAGAGGCTCAAAACACAGACATTGTTCTCTTTAGGCCTTTAGGGCTGACTCACAAATTACACCCTATTCCAACTATGTAGGGAATAGGAAGCCACTTTAGATGCCCTGGTCAGAAGTAGTGCACTGAATAGGGAACAAAGTGCCATTTGGGATATACCCTAATAGCTTTAGAGGCTGTTCTTACCCCAGAACCAGCCTTCTCCTGCTGGAGTGTAGTTGTCTGTACTTGTGAGGCTGTCCACGACAAGAAATATATATATATTGGTTGACCGAAAGTCTGCTCTTTCAACCAATAGAATATATATTTTGTTTACGTGTATTTTTCCATGTACAGTGGGGCAAAAAAGTGTTTAGTCAGCCATCAATTGTGCAAGTTCCCCCACTTAAAAAGATGAGGCCTGTAATTTTCATCATAGGTATATTTCAACTATGACAGACAAAATGAGAAAAAAAAATCCAGAAAATCACGTACGATTTTTAATGAATTTATTTGCAAATTATGGTGGAAAATAAGTATTTGGTCAATAACAAAAGTTTCTCAATACTTTGTTATATACCCTTTGTTGGCAATGACAGAGGTCAAACGTTTTCTGTAAGTCTTCACAAGGTTTTCACACACTGTTGCTGGTATTTTGGCCCATTCCTCCATGCAGATCTCCTCTAGAGCAGTGATGTTTTGGGGCTGTTGCTGGGCAACACTGACTTTCAACTCCCACCAAAGATTTTCTATGGGGTTGAGATCTGGAGACTGGCTAGGCCACTCCAGGACCTTGAAATGCTTCTTACGAAGCCACTCCTTCGTTGCCCGGGCGTTGTGTTTGGGATCATTGTCATGATGAAAGACCCAGCCACGTTTCATCTTCAATGCCCTTGTTGATTGAAGGAGGTTTGCACTCAAAATCTCACAATACATGGCCCCATTCATTCTTTCCTTTACACGGATCAGTCGCCCTGGTCCCTTTGCAGAAAAACATCCCCAAAGCATGATGTTTCCACCCCCATGCTTCACAGTAGTGGTGTTCTTTGGATGCAACTCAGCATTATTTGTCCTCCAAACACGATGTGTTGAGTTTTATTTTGGTTTCATTTGACCATATGACATTCTCCCAATCTTCTTCTGGATCATCCAAATGCTCTCTAGCAAAATTCAGACGGGCCTGGACATGGCTTAAGCAGGGGGACACGTCTGGCACTGCAGGATTTGAGTCCCTGGCGGCGTAGTGTATTACTGATGGTAGGCTTTGTTACTTTGGTCCCAGATCTCTGCAGGCCATTCACTAGGTCCCCCCGTGTGGTTCTGGGATTTTTGCTCACCGTTCTTGTGATCATATTGACCCCACGGGGTGAGATCTTGCGTGGAGCCCCAAATCGAGGGAGATTATCTGTGGTCTTGTATGTCTTCCATTTCCTAATAATTGCTCCCACAGTTGATTTCTTCAAACCAAGCTGCTTACCTATTGCAGATTCAGTCTTCCCAGCCTGGTGCAGGTCTACAATTTAGTTTCTGGTGTCCTTTGACAGCTCTTTGGTCTTGGCCATAGTGGAGTTTGGAATGTGACTGTTTGAGGTTGTGGACAGGTGTCTTTTATACTGATAACAAGTTCAAACAGGTTCCATTAATACAGGTAATGAGTGGAGGACAGAGGAGCCTCTTAAAGAAGAAGTTACAGGTCTGTGAGAGCCAGACATCTTGCTTGTTTGTAGGTGACCAAATACTTATCTTCCACCATAATTTGCTAATAAATCCATTAAAAATTCTACAATGTGATTTTCTGGATTTTTTCCTCATTTAGTCTGTCATAGTTGAAGTGTACCTATGATGAAAATTACAGGCCTCTCTCATCTTTTTAAGTGGGAGAACTTGCACAATTGGTGGCTGACTAAACACTTTTTTTGCCCCACTGTATAGACCGACACACCCTGTGTGTTTTAATACAATCAACAATATGCATTGAGCTCGTCTGATTTTTCAAACTTACGGTTTGATGAAATAACAATCAAGCGTATGCCAACTATGTTCCTGCTATTACTCTCAAGTTGCCAGGCAATAGGCTACAGGAGGAGTCGGCAACCTTTCTCATGTGTATGTATGTAAACATGTAAAAATAGCCTACATAAAGCCAACAAATTAAAAACATTGCAGCCTGCAGTTAGAAAATATCCTGACTACACATGGCCTGTCTGCAAGGAACTTAAAATAGAATTTAAAAATAATAATAATTTTAACTAGGCAAGTCAGCTAAGAACAAATTTGTATTTTCAATGATGGCCTACTAGGGAGCTTTGGGTTAACTGCCTTTTTCAGGGGCAGAACAACAGATTTTTTAGTCAACCTTGTCAGCTCAGGGATTCAATCTTGGAAACTTTCGGTAACTGGCCCAACATTGTAACCACTAGGCTACCTGCTGCCACAAATGTTCTACTGCTCGAGCTCCCGTTCCTCTTATAGAATATTAGCTCAAAAGTATTGTGGAGCTCCTGCACCTAAATATAAACAGTACCAGCACCCAGAATGAGTACAGGAACCTATTTCAGTCCAAGTCAAGCACCAATAAGAAGTAGGCCTATTTTATGACATTTCCTCTGGATCAGAGCATGACATTAAATGTACTCGGGTGATATATGCAATGGGGAATTGACATACACTAACAATCAAAGAATTCACACAATGAAGTGATTAAAACAATGAAAGTGCACAAACTGGCAGGAGAGCGCGCATTTTGAGGAGAGAAGTGCTTTGTGTGTGGTCAATCTGACGTCTGCATTGACCGTGCAGCGCAGAGCTGTTGTCAAGGAAGTGAGTTTGTGTTGATACAGGATGTCCCGCCCCCACCTACCGTCAACCAATCATGTCAATGCTGAGCTATACAGAGCCCTCCCTACCCATGGTTACCACATTTGGGAGGTGCATGGCGATGCGGTACGGAGCGCGATGTGTGCGCGCGCGCGTGCAAATTGAGAGAGTTGGGTGACAGGCCAGGGAGCTAAATTTGCTCACTAAGATTTGTTGTCTATGGCAACTGCATTTCAGGAGGGGCTGCGTTGGGAGCCTGGATGGCAGAGTTCTATTATGTTAATACAGCAGAGATAAGAGGAAGACTTGGTGTGAATGGTTATTTATAGACCGGAGTTACAGGAATGGGGAGTGTGGTGTGGATTCCGTGTGCGCGCGCGCGTGTGTCATGGCAGCTGCTCTGTTGGGGACTAGTGAGAGGCGACACTAACCTTGAGCTAGCTGTCATTGGTCTGGCTGCTTAAAAAGCCCCAGTGCAGTAACAAATGTGATTTTCCTGTGTTTTATAGAAATAGTTCCACACCGAGATTGAAATAATACTCTAAACTTGTGAAAATTACAATAAATACCCTTTCAGTGTAAGAGCTGTTTAAAAGGACAGCGTGAAGTCTCAGCCTGTTTTGGCATAGCCTGACGACTCACACTAAATTCTTTGTTACTCTGATGTTCACCGCATACTTTTGTCTGAGACTGCCATCAGTGAAGTCATTTGTGGTGATGAGGGGCACGAGAGGCGCTGTACAAAAGTCAGAGATGGGATCATCTCTAACCAATCAGAGTATCAAAGACAAATTACACATTTTCCAACCACCGCTTTACCAAAGATTGTCTATAGTGACAAGATAGACATGTGACTGCTTTAACAACGGAAATACATGTCCTTAAAGATGAAGGCATGCAGGGGGAACCAAGATCAGGCGGGACCATTCTAGCCAATGAGAGAGAGCGACTCATCTTTGTATCTGTGCCATTATAGCCTCTGTGATAGCATCAAAGCTATCTCCATTTTAATGTAGTCAATTTTCTTCTTCATTGGCTGATTTCTCCCAACTCATAGGAATCCCTACCCAGTTGACTACTTTAAAATGGTGGAACCCTCAATGGCAAAGTCTATGCTAAAATGGGTTATATCCATGATGAGTCATCTATCTCTATGACACCAGGCACAACTCAGATTGTCTTTTTCCCCCCAAAGTTGCCCGAAATGCCACTCGCATCCACTTATATCAGTGCATTCGTAGCAACCTAACCATTACTGGGGCGGTAGGTAGCTTAGTTGTTAGAGCGTTGGGCCAGTAACCGAAAGGTTGCTAGATCGAATCCACGAGCTGATGAGGTAAAGATCTATCGTTCTGCCCCAGAACAAGGCAGTTAACCCACTGTTCCTTGGCCATCATTGTAAATAAGAATTTATTCTTAACTGACTTGCCTAGTTAAATAAAGGTTACATTTTAAAAAATACTTTTATTCTATCAAATAAGCATCACGTACCAAATTAGCAATTATATATTTTGTTGACCAAACTCACTCATTGACCTCCATACAAAAATTATTAACAACGTGGGCTAAATGATTGTGGACAGATTGTCAGCTATGCATAGTAGCAATGGACTGTATTTACAAATATAAAGTGGGTAGTGGAATCAATAGTATATATTAGAACAGCAGCTGGGATCAATTCCATTGTGTGAGTGAGTGAGAGTAAGTAGTCAGTGCATATAGTCACTAAGGTGCAGGACTGTTCAGGGAGACAGCTAGGTTTAGCTTTTCAGCAGGCTGATGGCCTGGTGGTAAAGGCTGTCTTGGAGCATGTTGGTGCGAGACCTGATACTCTGGTACCGCTTGCCAGATGGTAATAGAGATAAGTCTGTGGCTCAGGTGACTGGAGTTCTTGACTATCTTTTGGGCCTTCCTCAGACATATCCTGGTGTAGATGTCCTGGAGGACAGGGAGCTGGCCCCCAGTGATGTATTGGGCCTTCCGCACCAACGTCTGTAGGGCCTTCCGCACCAACGTCTGTAGGGCCTTTTGGTTGAGGGTGGGGCAGTTGCCATACCAGGTGGTGATGGCGCTCTCAATTGTGCAGCTGTAGAACCGGGTTCTTTAAGGTGTCAGCACGGTTCAGTTTGGCTGGCACTTAGCCGAACGCTGCTAGCCGAACGCTGCTCGCCAAACGCTGCTAGCCGAACGAATGTGCTCGCATAATCCCTTCAAAAGACGTTCGTACAAAATCTGTCGTTCTGCCTCTGAACAGGCAGTTAACCCATTGTTCCTAGGCCGTCATTGAAAATAAGAATTTGTTCTTAACTGACTAACTTTTGAGTTAACCCGTATTTACTAACTTGCCTAGTTAAATAAAGGTAAAATAAATCAAATGTCTGACACCAAAAACATAAAAATAGCAGTCCAGGTCTACACATGAACTCAGGCTGACATACTTTCCACCAGAGCTTGGGTCAATTTACTTTCCAATTCTTTGAAATGGTCTTGACTTCAACATAGAAGTAACAATATATACACACACTGGTTATTCCAACTTTACAATACCGGTAATCAATACACTATAACAGCCAGCTCCAGACTAGATACACAGGGGAGTTCTGGCCCAGAGCAGGCACTAGCTTTACAAAGGAAGTGTAGTCTATAGTGTGTGTGTGTGTACATGGTCCCTCAGGCTGAGTGAGATCACATTCAGAACAATGACGTCTTCCCTCAGGACATCCTGCCACACACCCCACACACACGGAAGGAATACCATGAAAATGACTGACTACCACTTGAGTCATCCTTGAAGTGAACCCAGAGAAACACCCTCTTGTAGTCTGTAGTGTAAAGCTGCTCTACAGGGTTCTGTCTGCCAAGCAGCAAGGCTCCATCAAGCCAACTCATGCATCACCATGTATCTAGTAGGACTGGGACGATACCTGTACTGTGACAAGGAAACAAAAAGCAGATTTAACTTCTTTCGGTAAACTGCCGTAATGTTGGCAACTAACATCATTATGTTGTCATCCAGAGTCACATTGATTTATTTTACAAGCTATAAACAAACGATATTTTACATACTACAGATTTTTAGAGGACCAAAGAGTTGTCTGCTTCGCGTTTTCATTTTTGCCTTGGAAAAATAGTGAACTCAACTCAGCAAAAAAAAGAAATGTCCTCTCACTGTCAACTGCGTTTATTTTCAGCAAACTTAACATTTGTAAATATTTGTACGAACATAACAAGATTCAACAACTGAGACATAAACTGAATAAGTTCCACAGATATGTGACTAACAGAAATTGAATAATGTGTCCCTGAACAAAGGGGGGTCAAAATCAAAAGTAACAGTCAGTGGTCCTTCTGTGGCTCAGTTGGTAGAGCATGGCGCTTGTAACGCCAGGGTAGTGGGTTCGATTCCCGGGATCACCCATACGGAGAATGTATGCACACATGGACTGTAAGTCGCTTTGGATAAAAGCGTCAGCTAAATGGCATATATTATTATTATTATTATTATATTATCTGGTGTGGCCACCAGCTGCATTAAGTACTGCAGTACATCTCCTCCTCATGGACTGCACCAGATTTGCCACTTCTTGCTGTGAGATGTTACCCCACTCCTCCACCAAGGCACCTGCAAGTTCCTGGATATTTCTGCGGGGGAATGGCCCTAGCCCTCAACCTCCGATTCAACAGGTCCCAGACGTGCTCAATGGGATTGAGTTCCGGGCTCTTCGCTGGCCATGGCAGAACACTGACATTCCTGTCTTGCAGGAAATCACGCAGAGAACGAGCAGTATGGCTGGTGGGACGTTTCTTTTTTTGCTGAGTTTAGTATCGTCCCCGCCTTCGTATCCAAACACACCAAGAAAGTCGTGAAGAGGGCACAACACCACCTTCTCTTCCCCAGGAGACTGAAAAGATTTAGCATGGGTCCCCACATCCTCAAAAAGTTCTACAGCTGCACCATCGAGAGCATCCTGACTGGTTGCATCACCGCCTGGTATGGCAACTGCTCGGCATCTGACGGTACAGCGCTACAGAGGGTAGTGCCGTATGGCTTAATACATCACTGGGGCCAAGCCTCCTGTCACCCAGGACCTATATACTAGGACAAGAATATTGTCAAAGACTCCAGTCAGCCAAGTCAGACTGTTCTCTGCTATACCGAAGCACCAAGTCTCAGACCAACAGGCTCCTTAACCTCTAGCGTCGAGCAATCCCGTATCCGGGAGTGTAATTATAGCCTCAAGCTCATTACCATAACGCAACGTTAACTATTCATGAAAATCGCAAATGAAATTAAATATATTCACTCACAAGCTTAGCCTTTTGTTAACAACACTGTCATCTCAGATTTTCAAAATATGCTTTTCAACCATAGCTACACAAGCATTTGTGTAAGAGTATTGATAGCTAGCATAGCATTAAGCCTAGCATCCAGCAGGCAACATTTTCACAAAAACAAGAAAAGCATTCAAATAAAATCATTTACCTTTGAAGAACTTTGGATGTTTTCAATGAGGAGACTCTCAGATAGCAAATGTTCATTTTTTCCAAAAATATTATTTGTGTAGGAGAAATCGCTCCGTTTTGTTCATCACGTTTGGCTAAGAAAATAATCTGAAAATGCAGTCTCTACAACGCCAAACTTTTTACCAAATTAACTCCATAATATCGACAGAAACATGGCAAATGTTGTTTAGAATCAATCCTCAAGGTGTTTTTCACATATCTATTCAATGATAAATCATTCGTGACAGCTGTGTTTCTCCTCGAAGCAAACAAAAAATACACGCAGCTGGAGATTACGCAATAATTGCAACGGAGGACACCAAGCGGCCACCTGGTAGATGTAGTCTCTTAAGGTCAATCTTCCAATGATTTGCATACAAATACGTCACAATGCTGTCGACACCTTGGGGAAACGACAGAAAGTCTAAGCTCATTCGTGACCCATACACAGTCATATAAGGAGACATTGGAACACAGCGCATTCAAAATCTGGGGCACTTCCTGTATGAAATTTCATCTTGGTTTCACCTGTAGCATTAGTTCTGTGGCACTCACAGACAATATCTTTGCAGTTTTGGAAACGTCAGTGTTTTCTTTCCAAAGCTGTCAATTATATGCATAGTCGAGCATCTTTTCGTGACAAAATATCTTGTTTAAAACGGGAACGTTTTTTTATCCATAAATTAAAAGAGCGCCCCCTATATCCAATAAGTTAAACAGCTTCTACCCCCAAGCCATAAGACTGCTGAACAACTAATCAAATGGCCACCCAGACTATTTACATTGACACCCCCCCCTTGTTTTTATGCTGCTGCAACTCGCTGTCTATTATCTATGCATAGTCACTTTACAAATGACCTCGACTAACCTGTACCCCCGCACATTGACTCAGTACCCCCTGTATGCCTTGTTGTTATTGTTATGTAAATGTCTTGTGTTACTTTGATTAGATTTTTAAAAACTTTATTTTGTAAATATTTTCTTAACTCTATTTCTAGAACTGCATTGTTGGTTACGGGCTTGTAAGTAAGCATTTCACAGTAAGGTCTACTACACCTGTTGTATTTGGCGCATGTGACAAGAAACATTTGATTTGATCTCCACACGACACAAATTCAAACAAAAAAAAGTGTAGATAATCACTAATATTTCTCTGGGATGTTGGATGCAACCCATTCTCTATTAATTGAGTTAAATATAATGTACAGAATGTAGGTTTTTACATAAAAGTAGACTAAAGCCTTTTGGGAGAGGATTGGCATATATACACTAAGGATTTAATTTTAAAAGGATTTCAATCAAATTATTTTGTTCTAGAAATATTTTCGGAAAACAAAACAGGTTTAGATTATTAGGATCCCCAGTAACTACTGCACATGCAGCAGCGCCTCTTCCTAGGGGTCCACATAAAACACATAAAGTACGAGAGATTTAAAATAGGGGTCAGTAAATTTATGTTGTGGGTGTCATCCACTTCACAATAACACGGTCAGTTCATTTGAATTCAGTCACCCCTTTTGATTTGAACGAAACCTTACATACATATTAGCCATTGTAGAAGTGCTCAGAAAGTGACTTCTTGGACCTGAACGCCAACACATTCAAGAGATTACAGGTGCTCAAAATCGCCCCATTTTGCATACCCCACTATATCATAAGACATCCATGTCATAGCTTCACACTGAAACATTAAAAAAAAGGAGCACAGGTGTGCCTAAGTTGACAAATAATAATAATAATAATATATGCCATTTAGCAGACGCTTTTATCCAAAGCGACTTACAGTCATGTGTGCATACATTCTACGTATGGGTGGTCCCGGGGATCGAACCCACTACCCTGGCGTTACAAGCGCCATGCTCTACCAACTGAGCTACAGGACCACCACAAATGTAGGCGCACAATGAAAAGTATTTGAGGTATTGAAGCTAGAATCCTTCATTTTTCTGAGTGTACTGGTAAGGTCCTGTGTAGAGCCCTGCACATCTTCAACACTGGAAAAGACAATTGGTTTAGATTGTAAACTTTTTTAAATGATATCAAACAGGGTTTCACATTTTTTTTTTAAGATAAAAAAATTGTATTCAAGAGCATGTTGTGTCTCAACCGAATACACAGGCACAACACATAAACCTCAGATTATGTGAACATTGGTGTAAGCAAACAACATAATGCAGAGTCTCTGTCCTCCTTTTAAGGCACAACTTAAGAAAAGCTTTCAAGGACCTCTGCTAATTCTGTTCTCTTGTCCCTCGGATCCGACGACATCATTATGTAGCTTTGTTAATGGTCTATGTTGTGTGTTTTGGATCAGTTTTTTTGAGGGGGGGGATATTTGATAGTTTAAAAATTACCCCAAACATTTTTTTTTGTTTTACATTTTCAATAAATATTCAAATAGATCAAATAGTTTGTAAGCTTATATATGATATCAAACAACAATGTATATTTTACAGTGATGGGGGGTGCAAAATGTGACAACTTCGAGCAGCGTAATCTCTTGAATGTTTTGGCATTCAGGTCCAAAAATGTAACTTACTGACCACTTCTTCCATGGACAAACGTATGGAATGTTGTTTATATCAAAGGGGATGCTGTCAAAAAGTGTTTTAATTTAAATGGATTTACCCAATACACGCCCACATAAGCCTACATTCTAAACTAGCAGGGATAATGTGGTGTTTTTTTGCCAAATATGTTTCAAATTAATATTTTATTTTGGTTCCTCTTAAACTCTGTTTTGGGAAATAATTGTACCTTTCCTTATCAAACAAGAACATATTTCTGCGAATTCAGCAACAAATAGTGCACACTTATATATCCCACATAAAACATGATAGTAGCGGCGTGCCTTTTAAACGTGTAATTATTCTCAGTGGAGAGGGTATCCAGTTTACATCCCAAAGCCTAGGATAACTCCAATAGAAAACAGCCTGACCCCACAATAACAAATTCAAAGGCATTGACAAACACACAGCAGTGAAGAAAAACATCGCTACCCCATTTTGTGACAATGTAGGGTAGAATGTGTCTTGTCGTTGTTGTTGTATGAATGTAGCCACCTCAAGCCGTTATCACCAAGCCACTTACTTGTACAGTAGGCGAACATTTGTTGCAATATTGCAAAGGACCCATAAGAAAATGTAACTATAGCGCTCACCAGAAACGATGTGCGTTGTTCCGACCAGTGTCCCCGTCCCCGGAGTTTCTTTTCAGTCCGAATGCAGTCTTTCCACACGCCGTAAAAAGAGGAATACTTTGTTGTCTGCGTGTGCTAGTTTATTATCTCCGATAATGTCGCCTAAATCTGCGAATGTGTCGCTTCCAGCATGACTGTTGAGGATTCGAAGTTAGAACCTGGTGGAAAAGAAGCCGTAGCGAGTGTTCCGTTCCCTTTTCCGTAGGAGAACAGACCAGCTGTGCGAACCGATGATCACAATAGATCGCTCGTGAGGGGTGCCTGCCTACTTAGGCCGCGTTAAAATACTAGTCGGAACTATGACCTAAGAAATGTCCGACTTGATGAGTCGTTCAACACCGCATAACTATCACCAGTTAGCAAGTCGGACATTTCCGAGTTTCCAAGTTCCCACAAGTAGTTGAACACAGCATTACTGCTGCTTACTAACTACTACCACCGCAGTGTCATCAACAAAAAAACATTTTCAGATCACGGTCACTCGGTGAAATAGCGCCACCCTTCGCTGTGATCGCTACCGGCTACCATACACACCGGACAGGACAGCAGTGTTGTACTGTCCGGTCTTGAGACCCCATTGAGTGTATTGTCTTGGTGTCGGATACATTTTTACTCGATATTGACTCGATCTTGGAAAGTGAGGACTCGTAATTTATTTCCGAGACCAGCTCATAAAAAAAACCTGAGCCTGATTATCAGCTCCCATTCAGTCAGCGCATAAAACCGCTTTGCCAGGTCAAGTATTCACGCTTCTTTCACGACACATTCATTTCTTATCGCCCATTGAAACCTGGGCTTGCTAATTTACTCGTAAGATTGCTGATTTCTACTTTTATTGATAAAATATCCTCAAACTTTGTTGCGCTCATCAGAATGTCTTTAAATCTGTTTTACCCATTTCATATGTATATACTGTATTCTTGTCAAGGCCTGTCCTATTTAACTATTCCTGTACATATAATATTCTTCTGATATACTACTTATTCAAACCATTGCCATATGCATATTGTCTATACATCCCATCACATATTTATATATATAGTGTAATGACCCTGGGCGGATATCGACCAGCCGTTTGAGCATGCTTTTGGCGCACAGACGATAGCGCGCTGGACCTCGGGCTAGGGTTCGAGGCCTGCTCCCTGCCTGTTTCAGTACCAATCAAAAGTCAGGACACACTTACTCATCCAAGGGTTTTTCTCTGGTTGTACTATTTTCTACATTGTAGAATTATAGTGAAGACATCAAAACTATGAAATAACACATAATAACACATTTCTTGATTCCATTATTTTACTTGTTAGATACGTGTGTATTGTTGTCTATTGTTGGTTATTACTCTACTGTTGGAGCTAGGAACACAAGCATTTCGCTACACCAGAAATAACATCTGATAAATATGTTATGCGACCAATAAAATGTGATTAGATTTGATTTGAAGTCGCTGGTAGGGAACAGTGGTGGATATTGTTTGAAAGTTGCTCTTACTAGTTATTTTTAGAGTGGCTCTATATTTTCCCTCAGCATGCATTTCCTCACCAATCTGAACGTTTAAAGAATTGTAAAAAAAAAAAATATGAACCCAAAATACTGGACATTTTTAACTGTTATTAAGGTTGGCGATTTGACATAATTACAATCATGGTCTTGAATTGGACTTGCATTTTTCTGGTCTCTGTCTTGCCCCCCCTCCCCCTCCCCCTCCCCCTCCTCCTTTTGGTCTTGATCTTGACTCGATTGACTCGATTAGCACTGATCTTGTAGGTGGTCTCGAACACAACACTGCAGGACAGCCAGTGTAATGTCGCCCCCCAGGGGCCTCTGGGTGTATGTTGGTTCCATATGGACCCCATTGAAATCAAATTTAGATACTGTATGAATCTGTGTCATATAATCCCCACTGGGGTTTTTTTTACAGAAGATTTTTCCTCTCTATTGAACAATGAATTTGGAATTTACTCTGCAAACATATATTTTAGGTATTTCTTGAGACAATATTTATTTATACGGGACAATATCTATTTGTTGCTTTAAAAAAAAAACTTTATATAATCACACTATTGGGCCTTTCCTTGATCTAAATAACACTGATGTTGTAGGAAAATAGCAGTCCATCTGTGTGTGACATGGAGAGGGATGTTTTTAAATGTTCCATGTTGATGTAAGTATGAATCTCCTCACCACTATACTGCTGTTCATTCTCACCACAGGAGACACACACACACACACACAATCCTTCCTCCAACCTACTTTGGCCAGCTGATCAACAATCCATCCAGTACCTCCACCCTGGATAGCCTAGTCTACATCTCTCTCTTGACAATGTCCACATTCAGTCCGTTCTGGGTCGGGGGCCAGCTATTCAGGTGGGGAAATACTCAGCAAACAGAAGCCTACATACTTTCCTGTCAGAGTTTCTACCGAGCAGAGAGGGCAGCCTTGTTGAAGGGGCCCAGCTCAGTTCCATCTGGTGGTGTGTGTGTGTGTGTGTGTGTGTGTGTGTGTGTGTGTGTGTGTGTGTGTGTGTGTGTGTGTGTGTGTGTGTGTGTGTGTGTGTGTGTGTGTGTGTGTGTGTGTGTGTGTGTGTGTGTGTGTGTGTGTGTGTTGGTTCTGTCTGGACGGAGAGATTTGCGGGGAGACAACACAGGCAAGTCTGTGCTCTCAAAATCAGTTCTGTCATTGCTTTCCAGGAATTGAACTTGCAAACAGTGTTGTAGTAGTTGCAAGTCATCCATTGCTTCCATGTGTGTAAACATTAAACATACATATGTCATATATGAATGTCGGTAACTCTCTGGTGTACAGCTGAATCTTGGAACTGAAGTTCTGTGTCCAGCGACAAGTCTCCACACATGGCAGTTATGATGACAAAAATAACACATTTGTCGAAGACATACAGCTCTACCTCTAAGATGTTATCGGCATTGTGTGAAGATAAATAATTACATTGAGCATCTGTCAACAGTCCTTCCCTCCCCTTGTAAATGCCCAAATCTCCTTGTGCTCACAAGCCTGTCCTACAAGAGAATGAGACGGCAAATCTGAACATTACCATAGCAGCATACCACCCTGCATACCACTGCTGGCTTGCTTCTGAAGCTAAGCAGGGTTGGTCCTGGTCAGTCCCTGGATGGAAGACCAGATGCTGCTGGAAGTGGTGTTGGAGGGCCAGTAGGAGGCACTATTTCCTCTGGTCTAAAAAATATCCCAATGCCCCAGGGCAGTGATTGGGGACACTGCCCTGTGTAGGGTGCTGTCTTTTGGATGGTATGTTAAACGGGTGTCCTGACTCTCTGAGGTCATTAAAGATCCCATGGCATGTAAGAGTAGAGGTGTTAACCCCAGTGTCCTGGCTAAATTCCCAATCTGGCCCTCAAACCATCACGGTCACCTAATAATCCCCTGTTTACAATTGGCTCATTCCTCTCCCCTGTAACTATTCCCCAGGTCGTTGCTGTAAATGAGAATGTGTTCTCGGTCAACTTACCTGGTAAAATTTAAAAAATGGTGTCAGTCCAGGTGTCATCTGCTTAGTTTATTACTATTTTATAAACTTATTGCTAATGATGCTGCTATGTAAATACTAGGTAGGTACATACTTTTTTTAGAGTTCTCAGATCAAACTGTTTAAACTGAAATCATGTGGCTTATGTGTGTAAGAGTGAAACGTTGTTGTCGCTTTTGCTGCACTGTTTCTATGGTTTCCACAAAGACGTTTCTCAAATCCTCACTAATGGACTCGGCTGACCAATGGTCAAAGCCTCCAAAATTCCAGCTTAATCTCTCTCTCTCTCTGTGTCCCCTCCCCTCTCTCTCTCTCTGGCCCCCTCTCTCTCTCTGGCCCCCTCTCCCCCCTCCCCCAATTCAATTCAATTCAATTCAAGGGGCTTTATTGGCATGGGAAACATATGTTTACATTACCAAAGCAAGTGAGGTAGATAATAAACAAAAGTGAAATGAACAATAAAACATTTACAGCAAACATTACACTCCAAAACAATAAAGACATTTCAAATGTTATATTATGTCTATATACAGCGTTGTAAACGATGTGCAAATGGTTGAAGTACAAAAGGGAAAATAAATAAACATAAATATGGGTTGTATTTACAATGGTGTTTGTTCTTCACTGGTTGCCCTTTTCTTGTGGCAACAGGTCCCAAATCTTGCTGCTGTGATGTCACACTGTGGAATTTCACCCTGCAGATACGTATGTGAGTTTATCAAAATTGGGTTTGTTTTCTAATTCTTTGTGGGTCTGTGTAATTTGAGGGAAATATGTGCCTCTACTATGGTCATACATTTGTCAAGAGGTTAGGAAGTGCTGCTCAGTTTCCACCTCCTTTTGTGGGCAGTGAGCACATAGCCTGTCTTCTCTTGAGAGCCAGGTCTGCCTACGGCGGCCTTTCTCAATAGCAAGGCTATGCTCACTGAGTCGGTACATAGTCAAAACTTTCCTCAAGTTTTAGTCAGTCACAGTGGTCAGGTATTCTGCCACTGTGTACTCTCTGTTTAGGGCCAATCAGCATTCTAGTTTGCTCTGTTTTTTTGTGAATTCTTTCCAATGTGTCAAGTAATTATCTTTTTGTTTTCTCATTATTTGGTTGGGTCTAATTGTGTTGCTGTCCTGGGGCTCTGTTTGTGTTTGTGAACAGAGCCCCAGGACCAGCTTGCTTAGGGGACTCTTTTCCAGGTTCATCTTTCTGTAGGTAATGGCTTTGTTATGGAAGGTTTGGGAATTGCTTCCTTTTAGGTGGTTGTAGAATTTAACGTCTCTTTACTGGATTTTGAATATTAGCGGGTATCGGCCTAGTTCTGCTCTGCATGCATTATTTATTTTACGTTGTACATGGAGGATATTTTTGCAGAATTCTGCATGCAGAGTCTCAATTTGGTGTTTGTCCCATTTTGTGAATTCTTGGTTGGTGAGTGGACCCCAGACCTCACAACCATAAAGGGCAATGGGTTCTATAACTGATTCATGTATTTTTAGCCAGATCCTAATTGGTATGTAGAATTTTATGTTCCTTTTGATGGCATAGAAGGACCGTCTTGCCTTGTCTCTCAGATCGTTCCCAGCTTTGTGGAAGTTACCTGTGGCGCTGATGTTTAGGCAAAGGTAGGTATATTTTGTGCTCTAAGGCTTGACGGAATTTGTATTTTGGGTCTTGGCGACTGGACCTTTTTTGAAACACCATTATTTTGGTCTTACTGAGATTTACTGTCAGGGCCCAGGTCTGGCAGAATCTGTGCAGAAGATCTAGGTGCTGCTGTTGGCCCTCCTTGGTTGGTGACAGAAGCACCAGATCATCAGCAAACAGTAGACATTTGACCTCAGATTCTGGTAAGTTGAGGCTGGGTGGTGCAGACTGTTCTAGTGCCCTCACCAATTTGTTGATATATATGTTGAAGAAGGTGGGGCTTAAGCTGCATCCCTGTCTCACCCCACGGCCCTGTGGAAAGAAACGTGTTTTTTTCCCCCCAATATTAACCACATACTTGTTATAATGTCGTGTTCCCCCAACACCACTGTCCATCAATTTGTATAGCAAATCCTCATGCCAAATTGAGTCTAAGTTATTTTTAAATCCTCTTGCGCTTTGTTTTGGTTTGTTTGTCAATTCTGTGCAGGGTTCTCTCTCTCTCTCATTCTCTCACTGAGGAAATGTACAAACTCTCATTCTCTCTCCTCCTCTTCCCTCTCTCTCCCCCTCTCTCTCTCTCTCTCTCGCTCTCTCTCTCCTCTTCCCTCTCTCTCTCTCTCTCTCTCTCTCTCTCTCTCTCTCTCTCTCTCTCTCCAGACCTTACTGAACTCTTCATCTTCTGCTAGCTACAATATATAATATATTTCCTCCTCCCATGCGATTGCAACAGAATGGAAATGTTGTCCTCAGTCTTATCCCGAGTCCCCGACCAAACTCACAGCCTTCTGTAGTACACCACCTCAACACAACTCACAGCCTTCTGTAGTACACCACCTCAACACAACTCACAGCCTTCTGTAGTACACCACCTCAACACAACTCACAGCCTTCTGTAGTACACCACCTCAACACAACTCACAGCCTTCTGTAGTACACCACCTCAACACAACTCACAGCCTTCTGTAGTACACCACCTCAACACAACTCACAGCCTTCTGTAGTACACCACCTCAACACAAACTCACAGCCTTATGTAGTACACCACCTCAACACAACTTAAAGTAATCTTCTCTGCTCAGGTCTTCTCTACTCAGGAGGCTCTTCTTGCCAGAAGTCGACTCTGCAAACTTCTTCAGACGCCGCAGCAGAAAAGCTATAAAGTCTCAGGACGAGTTCGACGGTGTTTGTTTTTATCTCTTTTAAGATCTCGTGTTGCTCGTGTGTTTTTGTGGTTGTAGTTGACAGATGGTCTGTGGTGAACCGGGATGGTGTGATGTGGGTCTGTGGTAATGCCTAGATGAATCAATACATGTGTTTATAAATGGGCTTGCTGGTACATGTGTAAATTGGTGGTTTCGTCCACAAGAGTACTATTGCACCGTGCCAGAGTTTATATTGCTGCTCTGGCTAACATCCCAGTGTTGTACCTATATTTGTTATGATTCAGCTAAATAGGTAATGTTATGACAGTGAGTGAATACAGACTGGATACTGTTATGGCTGGACGGAGCATACTCTTTTGACTCTGGGAAGGACCTTCTGGCAACTGGCAGGAAGCCTCAGGGGTTCTTGACGGCCAGACCACCTCACACCAGCTGAACAGCGTTCCACTTTCAGTAGCCTATTGGAGGCTGTTGCAGGAACCACAGGAGAGCATGGAGGCTGTTGCAGGAACCACAGGAGAGCATGGAGGCTGTTGCAGGAACCACAGGAGAGCATGGAGGCTGTTGCAGGAACCACAGGAGAGCATGGAGGCTGTTGCAGGAACCACAGGAGAGCATGGAGGCTGTTGCAGGAACCACAGGAGAGCATGGAGGCTGTTGCAGGAACATCAGGAGAGCATGGAGGCTGTTGCAGGGACCACGGGATAGTATGGAGACTGTTGCAGGGACCATGGGATAGTATGGAGACTGTTGCAGGGACCACGGGATAGTATGGAGACTGTTGCAGGGACCACGGGATAGTATGGAGACTGTTGCAGGGACCACGGGATAGTATGGAGACTGTTGCAGGGACCATGGGATAGTATGGAGACTGTTGCAGGGACCACGGGATAGTATGGAGACTGTTGCAGGGACCACGGGATAGTATGGAGACTGTTGCAGGGACCACGGGATAGTATGGAGACTGTTGCAGGGACCACGGGATAGTATGGGGGCTGTTGCAGGGACGACAGGAGAGCATGAGGGCTGTTGCAGGGATCACGGGGTCGCATGGAGACTGTTGCAGGGACCACGGGATAGTATGGAGACTGTTGCAGGGACCACGGGATAGTATGGAGACTGTTGCAGGGACCACGGGATAGTATGGAGACTGTTGCAGGGATCACGGGGTCGCATGGAGACTGTTGCAGGGATCATGGGGTCGCATGGAGACTGTTGCAGGGCCCACGGGATAGTATGGGGGCTGTTGCAGGAACGACAGGAGAGCATAGAGGCTGTTGCAGGAATCACAGGGTAGCATGGAGCCTAACCCTAACCCTTTTGTTCCTCATAGCCCTACTCAGTAAGCTAAAACTCTGAAGTTTTTTCTCTCCACTTGTGTTTCAGTTCTGTGTAAAATACACGTGTTATGTATTCAGGACACAAGTGGAGACCTTGTGAAAATTCCCATAAGTGAGATTTTTGATGGTTCTATTTAACTACTCAGTCGACAGCCAAGTGAGAGTTTAACTAGAGAAATGTAATGACTTGGGAAGTGAGTTATGGGAAACCGCAGACACAGTACATGTAAATTGAGGTGTTAGCGAGAAATAGAGAAGAACAATTTTGAAAAGAGAGAAATAGAGAAAGGGAGAGTGAGATGGAGTGTGAGTATTCAGGCTAGATATATATATATATATATATATATATATAAAGAGAGAGAGAGAGACAGAGACAGAGACAGACACAGAGACAGAGACAGAGACAGAGACAGAGACAGAGAGGGCAACCAGTGAAGAACACACACCATTGTAAATACAACCCCTATTTATGCTTATTTATTTAACCTTGTGTCCTTTAACCATTTGTACATTGTTAAAACACTGTATATATATAATATGACATTTGTAATGTCTTTATTGTTTTGAAACTTCTGTATGTGTAATGTTTACTGTTATTTTTATTGTTTATTTCACTTTATATATTCACTTTATATATTATCTACCTCACTTGTTTGGCAATGTTAACACATGTTTCCCATGCCAATAAAGCCCTTGAATTGAATTGAATTGAGAGAGAGAGAGAGAGAGAGAGAGAGAGAGAGAGAGAGAGAGAGAGAGAGAGAGAGAGAGAGAGAGAGAGAGAGAGAGAGAGAGAGAGAGAAAGGGAGAGAGGAGAGAGGAGAGAGAGAGAGAGAGAGAGAGAGAGAGAGAGAAAGGGAGAAAGGAGAGAGGAGAGAGAGAGAGAGAGAGAGAGAGAGAGAGAGAGAGAGAGAGAGAGAGAGAGAGAGAGAGAGAGAGGGAGAGAGGGAGAGAGAGAGAGAGAGAGAGAGAGAGAGAGAGAGAGAGAGAGAGAGAGAGAGAGAGAGAGAGAGAGAGCGGTTAGGAGGTGAGTGTGGAATGTGCCAACACTCAGATACAGTGGAGGGAGGGTGTCAGAGAGAAAATGGATGGACAGAGAGAGAAAAATGGATGTTTACTTTTTTTTAAGCCACTTTGGCAGCCACATGTTGACACTACTAAACCACAGTCTCACTGTAAGTCATATGAGACATGGAGAAAATTGTGTGTGTGTGTGTTTCTGAATGGCCAGGGGCAACAGTGAGGTTGGGCTCTGTTGCAGGTAGGGTTTAAGCCTCTGGACAGTAGAGAATAATCATCAATGTGGCTTTCACCTGAATTCAAATGGATGAACCTGTTTGACTTTGGGGTTGTAGGTGTCAAGGTTATGCCAGACGGAAGTGGGTGTGTCAAGCATATACATAGAATTACTTTACACGGGGTCAAATAGGATTACGGAGAATTCCACTCAGGTCTCCTGCGGTGAGAAGAAAAACGAGCAAACAAACAAGAGGAATGTCTTCGTCTGTGTGTCACATTATCCTCTCACTGTGAAAAGATGTCACATGCATACAGTGCCCTATCCTGATGATCGACATAACCATTTATTGATGTTGTTCGCGGTCACCTTTTGAATTTTAGTCACACAGGGTCATTACTTTAATATCCTGCACAACTCCCTGACCCACTCAGAGGAACGCTGCAGAATTCACCATTTTAACATCTTCTACATTCTCCATTGAGTTGTTATTCACAACTACCTGACTGACAAGAATTCCAAAAGTGAATTCCAGAGGAGTCGTTTGTTATGCAGGTGTCACGACCCTGACCTAAGAGAGCCTTTTTCCTTCTCTATTTGGTTAGGTCAGGGTGTGACTTGGGTGGGCAAATCTATGCTTTCTATTTTCTTTGTTGGCCTAGTATGGTTCCCAATCAGAGGCAGCTGTTTATCGTTGTCTCTGATTGGGGATCATACTTAGGCAGCCCTTTTTCCCCATCTTAGATTGTGGGATCTTGTTTTTTTGTAGCGCCAGTCGTTACGTCTCGTTTGCTGTTTATTGTTTTTGTTGGTCATTTAAATAAACATGTGGAACACTATGCACGCTGCGCCTTCGTCCACTCATTTCAACGAACGGCAAATATCTGTCCCATTGAACTACAACAAAGAGAACAACAAAGAGAAGGTCCGAGGTTAGGAACTACAAGCGAATAGAAGGTCAGAACTATTTTATTTTTTAAAATTTTTATTTTACCTTTATTTAACCAGGCAAGTCAGTTAAGAACATATTCTTATTTTCAATGACGGCCTGGGAACAGAGGGTGTTCTTTAATGGAAGCCTCTCCAAACTAATCCCACTCTGAGTCCAATCCTTCCTGTTTTTTAATTTTTAATTTAACTAGGTAAGAGTTAATATGAACAAATTGTATTATTTACTGCCTACTGGGTAACAGTGGGTTAACAGGAGCAGAATGATAGATTTTACCCGTAAATTCAGGAATTCCCCAGGGAAACTGTTTAGGTCCCTTACTTTTTTCAATCTTTATTAGCGACATGCCACAAGCTTTGGGTAAAGCCAGTGTGTCTATGTATGCGGATCACTCAACACTATACACGTCAGCTACTATAGCGACTGAAATGACTGCAACACTTAACAAAGACCTGCAGTTAGTTTCAGAATGGATAGCAAGGAATAAGTTAGTCCTAAATATTTCAAAAACTAAATTATTGTATTTGGGACAAAACACTCACTAAACCCTAAACCTCAACTAAATCTTGTAATGAATAATGTGGAAATTGAGCAAGTCGAGGTGAAGCTGGCACTAAGACTGCTCTCAACCAACTCTAAGGTCATAAGCAAAGAAGAAAATGCTCACCCAGAAGTGGCGCTCCTAGTGGCCGGGGACTTTAATGCAGGCAAACTTAAATGAGTTTTGCCAAATTTTTACCAGAATGTGCAACCAGGAAAATAAAATCCTAGACCACCTTTACTCCACACACAGATATGCATACAAAGCTCTCCCCCACCCTCCATTTGGCAAATCTGACCATAATTCTAGCCTCCCGATTCTTGCTTACAAGCAAAAACTAAAGCAGGAAGTACCAGTGACTCACTCAATACGGAAGTGGTCAGATGATGCGGATGCTACACTACAGGACTGTTTTGCTAGCACAGACTGGAATATGTTCCGGGATTCATCCAATGCCATTGAGGAATACACCACATCAGTCATCGGCTTCATCGATAAGTGCATTGATGACGTTGTACCCACAGTGACTGTACGTACAGTGATGGAAAAAAGTATTTGATCCCCTGCTGATTTTCTACGTTTGCCCACTGACAAAGAAATGATCCGTCTATAATTTTAATGGTGGCTTTATTTGAACAGTGAGAGACAGAATAACAACAAAGGAAAATCCAGAAAACGCATGTCAAAAATGTTATAAATTGATTTGCATTTTAATGAGGGAAATAAGTATTTGACCCCCTCTCAATCAGAAAGATTTCTGGCTCCCAGGTGTCTTTTATACAGGAAATGAGCTGAGATTAGGAGCACACTCTTAAAGGGTCCACAGAAGCAATCAATCAATCAGATTCCAAACTCCACCATGGCCAAGACCAAAGAGCTCTCCAAGGATGTCAGGGACAAGTTTGTAGACCTACACAAGGCTGGAATGGGCTACAAGACCATCGCCAAGCTGATTAGTGAGAAAATAACTGTCAATCTCCCTCGGCCTGGGGCGCCATGCAAGATCTCACCTCGTGGAGTTGCAATGATCATGACAACGGTGAGGAATCAGCCCAGAACTACACGGGAGGATCTTATCAATGATCTCAAGGCAGCTGGGACCATAGTCACCAAGAAAACAATTGGTAACACACTACGCTGTGAAGGACTGAAATCCTGCAGTGCCCGCAAGGTCCCCCTGCTCAAGAAAGCACATATACAGGCCCATCTGAAGTTTGCCAATGAACATCTGAATGATTCAGAGGACAACTGGGTGAAAGTGTTGTGGTCAGATGACACCAAAATGGAGCTCTTTGGCATCAACTCAACTCGCCTTGTTTGTAGGAGGAGGAAGGATGCCTATGACCCCAAGAACACCATCCCCACCGTCAAACATGGAGGTGGAAACATTATGCGTTGGGGGTGTTTTTCCTGCTAAGGGGACAGGACAATTCCACTGCATCAAAGGGACGATGGACGGGGCCATGTACGATCAAATCTTGGGTGAGAACCTCCTTCCCTTAGCCAGGGCATTAGAAATGGGTCGTGGATGGGTATTCCAGCATGACAATGACCCAAAACACACGGCCAAGGCAACAAAGGAGTGGCTCAAGAAGAAGCACATTAAGGTCCTGGAGTGGCCTAGCCAGTCTCCAGACCTTAATCCCATAGAAAATCTGTGGAGGGAATTGAAGGTTCGAGTTGCCAAACGTCAGCCTCGAAACCTTAATGACTTGGAGAAGATCTGCAAAGAGGAGTGGGAAAAAATCCCTCCTGAGATGTGTGCAAACCTGGTGGCCAACTACAAGAAACATCTGACCTATGTGATTGCCAACAAGGGATTTGCCACCAAGTACTAAGTCATGTTTTGCAGAGGGGTCAAATACTTATTTCCCTCATTAAAATGCAAATCAAGTTATAACATTTTTGACATGCGTTTTTCTGTATTTTTTTGTTGTTATTCTGTCTCTCACTGTTCAAATAAACCTACCATTAAAATTATAGACTCATCATTTCTTTGTCAGTGGGCAAACCCAAAACTTTTTTCCCTCACTGTACATATCCCAACCAGAAGCCATGGATTACAGGAAACATCCGCATTGAGCTAAAGGCTAAGACTGCCGCTTTCAAGGAGTGGGAGACTAATCCGGACGCTTATAAGAAATCCCGCTATGCCCTCAGACGAAATATAAAACAAGCAAAGCATCAATACAGGATTAATATTGAATCTGACGCTCGTCGGATGTGGCAGGGCTTGAAAACTATTACGGACTACAAAGGGAAACCCAGACGCCAGCTGCCCAGTGACGCGAGCCCACCAGACGAGCTAAATGCCTTATTATCCTCGCTTCGAGGCAAGCAACACTGAAGCATGCACAAGAGCACCAGCTGTTCTGGATGACTGTGTGATAACGCTCTCGGTAGCCAAAGTGAACAAAACCTTTAAACAGGTCAACATTCACAAAGCCACTGGGCCAGACGGATTACCTGGACGTGTACTCAAAGCATGTCCTGACCAACTGTCAAGTGTCTTCACTGACATTTTCAACCTCTCCCTGATCGAGTCTGTAATACCTACATGTTTCAAGCAGAGCACTATAGTCCCTGTGCCCAAGGAACAAAGGTAACCTGCCTAAATGATTACCGCCCCGTGGCACTCACGTCGGTAGCCATGAAGTGCTTTGAAAGGCTGGTCATGGCTCACATCAACAGCATCCTCCCGGACACCCTAGACCCATCGAGAGCACCCTAGACCCATCGAGAGCATCCTGACCAGTTGCATCACTGCCTGGTATGGCAGCTGCTCGACATCTGACCATAAGGCGATACAGAGGGTAGTATGAGCGGCCCAGTAAATCACTGGGGCCAAGCTTCCTGCCATCCAGGACCTACATAATAGCCAGTGTCATAGGAAAGCCCAGAAAATTGTCAGAGACTCCAGTGACCCAAGTTACAAACAGTTTTCTCTGCTACCGCATGGCAAGCGGTACAGGAGCGCCAAGTCTAGTACCAAAAGGCTCCTCAACAGCATCTACCCCTGTTACGGATACAGGTATCCTGTGTGTATTTGTTTTCTCTCTTTCTGCCCTAGTCACAGGTGGCAGTCATCAGTCACCAATCAGTAGCCAATCTGAAGACACGCCTGCTCCTTTTCCCATACCCAATCACATCCCTTTTCCCTTGGGTTAAAAGAAACCCAATCAGTTGTCTCTGGAGTTATCTCTCTTTTGTTTTTGCGCCTACATGTCACATTTGTCCATTATTATGTGAGTATGTATTGTTATGGTGTATGGCTGATTGTTTGTTGATGGGAAAAGGGGATACCAAGCCAAGTCGCCCATGGGCCTACATTACCCATAGGAAAACATTGTCTAAATACCCTAGTTAGAACTGGGCGGACCACCCACTGTATTTTATTGGTTAGTTAGCTAGCTGTTCATGAAGCAGGCTATACTAGTTTAGGGTTTTGTTTTGATATTTACCGTTCTGTTTTGACAAGAAACGCCAGTGTTTGATGGTAGATTTAGGTTGTCTGTTGTTATTAGTTCTCACTGTTCCTTTTCACTGTTATGATTTGCATGAGATATGTTACGGGTCTCGTTTCCCTCCCCCCTAGACTGCAGGGCCAAAGGGGTTCGTAACAACCCCCAAGCCATTAGACTGCTGAACAATTCATAAAAATCACCACTGGACAATTTACATTGACCCCCCTTTTGCAAGTACACTGCTGCTACTCGCTGTTTGTTTGTGACCTATGCATAGTCACTTTGCCCCCACCTACATGTACAGATTACTTCAATTAGCCTGTACCCCTGCGTACCAGTGCCCCCTGTATATAGTCTCGTTATTGTTATTCTTATTGTATTACTTTGTATTATTACTTTTAATTTTAGCCTACTTGGTCAATATTTTATTCTTCTTGAACTGCACTGTTGGTTAAGGGCTTGTAAAGTCCGCATTTCACGGTAAAGTCTACACTTGTTGTATTCGACGCATGTGGCAAATAAAGTTTGATTTGATTTGACACTGATTTTTTAAATATTTTTATTTCACCTTTATTTAACCAGGTAGGCTAGTTGAGAACAAGTTCTCATTTGCAACTGCGACCTGGCCAAGATAAAGCATAGCAGTGTGAACAGACAACACAGAGTTACACATGGAGTAAACAATTAGCAAGTCAATAACACAGTAGAAAAAAAGGGGGAGTCTATATACATTGTGTGCAAAAGGCATGAGGAGGTAGGCGAATAATACAATTTTGCAGATTAACACTGGAGTGATAAATGATGAGATGGGCATGTACAGGTAGAGATATTGGTGTGCAAAAGAGCAGAAAAGTAAATAAATAAAAACAGTATAAAAACAGTATGGGAATGAGGTAGGTGAAAAAGGGTGAGCTATTTACCTATAGACTATGTACAGCTGCAGCGATCGGTTAGCTGCTCGGATAGCTGATGTTTGAAGTTGGTGAGGGAGATAAAAGTCTCCGATACAGACACAAGCGCTAGCACACACACTCTACACATACATTGTAATATTGTTGTATGGTGGGATAATACATTTTGTATTGTAGATATGTAATGTGATAATGTTATATGATGTACTGTTTTACCAAGAAGAGTAGCTGTTGCCTTGGCAACAACTAATGGGGATCCTTAATAAATAAATATCCCTAATGTTGTTGGTGCAGTTTGACCGCAAGTGAGACAATTTCGTCTTCTTCCTTTTTCTTTGTATCCTCTCTTATAGATGAACAGAGGTAGGTGCTGGAGGCAGAATAGAAGAAGGAAGGATACCATGAGAAACAGAAAAATGATATGATATATAATGATATACAGTATATAATATGATATAATGATATACAGTATATAGTAATATACAGTATATAATATGATATATAATAATATCCAGTATATAACATGATATATAATAATATCCAGTATATAATATGATATATGATATATAATATATATATAATAATATGATATATAATAATATACAGTATATAATATGATATATAATAATATACAGTATATAATATGATATATAATAATATGATGTATAATAATATACAGTATATAATAATATGATATACAGTGCCTTGCGAAAGTATTCGGCCCCCTTGAACTTTACGACCTTTTGCCACATGTCAGGCTTCAAACATAAAGATATAAAACTGTATTTTTTTGTGAAGAATCAACAACAAGTGGGACACAATCATGAAGTGGAACGACATTTATTGGATATTTCAAACTTTTTTAACAAATCAAAAACTGAAAAATTGGGCATGTATGTTTAGTGGTAGCACCTGTTCATGTTAATTAGTTTGTCTTTATTAGACAGCCGGTGTGGGAGATTATATACATGATTTGATAACAAAAGAGAAAGGTACACTTATGGGTTCATTCCCTGTTCTGGTAAAATGCATTTTCTATTGTATAGGGCAGGAAGCAGTTGGGGGCCATGGGGGTATGGGGACACTAAAAATGCAGACACATAGACACTTAGGCTAGCTGGACATACAAAGGTCAGAGGTTGTATAAGGA
The DNA here is from genome assembly GCF_023373465.1 of Oncorhynchus keta. Taxonomy (NCBI): domain Eukaryota; kingdom Metazoa; phylum Chordata; class Actinopteri; order Salmoniformes; family Salmonidae; genus Oncorhynchus; species Oncorhynchus keta. Next base: position 51,779,433 of record NC_068437.1, on the reverse strand, counting down.
GGGGGTCAGCCAAAGGACCAACTGATGGATTACAGATATCAATCACATCACAGGGGAGATATAAGTCTGTTTGATCTTAGACAACCATATGAAAAGAAGGTGACCAGAACAGCTGGGCACCCTAAAGCTAAAGGAGATAAAGGACACACATACGAAAGGGACACAGAGTTAATTACAGAGCCAAAAGCATAGGGCTGTAAAATAGAGGGATGTAAACTATTTTTAGTATAGCTGGACACGCGAGAAACTGAGGAGACACAGTCTGCTGATCCTGGATAGTGCACAAACAAAAGAATGCATTTAGCTAAGTGCAGGAACAGCAAGGGTCTTGTAATCTGCCGAAAGCAGATGTGGGCGTTACTGGGCTGAACAAGCAGGATTGGGATGTAACTGTATTTGCATTGGGGGATGAACTAAATATGTATGCATGGAGATAAAAGGGAGAGGGAGAGCTCTGGAGGTCGTGGGTCCCGTGGGTCACGCGGGGCTCTCCGACTTATGATACGGGTGTATTAAAAGTCTATCATTGAATTCAAAGTTCTTGGTCGTGTCATGTTTGAATCGATTGGCCACTACACCGGCCCGCCTGGTTGTTGTGCGGGATTATTCATTATTCATTGTAATTTCATTGTAACCTTCGGCTCTGTTATAAAGGTACGTGTTTGTGCCTGGTCGTGATTTTTTCCATTGTATTTTTTGATTCCCTGTGTTTGGGAACGTAACTTTTGTGAGCACCCTGTGCTATTAAAAGACGCACAGCATTGAACTCTGTCTCCTGCATTTGACTCCACACCCACGACACCCGGAGCATTACAGAATCCCGCACCACCAAATCGAATGGAGTCAGCAGGAGCAGCAGCCAACCCTCTCCCATCGATGGAGGAACGGGTTCTCCACCACACCACCGTCCTCCATCGGATCGGATCCGCGATGGATCAAGTGATGGAGAGAATGGACAGATGGGAGAGAGGAGTGGTCTCCTCTCTCCACCTTCGGCACCCACGGTTCCGGACTCCCCATCTCCCGACTCCAGCAACCTCCGTCTGACGCTACCGAGGGCTTATGATGGATCGGCTCAGTTGGTGGCGTTGCCAGGGGTGGGTTCTGCTATGCACCATGACTGTAAGTCGCTTTGGTTAAAAGCGTCAGCTAAACCATATATTATTATTATTATATTATGGCGGGTTGCCAGGGGTGTCCAGCTGATCACCCGTGTTTGATCTAGACGGCCGAGCGGTGGGAGAACGACTATTTCATCTCAGGCAGGAGAGGAGGAGCGCCCAGGATTACGCGCTGGAGTTCCGGACCTTGGCAGCCGGATCTGGGTGGAACGACAGGGCCCTTATGGACCACTACAGGTGTAGTCTCCGAGAGGAAGTCCGCCGGGACCTAGCGTGTCGGGACACCACTCTGTCACTGGATCAGCTGATTGACATGTCCATTCGACTGGATAATCTGCTGGCTGCCCGCGGGCGTTCAGAGAGGGTTCTGTGCGTTCCACCACCCAGCCCCTCCGCTCCCATTCCAATGGAGTTGGGAGGGGCTGCGCCGAGGGGTACCGGAGGAGGAGGCCTTCCCTGCACCAACTGTGGTTGGAGAGGACACACGTCTGATCGGTGCTGGGGGGGTCCGTCTGGGAGTAGAGATGGCAGGCGGAACGCTTCTCGGTCACCCCAGGTGAGTCAGCATCAAACTCACCCAGAACCCCTTGTTGGCCACATGTTTGTCTTAACCTTTTTCCTTCACTTTTTCCCCTCTTCCCAGCATAGAGAGCTAGTCGATTCAGGCCAGCTGGGAACTTTATGGATCGCGGACTCGCCCTTAAGTTAGGGGTTCCGCTGGTGCCGATAGATTCTCCTTTCACCGTGCACTCCCTAGATAGCCGGCCATTAGGGTCAGGGATGGTCAGGGAGACCACGGTCCCACTGGACATGGTGACGCAGGGGAATCATAGGGAGCATATCAGTTTCTTTATTATTGATTCGCCTGCGTTTCCAGTGGTGCTGGGGACTCACTGGCTGGCCCGGGACAATCCTAAAATTTCGTGGAGACAGGGGGTTCTCCAGGGGTGGTCAGAGGAGTGTTCTGGAAGGTGTTTGGGAGTTTCCATCGGTGCCACGTCGGTGGAGAGTCCAGACCAGGGTTCCACGGTGTGCATTCCCCCCGAGTATGCCGATTTGGCAATCGCTTTCAGTAAAGTGAAAGCGACTAAATTACCACCTTATCGACCGGGAAGGGATTGTAAGATAGATCTCCAGGTAGACGCTGCGCTTCCCAAGAGTCATGTGTACCCGCTGTCCCAGGAGGAGACGTTGGCAATGGAGACATTTGGGACAGGGGTACATTCGGCCCTCCAATTCACCCGTCTCCTCGAGTTTCTTTTTTGTGAGGAAAAAGGAGGGAGGTTTGCGTCCGTGTATCGATTATAGAGGTCTAAACGCCATCACAGTGGGGTATAGTTACCCTCTACCCCTCATCGCTACGGCGGTGGAATCGTTCCACAGAGTGCAGTTCTTCACAAAACTGGATCTCAGGAGCGCTTATAGTCTGGTGCGTATTCGCAAGGGAGACGAGTGGAAAACCGCATTTAGTACTACATCCGGCCACTATGAGTACCTCGTCATGCCGTATGGGTTAAAAAATGCTCTAGCCGTTTTCCAATCTTTTGTAGACGAGATTCTCAGGGACCTGTGCGGGCAGGGAGAGGTTGTTTATATCAATGACATTCTGATCTACTCGGCCACTCACACCGCGCATGTGTCTTTGGTGCGCAAGGTGCTTGGTAGACTGCTGGAGCATGACCTATACGTCAAGGCTGAGAAATGCGTGTACTCTAAACGAGCCGTCTCTTTTCTGGGATATCGCATTTCCACCTCGGGGGTAGTGATGGAGGGTGACCACATTAGGGCCGTGTGTAATTGGCAGACTCCGACCACGGTAAAGGAGGTGCAGCGGTTTTTGGGTTTTGCCAACTACTACCGGAGGTTTATCTGGGGTTTTGGCCAGATAGCGGCTCCCATTACCTCACTGCTGAAGGGGGGCCCGGTGCGGTTGCAGTGGTCAGCAGAGGCGGACGGAGCATTCAACAAGTTGAAGGCGCTGTTCACTGATGCGCCCGTGTTGGCGCATCCGGACCCCTCTCTAGCATTCATAGTGGAGGTGGACGCGTCCGAGGCTGGGGTGGGTGCCGTGCTATCACAGCGCTCGGGTACGCCACCAAAACTCCGCCCCTGCGCTTTCTTCTCAAGGAAGCTCAGCCCAGCGGAGCGTAACTATGATGTAGGGGTCCGGGAGTTGCTAGCGGTGGTTAGAGCTCTGAAGGTGTGGAGACACTGGCTTGAGGGGGCTAAGCACCCTTTTCTCATCTGGACTGACCACCAGAATCTGGAGTATATTCGGGCAGCTAGGAGACTTAACCCACGTCAGGCAAGGTGGGCCATGTTCTTCACCCGTTTCCGGTTTACTTTGTCTTATAGACCGGGCTCCCAGAACGTGAAGGCTGACGCACTGTCCCGCCTTTACGACACGGAGGATGGGTCCACCGAACCTACTCCCATCCTTCCCGCCTCAAAGCTGGTAGCCCCAGTGGTATGGGAGGTGGACTCGGACATCGAGCGGGCGTTACGGGCTGAACCCGCGCCTCCTCAGTGTCCAGCGGGGCGAAGGTACGTGCCGCTTGGTGTTCGGGACAAACTGATTCGGTGGGCTCACGTCCTACCCTCCTCGGGTCACCTTGGGGTGACGAGGACAGTGGGGAGCCTTCAGGGGAGGTATTGGTGGCCTACGTTGGCTAAGGACGTTAAGGGTTATGTCTCCTCCTGTTCAGTGTGCGCTCAGAGTAAGGCTCCTAGACACCTTCCTAGAGGGAAGCTACAACCCCTCCCCGTTCCACAGCGGCCATGGTCACATCTGTCCATAGATTTCCTGACCGATCTTCCGCCGTCTCAGGGGAACACCACGGTTCTAGTGATTGTGGATCGGTTCTCTAAGTCCTGCCGTCTCCTCCCGTTGCCCGGTATCCCTACAGCCCTACAGACTGCGGAGGCATTATTCACCCATGTCTTTCAGCACTACGGGGTACCGGAGGACATCGTTTCTGATCGGGGCCCCCAATTCACGTCTCGGGTATGGAGAGCGTTCATGGAACGCTTGGGGTCTCTGTCAGCCTGACCTCCGGTTATCACCCCGAGAGTAATGGGCAGGTGGATAGAATGAACCAGGAGGTGGGTAGGTTTCTGCGGTCGTATTGCCAGGATCGGCCAGGGGAGTGGGCACGATACATTCCCTGGGCTGAAATGGCTCAGAACTCACTACGCCACTCCTCTACTAACGTGTCCCCTTTTCAGTGTGTGTTGGGGTACCAGCCGGTCCTGGCACCATGGCATCCGAGCCAGACCGAGGCTCCTGCGGTGGAGGAATGGGTACAGCGCTCCAAGGAGACCTGGAGGGCCGTCCAGGAATCTCTACGACAAGCGAGTGGACGGCAGAAGAGGAGTGCTGACCGCCACCGCAGTGAGGCCCCCGTGTTTGTACTGGGGGACAGGGTCTGGCTCTCGACCCGAAACCTACCTCTCCGCTTGCCCTGCCGGAAGCTGGGTCCGCAGTTTGTAGGGCCCTTTAAAGTCCTGAGGAGAATAAACGAGGTGTGTTATCGATTACAACTCCCTTCCTATTATCGTATTAATATTAACCCCTCGTTTCATGTGTCTGTCCTCAGGCCGGTGGTAGCTGGTCCTCTGCAGGACAGTGAGGCGCCGGAGGTCCCCCCCTCTGGACATCGAGGGGTCCCCGGCGTACACGATCTGGGCCATTCTGGACTCAAGACGCCGGGTGAGGGGCCTGCAGTACCTCGTGGACTGGGAGGGGTACGGTCCGGAGGAGAGGTGCTGGGTACCGTTGGGGGACATCTTGGGTCCATCCATGTTGAGGGATTTCCATCGCCTCCATCCGGATCGCCCTGCACCTCGTCCTCCGGGGCGACCTCGAGGCCGGAGTCGGCGCGCTGCGGGAGCCGCGCGTCGGGGGTACTGTCACGAGTCCGACCGAGGGTGTTTCCCCTTCCCGGGCGGGTGGAGCTCGGCGGTCGTCGTCACCGGCCTATTAGCTGCCACTGATTGTTTTTCCTCCCCCTCCTTGTATGTTTAGTGGTAGCACCTGTTCATGTTAATTAGTTTGTCTTTATTAGACAGCCGGCCTGCCCGGTTGTTGTGCGGGATTATTTCATTGTAACCTTCGGCTCTGTTGTAAAGGTACGTGTTTGTGCCTGGTCGTGATTTTTTCCATTGTATTTTTTGATTCCCTGTGTTTGGGAACGTAACTTTTGTGAGCACCCTCAACAGGAGTTGTGTATAAACGGTGTGACCATCGAGCCAGTTGAGGAAGATGAACCCCTAGGTATAACATTGGATGGTCCATTATCATGGTCAAGTCATACTGACAAAGTTGATGTGAAGATGGGGAGGAGTATGTCTGTTTTAAAAAGATGTTCTGCATTTTCTTTACACAGTAATCGACTGTACTCTTGTCTTGTCCCATGTTGATTACTGTCCGGTAATACAGTCAAATGCAGCAAAGAAAGACCTAGCAAAGCTGCAGCTGGCTCAGAGCAGAGCAGCACGCCTTGCCCTTAAATGCACACCCAGAGAACTAACATCAACAACATGCAGGACAGTCTTTCCTGGTTGAGGGTTGACAAGAGATGAACTGCTTCTCTTCTAGTTCTCATAAAATAATATAGTACCATTCAGCTCAGACACCCATACATACCCCACTAGAGATACCACCAGGGGTCTCTTCAGACACCCATACATACCCCACAAGAGATACCACCAGGGGTCTCTTCAGACACCCATACATACCCCACTAGAGATACCACCAGGGGTCTCTTCAGACACCCATACATACCCCACTAGAGATACCACCAGGGGTCTCTTCAGACACCCATACATACCCCACTAGAGATACCACCAGGGGTCTCTTCAGACACCCATACATACCCCACAAGAGATACCACCAGGGGTCTCTTCAGACACCCATACATACCCCACAAGAGATACCACCAGGGGTCTCTTCACAGTTCCCAAGTCCAAAACCAACATCTCATGGAACGGCGGTGACTGTGAGGGGACGCAAACACACGCAGACACAGTAACACACACATCATTTCTGTTGTTGTATTGTTTGTATATCGTTGTTTTTATAATGTGTGTGTCTGTCCTTGTCTGTCAGTGTATCAGTATTTTGTTACTCGTCATGTACTTTTGTGCACCTCCAGGAAGAGTAGCTGCTGCTTCTGCAAAAGCTAATGAAGATCCAAATAAGTAAACAAATAATAATAATAATATAATAATAATAATAACAACGTAGCAAATCAATCATAAACATTCCTTTCCAAGCAAATCTGGTTCATGAGATTTATATTTACACAGGAAGGAGAGGACCTACTTTCTTACGAACATATATATCTATACTCATTGTTCTTTAGTGACAGTTAAAACGTTCGCACAACATATTCTCCTTCTCCCTGTTGTGTGAAAACTTAAAACCATCAACTTTGGGAGAGAGTAGCAAAGCGAGAAGAGAGAGAGAGAGACAGAAAGAGACAGAGAGAGTGAGAGCGAAAGATACAGAGAGAGACAGAGAGAGAGAGAGACAGAGAGAGACAGAAAGAGAGACAGAGAGAGACAGAAAGAGACAGATAGAGACAGAAAGAGAGAGACAGAGAGAGACAGAAAGAGAGAGACAGAGAGAGACAGAGAGCGACAGAGAGAGAGAGAGAGAGAGAGAACGAACAGCACCACAGTTCTGGGAACAGCCAACGCCTGCGGAGGGGGAGAACAGCTAACTAAAGTACAATACATATAGTATAAAGTACACTACATATAGTATAAAGTACACTACATATAGTATAAAGTACACTACATATAGTATAAAGTACACTACATGCTACAGACTTTCTGCAACGGAACAATGATTATCAAATTACTTCAATCTTTATTTAGTAGTTTGTCATTTTCAGGGTTTAAATAAAACTACAGTACAGTGGTAATAGTTATATATATGCCTTCTTTCATTCTTAGCCTTGTATTATACAAATCTAAAACAAACCCCCAACTATGGGATATATCAAACTGCCCTCACAAGGCTATGAATTATGGGCCCAACTGTCCTGAGGGCACGTAATAATATGCAACGTGTGCTTTAGTCAATACATGTATCCTCTTCATCATCATCAACATAACTGGGGTTTCATGTCCTCAGATGTTCCTCAAAGAATTTCCCTGAGAACTGGTCACAACGTTGTGTTCCTACGTTGCATCCTTATGCTAAGCATGGCTTCACGGTTACATCGCAATCGATCCGTTCAAAATAATATACTAAACCACCAAGCAATAACTATACCTTTATCTTATTAACATAACATCTGTTCCCATTTATATATTTCAACATAAAAGTCTAGTGACACACGTACTGTTCTTACAAATGTCATTAAATATAAGACAATTACATACCTTTCCATTTGGAAAAGTGTACAATCAAATCAGAACCGTCACTACAGTAATATCAAAACGGATGTCATCATCTCACACTACTAAAGCACTTCATTCACAGATGTGTGTGGGTGCATGACTCTGCAGATAGATATTTATTCATTCCACTGACATTCTATATACAGAAAACGCAAAGCAAATATACAACAGCTCTTTCCTACAGATGGTAACAATGAAACAGTGACCGTAACAACAACTGCAGAAAAACATTCACGCTTTTAAAACAGAAATTAGAAATATGATTGAGAATAATATGGAATTACTATTTTAGCCTTGAATGCTCTGTTTCAGTTGCATGAAACGCTAACTCCACTCAACGGTTTCCATGTGCGATGTTCAACACAAGGCATAGAGGGTGTTCTGTGCCCAACTCTCAGTCTCACAGAGTTACAGCAGTCTCACAGTCTCCGAGATACAGCAGTCTCACAGTCTCCGAGATACAGCAGTCTCACAGTCTCCGAGTTGCAGCAGTCTCACAGTCTCCGAGATACAGCAGTCTCACAGTCTCCGAGTTGCAGCAGTCTCACAGTCTCCGAGATACAGCAGTCTCACAGTCTCTGAGATACAGCAGTCTTACAGTCTCCGAGTTACAGCAGTCTCACAGTCTCCGAGATACAGCAGTCTCACAGTCTCCGAGATACAGCAGTCTCACAGTCTCCGAGATACAGCAGTCTCACAGTCTCCGAGTTACAGCAGTCTCACAGTCTCCGAGATACAGCAGTCTCACAGTCTCCGAGTTACAGCAGTCTCACAGTCTCCAGATCTCACAGTCTCTGAGATACAGCAGAGTTACAGCAGTCTCACAGTCTCCGAGTTACAGCAGTCTCACAGTCTCCGAGATACAGCAGTCCGAGATACAGTCCTCACAGTCTCCGAGATACAGCAGTCTCACAGTCTCTGAGATACAGCAGTCTCACAGATACAGCAGTCAGTCTCACAGCAGTCACACAGTCTCCTTACAGTTACACAGCATACAGCAGTCTCACAGTCTCCGAGTTACAGCAGTCTCACAGTCTCCGAGATACAGCAGTCTCACAGTCTCCGAGATACAGCAGTCTCACAGTCTGTCTCTCACAGTCTCCGAGATACAGCAGTCTCACAGTCAGCAGTCTCACAGCAGTCTCACAGTCTCCGAGTTACAGCAGTCTCACATCTCTGTCTCACAGTCTCCGAGATACAGCAGTCTCACTGTCTCCGAGTTACAGAAGTCTCACAGTCTCCGAGTTACAGCAGTCTCACAGTCTCCGAGATACAGCAGTCTCACAGTCTCCGAGTTACAGCAGTCTCACAGTCTCTGAGATACAGAAGTCTCACAGTCTCCGAGTTACAGCAGTCTCACATTCTGTCTCACAGTCTCCGAGATACAGCAGTCTCACAGTCTCCGAGATACAGCAGTCTCACAGTCTCCGAGATACAGCAGTCTCACAGTCTCCGAGATAAAGCAGTCTCACAGTCTCCGAGATAAAGCAGTCTCACAGTCTCCGAGATACAGCAGTCTCACAGTCTCCGAGATACAGCAGTCTCACAGTCTCCGAGTTACAGCAGTCTCACAGTCTCCGAGTTACAGCAGTCTCACATTCTGTCTCACAGTCTCCGAGTTACAGCAGTCTCACAGTCTCCGAGTTACAGCAGTCTCACAGTCTCCGAGATACAGCAGTCTCACAGTCTCCGAGTTACAGCAGTCTCACAGTCTCCGAGATACAGCAGTCTCACAGTCTCCGAGTTACAGCAGTCTCACAGTCTCCGAGTTACAGCAGTCTCACAGTCTCCGAGTTACAGCAGTCTCACAGTCTCCGAGATACAGCAATCTCACAGTCTCCGAGATACAGCAGTCTCACAGTCTCCGAGTTACAGCAGTCTCACAGTCTCCGAGTTACAGCAGGCTCAATAATTAAGACTAATAATGAAAACCTGGTGAGTTCCCATAGTGTGGCCTCCTCACACCACCATACAAACAGGTCTTCTTTTTGTCTCTCGGTGGACAGTCTTACAACATGGCAGTGCTATGACAAAGATTTCAGGTGGTCATTTTCATTTTACAGTACCATACCAGTACCATATTACAGTACCATATTTACAGTACCATACCAGTACCATATTACAGTACCATATTTACAGTACCATACCAGTACCATATTTACAGTACCATACCAGTACCATACCAGTACCATACCAGTACCATATTTACAGTACCATACCAGTACCATATTTACAGTACCTTACCAGTACCATATTTACAGTACCATACCAGTACCATATTACAGTACCATATTTTAAAGAAATGGAATAGGATCTTGAAGCTGCGATCCATAGCGGTGAAACTGCGATATTAAGACAACAAAGACGTTACTTCAAAACAAAAGCTAATTTCCTCAAAACAAAAACAATAACAAATGTGCCCTGGGGGGCACTACTTTCTAAACTACTGGCTGATATTATACAATGTTTAGAGTGAATAGTCAATAAGGAGGTGAACATTTGAGGTTGAAATGACTCCGTACCGACCCGATTCAAGCACTGGGAGACTGACCCCGCTGGCCACCCTCTGGTCAGGAGGACAGAGCGAGACAGTCAGTGGTCCTCTACTTCTCCTCCACCAGCCCTGTGGCCCGTTAGCGGGCAGAGTGTTCAGATAGGAACGTACGGTGTAGAACAGATACATTAGATGGAATAGGAAATCCTGTCAGTTCTCCTCATTCTATTTCACATCACTGAATACACCTCCTGTGGAGGGTACGGACATCAGAGTGCTGCACTGGGGCTGCGGTGAGTGCTGATCCATGGTAAATGGAGCCTTGAACAGCTCCTCAAGTTCTCAATCCCAGCAGCTGAGAATGGGCGGGGTGGGCAGACTAAGAGAGACGAATTGTGGAATTCTGAGGGGCGGAATTGTAATCATGGAATCCCGACTCAAAGCTCTGTGGTCTCCCAGCTGACCTCGCGTGGAATCTGATGTCATTTAGTCCCCGTGTGGATGGTGGTGACCGTGGAGGGGCGTGGCCGGGGCACCTCCACCACTGCCTCTGGTGCCACCGCCTCTGGTTCTACATGTGGTTCCACTCCGATGCTAACGGGGGCGCTGCAGGCTGCAGGGGAGGATGGCAGAGGAGGCAGAGTGGACAGAGGTTGTAGAGGACCTGAGGGGAGAAGCAGAGACGATAACCTCAATGACTCGACGAGCACAATCACTAAAGTATTAGTGGAAACCAATCAATGACGGAACAAAAATCCTTTAATAGACCCCAACAGAGGCAACCGGACACGGCCTGCTCCCCACATCATAAAGTAAAGGAGTCACTCACTAACCGTCTTTGCGTGAGAGGGAGGCACAGTCTACAGACATGCTCTTGGCTGGCATAGAATTCTGTCCTGGTTGGTCCACACTCACACTGCTTCCAAAGCTGCCGCCCAGACTACTGCCTAACTGGAGACGCCTCATATGACGGATCACTGCTGTGGCGTTAAACGCTTGCTGTGGAGGAGACAGCGAGATAGAGGAGGCAGGGAGGGAGAGGAGGCAGGGAGGGAGAGGGGGAAGGGAGGGAGAGGGGGAAGGGAGGGAGAGGGGAGGAGGGAGGGGAGGGGGAAGGGGGGAAGGGGGAAGGGGGAGAGGAGGGAGGGGAGGAAGGGAGAGGAGGCAGGGAGGGAGAGGAGGCAGGGAGGGAGAGGAGGGGAGAGGGGGAAGGGGGAGAGGGGGAAGGGAGGGAGAGGGGGGGAAGGGAGGGGGCAGGGGGGGTAGGGAGGGAGAGGAGGCAGGGAGGGAGAGGGGAAGGGAGGGAGGGAGAAGGGGGGAAGGGGGAAGGGAGGGAGGGGAAGGGAGGGAAGGGGGAAGGGAGGGAGAGGGGAAGGGAGGGAGAGGAGGCAGGGAGGGAGAGGAGGCAGGGAGGGAGAGGAGGCAGGGGGAAGGGAGGGAGAGGGGGAAGGGAGGAGGAAGGGAGGGAGAGGGGGAGGGAGGGAGGGGGAGGGAGGGGGAAGGGAGGGAGAGGGGGAAGGGAGGGGAGGGGGAGGAGGGAGAGGGGGAGGGGAGAGGGGGAAGGGAGGGGAGGGGGAGAGGAGGCAGGGAGGGAGAGGGGGAGGCAGGGAGGGAGGGGGAAGGGAGGGAGAGGGGGAAGGGAGGGAGAGGGGGAAGGGAGGGAGAGGGGGCAGGGAGGGAGAGGAGGCAGGAGGGAGAGGGGGAAGGGAGGGGGAGGGAGGAGAGGGGAAGGGGAGGGGGAGAGGGGAGGCAGGGAGGGAGAGGAGGGAGGCAGGGGAGGGGGAGGGAGGGGAGGAAGGGAGGGAGAGGGGGAAGGGAGGGAGGGAGGGAGGGGGAAGGGAGGGAGGGAGGGGAAGGGAGGGAGGGAGGGGGAAGGGAGGGAGAGGAGGAGGGAGGAGGGAGGGGAGGGGGAAGGGGAGAGGGGGAAGGAGGGAGAGGGGGAAGGGAGGGAGAGGGGGCAGGGAGGGAGAGGAGGCAGGGAGGGAGAGGGGGAAGGGAGGGAGAGGGGGCAGGGAGGGAGAGGGGGAAGGGAGGGAGAGGGGGCAGGGAGGGAGAGGAGGCAGGGAGGGAGAGGGGGAAGGGAGGGAGAGGGGGAAGGGAGGGAGAGGGGGAAGGGAGGGAGAGGGGGAAGGGAGGGAGAGGAGGCAGGGAGGGAGGGGGAAGGGAGAGGGCAGGAAGGGAGAGGAGGAGGGGGGAAGGGGGAGGGGAGAGGGGGAAGGGAGGGAGAGGGGGCAGGGAGGGAGAGGAGGCAGGGAGGGGAGAGGGGGAAGGGAGGGGGGGAGGGAGGGGGCAGGGGGGGAGGGAGAGGGGGCAGGGAGGGGGAGAGGAGGGGGAAGGGAGGAGAGAAGGGAGGGAGAGGGGGCAGGGAGAGAGGAGGCAGGGAGGGGAGAAGGGGGAAGGGGGAGGGAGAGGGGGCAGGGAGGGAGAGGAGGCAGGGAGGGAGAGGGGGGAGGGAAGGGAGGGAGAGGGGGAAGGGAGGGAGAGGGGGAAGGGAGGGAGAGGGGGAAGGGAGGGAGAGGAGGCAGGGAGGGGAGGGGGAGGGAGGGAAGGGGGAGGGAGGGAGAGGGGGAAGGGAGGGGGAGGCAGGGGGGGAAGGGAGGGAGGGAGAGGGGGCAGGGAGGGAGAGGGGGCAGGGAGGGAGAGGGGAAGGGAGGGAGGGAGAGGGGGAAGGGAGGGAGAGGGGGGGAGGGAGGGAGGGAGAGGGGGCAGGGAGGGAGAGGAGGCAGGGAGGGAGAGGGGGAAGGGAGGGAGAGAGGGGGAAGGGAGGGGAGAGGGGGAAGGGAGGGAGGGAGAGGGGGAAGGGAGGGAGAGGGGGCAGGGAGGAGAGGGGGGAGGAAGGGAGGAGGAGGGGAGGGGAGGGGAGGGAGGAGACAGCGAGATAGAGGAGGCAGGGAGGGAGAGGGGGAAGGGAGGGAGAGGGGGAAGGGAGAGGGGGAGGGAGGGAGAGGGGGAAGGGAGGGAGAGGGGGCAGGGAGGGAGAAAGAGAGAGGAGGCAGGGAGGGGAGGCAGGGAGGGAGAGAGAGAGAGAGGGTTGGCATATGCAAATAGAGGAGGTTGACAAATACAGTAAACATACACAAAAAAACAATCATTGTATGAGTAGAACCTACCCTCCATTTGCTTTTGGCAAAGTTTTTCCTCATCTGCCGACTGACTGATTCATGGATGTTCTTGCAGAGAGCCGTGTCCCCAGCAATCCTGAGATACAAAGACACACCATAAAGGACAAGTAGATTAATGTTTTCTTTTGACACAGTTAGTGGTCAGTTCCTGGCCTGGATATCTATCAAGCACCAGCTCTGAGCTACTGGATGTCTCACATTCTATAATACACACCTGTTACAACACACCTGTCACAACACACCTGTTACAACACACCTGTCACAACACACCTGTTACAACACACCTGTTACAACACACCTGTTACAACACACCTGTCACAACACACCTGTTACAGCACACCTGTCACAACAAAACCATTGTGAGTCTATTTAAACGCTATCAAACCACCTGCCAAAGACGTAACAGCAAGACGTAACAGGGCCAAGGCGTAACAGGGCCAAGACACAACAACAAGGTGTAACAGGGCAAAGACATAAAAGGGCCAAGGCATAACAGGGCCAAGGCATAACAGGGCCAAGACATAAAAGGGCCAAGACACAACAACAAGGCGTAACAGGGCAAAGACATAAAAGGGCCAAGGCATAACAGGGCCAAGGCATAACAGGGCCAAGGCATAACAGGGCCAAGACATAACAGGGCCAAGACACAACAACAAGGCGTAACAGGGCCAAGACACAACAGGGCCAAGACGTAACAGGGCCAAGATGTAACAGGCCAAGACGTAACAGGGCCAAGATGTAACAGGGCCAAGATGTAACAGGGCCAAGACGTAACAGGGCCAAGACGTAACAGGGCTAGACGTAACAGGGCCAAGATGTAACAGGGCCAAGATGTAACAGGGCCAAGACGTAACAGGGCCAAGACGTAACAGGGCCAAGATGTAACAGGGCCAAGACGTAACAGCAAGACACAACAGGGCCAAGGCATAACAGGGCCAAGGCATAACAGGGCCAAGACGTAACAGGGCCAAGACATAACAGGGCCAAGGCATAACAGGGCTAAGACATAACAGGGCCAAGACGTAACAGGGCGTAACAGGGCCAAGACATAACAGGGCCAAGGCATAACAGGGCCAAGACATAACAGGGCCAAGACATAAAAGGGCCAAGGCTAACAGGGCCAAGGCGTAACAGGGGCAAGACCTAACAGGGCCAAGACGTAACAGGGCCAAGACATAACAGGGCCAAGGCATAACAGGGCCAAGACATAACAGGGCCAAGACATAACAGGGCCAAGACATAAAAGGGCCAAGGCTTAACAGGGCCAAGGCGTAACAGGGGCAAGACCTAACAGGGCCAAGACGTAACAGGGCCAAGACATAACAGGGCCAAGGCATAACAGGGCCAAGACATAACAGGGCCAAGACATAACAGAGCCAAGACACAACAACAAGGCGTAACAGGGCCAAGACATAACAGGCCAAGACGTAACAGGGCCAAGACGTAACAGGGGCAAGACATAACAGGCCAAGATGTAACAGGGCCAAGATGTAACAGGGCCAAGACGTAACAGGGCCAAGACGTAACAGGGCCAAGATGTGACGCCAAGACATAACAGGGCCAAGACATAACAGGCCAAGATGTAACAGGGCCAAGACGTAACAGGGCCAAGACGTAACAGGGCCAAGATGTAACAGGGCCAAGACATAACAGGGCCAAGACGTAACAGGGCCAAGACGTAACAGGGCCAAGATGTAACAGCAAGGCGTAACAGGTCCAAGACGTAACAGGGCCAAGACGTAACAGGGCCAAGACGTAACAGCAAGACTTAACAGGCCAATGATTAGATGCCTAAAAGTCCTATCCCTATTCTCCATTTGCCAACCACCCACATATTGTCTCTGTCATTAAAGCTAGAATCAGGGATTTGTTGTGCAGCTAAATGGCAGCCCCACCACTTGATGAACATTGAATAGATTCCCAAACCCCAGACAGTAGCATTAGGTCTGGCCCGGGCCAGGGAGAGACATGATAATGGTTGATTAGTCTGCATCCCAAATGGCACCCTATTCCTTATATAGTGTACTACTTTGACCAGGGTCCGTAGGGCCTTTACAGGTAATAGGGTGCCTTTTGGAACGTAGCCACTGCCTCTGCATTCTCCAAGCATCCTTCAGGACGCAGCCTGCTAATTGGCACCCATTCATTCAGCAGATTTGCCTCCCTCTCTCTTGCCCTCTCTCCCTCCCTCTTTTTCTCTTTCTCTGTCTCTCTGGGGTATGATGGGGTATTGTATGGTGTGATATGGTATTGTGTGGTGGGTGGGGTATGGTGTCGTGAGGTGGGGTATGGTATGGTGTGGTGGGGTATGGAGTGGTGTGGTGTGGTATGGTGTGATATGGTATTGTGTGGTGGGGTATGGTGTCGTGAGGTGGGGTGGGGTGGGGTATGGTATGGTGTGGTGGGGTATGGAGTGGTGTGGTGTGGTATGGTGTGATATGGTATTGTGTGGTGGGGTATGGTGTCGTGAGGTGGGGTGGGGTGGGGTATGGTATGGTGTGGTGGGGTATGGAGTGGTGTGGTATGGTATGGTGTGATATGGTATTGTGTGGTGTGGTATGGTGGGGTATGGTGTGGTGTGGTATGGTATGGTATGGTGTGATATGGTATTGTGTGGTGTGGTGTGGTGTGGTATGGTGTGGTGGCTGGGGTATGGTATGATGTGGTGTGGTGGGGTATGGAGTGGTGTGGTATGGTGTGGTGTGGTGGGGTATGGTGTGGTGTGATAGGGTGGGGTATGGTGTGGTGGGGTGGGGTATGGTGTGGTGGGGTATGGTATTGTGTGGTGGGGTATGGTGTGGTGTGGTGGGGTATGGTGTGGTGTGATAGGGTGTGGTATAGTATGGTGTGGTATAGTATGGTATGGTGTGGTATAGTATGGTGTGGTATTATATGGTGTGGTATGGTGTGACAGGGTGGGGTATGGTGGGGTATGGTGTGGTGTGGTATGGTATGGTATGGTGTGATATGGTATTGTGTGGTGTGGTGTGGTGTGGTATGGTGTGGTGGCTGGGGTATGGTATGATGTGGTGTGGTGGGGTATGGAGTGGTGTGGTATGGTGTGGTGTGGTGGGGTGTGGTGTGGTGTGGTGTGGTGGGGTATGGTGTGGTGTGGTGGGGTGGGGTATGGTATTGTGTGGTGGGGTATGGTGTGGTGTGGTGGGGTATGGTGTGGTATGGTGTGGTGGGGTATGGTGTGGTATGGTATGGTGGGGTATAGTGTGGTATGGTATGGTATAGTATTGTCATGACTGTCCTGATCAGGTCAGGTTACAGAAGACCACAACCCTACAGATTATCTCTCAACCCCAACAAAGGAGGAGAGATCTAGGGGTCTGAAGATGTGGGGGTTTTATGACCCCTCACACCCCTGGTAAATCTCAGGCTACAGACAAATGATTTTGTCCTGTTACTATGGAGAACCAGCCTCAGAACATTAAACATGAAATAAAGGGACTTTGGAACAATGGTTTCCGTCAGCCACAATGGTGGTCATGACGATAGACGGAATATGAAAATGTATGTCATTTTTGTTTTGTTATTAAAGGTTAATAGATGTCGTTATTACGAAAACATTGTAACGTTAAGAGTTTTCCTAGTATATGTGTGATGTTTATACATTGTGCGTTGTGTGGAAAATATCCAAATCAAAAGAGAATGTTTTGGTAAAGAAGAAATGTGTCAGTAGTCTAAAATTGGATTGGTATTGGTGTGGTATAGTATGGTATGTTGTGGCGTGGTGGGGTATGGTATGGTGTGGTATAGTATGGTATGGTGGGGTATGGTATGGTGTGGTATAGTATAGTATGGTGTGGTATAGTATGGTGTGGTATAGTATAGTATGGTGTGGTATAGTATGGTGTGGTGTGGTGTGGTATAGTATGGTATAGTATGGTGTGGTATAGTATAGTATGGTGTGGTATAGTATGGTATGGTGTGGTATAGTATGGTATGGTATAGTGTGGTGTGGTATAGTATGGTATGGTATGGTGTGGTATAGTACGGTATGGTATAGTATCAGGGTATGGTATGGTGTGGTATAGTATGGTGGGGTATAGTGGTATAGTATGGTATGGTGTGGTATAGTATGGTATGGTATAGCATAGTATGGTGTGGTATAGCATAGTATGGTATGGTATAGTATCGTATGGTATGGTATAGTATGGAACAATATAGCATAGCATGGTGTGGTATAGTATGGTGTGGTATAGTATGGTATTGTGTGGTATAGTATGGTATGGTGTGGTATAGTATGGTATGGTGTGGTATAGTATGGTGTGTATAGTGGGGTATGGTGTGGTATGGTATGGTATGGTATGGTTGGTATAGTATGGTATGGTATAGTATGGTATGTGTGGTATAGTATGGTGTGGTATAGTGTGGTATAGTGTGGTGTGGTATACCATGGTTTGGTATACCCTATGGATGGTATAGTATCAACAAATGGTATGGTATAGTATGGTGGGGTATAGTATAGTATGGTGTGGTATAGTATGGTGTGGTGTGGTATAGTATGGTATGGTGTGGTATAGTATGGTATGGTGTGGTATGGTATGGTGTGGTATAGTATGGTATGGTGTGGTATGGTATAGTATGGTGTGGTATAGTATGGTGTGGTATAGTATAGTATAGTATGGTGTGGTATAGTATAGTATGGTGTGGTATAGTATGGTATGGTGTGGTATAGTGTGGTACAGTATGGTATAGTATAGTATGGTATGGTATAGTATAGTATGGTATGGTATAGTATGGTGGGGTATAGTATGCTATAGTATGGTATAGTATAGTATGGTGTGGTGTAGTATAGTATAGTATGGTGTGGTATAGTATAGTATGGTATGGTATAGTATGGTATAGTATAGTTTCGTTTAGTATAGTATGGTGTGGTATAGTATGGTGTGGTATAGTATGGTATGGTGTGGTATGGTATGGTGTGGTATAGTATGGTATGGTGTGGTATAGTATAGTATAGTATGGTATAGTATGGTGTGGTATAGTATAGTATGGTGTGGTATAGTATGGTGTGGTGTGGTATAGTATGGTATGGTGTGGTATAGTGTGGTATAGTATGGTGTGGTATAGTATGGTATGGTGTGGTGTGGTATAGTATGGTATGGTGTGGTATAGTATGGTATGGTGTAGTATGGTATGGTATAGTATGGTGTGGTATAGTATGGTGTGGTATAGTATGGTGTGGTATAGAGTGGTGTGGTATAGTATGTTATGGTGTGGTATAGTATAGTGTGGTGTGGTATATAGTATGGTATGTATAGTATGGCGTGGTATAGTATGGTATGGTGTGGTATAGTATGGTATGGTGTGGTATAGTATGGTATGGTATAGTATGGCGTGGTATAGTATGGTATGGTATGGTGTGGTATAGTATATGGTATATTATGGTGTGATATAGTATGGTATGGTGTGGTATAGTATGGTATGGTGTGGTATAGTATGGTATAGTATAGTATAGTATGGTATAGTATGGTGTGGTATAGTATGGTATGGTATAGTATGGTATAGTATGGTATGGTGTGGTATAGTATGGTGTGTTATAGTATGGTATAGTATGGTATGGTGTGGTATAGTATAGTATGGTGTGGTATAGTATGGTGTGGTGTGGTATAGTATGGTATGGTGTGGTATAGTGTGGTACAGTATGGTGTGGTATAGTATGGTATGGTATGGTATAGTGTGGTGTGGTATAGTATGGTATGGTATGGTGTGGTATAGGTATACCGTGTGGTATAGTATGGTATGGTGTGGTATAGTGTGGTGTGGTATAGTATGGTATAGTATGGTATGGTGTGGTATAGTATGGTGTGGTATAGTATGGTATAGTATGGTATGGTGTGGTATAGTATGGTATGGTATAGTATAGTATGGTGTGGTATAGTATGGTATAGTGTGGTATAGTATAGTATGGTATAGTATGGTGTGGTTTAGTATGGTATGGTATAGTATGGTATGGTGTGGTATAGTATGGTATGGTATGGTGTGGTATAGTATGGTATGGTATAGTATGGTATAGTGTGGTGTGGTATAGTATGGTATGGTATAGTATGGTATGGTGTGGTATAGTATGGTGTGTTATAGTATGTTATAGTATGGTATGGTGTGGTATAGTATGGTATGGTATAGTATGGTATGGTGTGGTATAGTATGGTATGGTATAGTATGGTATAGTGTGGTGTGGTATAGTATGGTATGGTATAGTATGGTATGGTGTGGTATAGTATGGTGTGTTATAGTATGGTATAGTATGGTATGGTGTGGTATAGTATGGTATGGTATAGTATAGTATGGTATAGTATGGCGTGGTATAGTATGCTATAGTATAGTATGGTGTGGTATAGTATGGTATGGTATAGTATGGTACAGTATAGTATGGTGTGGTATAGTATGGTGTGGTATAGTATGGTATGGTGTGGTGTGGTGTGGTATAGTATGGTATGGTATAGTATGGTGTGGTTTAGTATGGTATGGTATAGTATGGTATGGTGTGGTATAGTATGGTATGGTATAGTATGGTGTTGTATAGTATGGTATGGTATAGTATGGTATGGTGTGGTATAGTATGGTATGGTGTGGTGTGGTATAGTATGGTATGGTATAGTATGGTATAGTGTGGTGTGGTATAGTATGGTATGGTATAGTATGGTATGGTGTGGTATAGTATGGTGTGTTATAGTATGGTATAGTATGGTATGGTGTGGTATAGTATGGTATGGTATAGTATGGTATGGTGTGGTGTGGTATAGTATGGTATGGTATAGTATGGTATAGTGTGGTGTGGTATATTATGGTATGGTATAGTATGGTATGGTGTGGTATAGTATGGTGTGTTATAGTATGGTATAGTATGGTATGGTGTGGTATAGTATGGTATGGTATAGTATAGTATGGTATAGTATGGCGTGGTATAGTATGCTATAGTATAGTATGGTGTGGTATAGTATGGTATGGTATAGTATGGTATGGTATAGTATAGTATGGTGTGGTATAGTATGGTGTGGTGTGGTATAGTATGGTATGGTGTGGTATAGTATGGTATGGTGTGGTATAGTATGGTATGGTGTGGTATGGTATGGTGTGGTATAGTATGGTATGGTGTGGTATAGTATGGTGTGGTATAGTGTGGTATAGTGTGGTGTGGTATAGTATGGTATGGTTTGGTATAGTATGGCGTGGTATAGTATGGTATGGTGTGGTATAGTATAGTATGGTATGGTATAGTATCGTATGGTATGGTATAGTATGGTGGGGTATAGTATAGTATGGTGTGGTATAGTATGGTGTGGTGTGGTATAGTATGGTATGGTGTGGTATAGTATGGTATGGTGTGGTATGGTATGGTGTGGTATAGTATGGTATGGTGTGGTATAGTATAGTATGGTGTGTACAGTATAGTTTATGGTGTGGTGTGGTATAGTATGGTATGGTGTGGTATAGTATGGTATAGTATGGTATAGTATGGTGTGGTATGTGGTGTGGTATAGTATGTTATGGTGTGGTATAGTATGGTATAGTGTGGTGTGGTATAGTATGGTATGGTTTGGTATAGTATGGTATGGTATAGTATGGTATGGTGTGGTATAGTGTGGTATAGTATAGTATGGTATAGTATGGTGTGGTTTAGTATGGTATGGTATAGTATGGTATGGTGTGGTATAGTATGGTATGGTATAGTATGGTGTTGTATAATATGGTATGGTATAGTATGGTATGGTGTGGTATAGTATGGTATGGTGTGGTGTGGTATAGTATGGTATGGTATAGTATGGTATAGTGTGGTGTGGTATAGTATGGTATAGTATGGTATGGTGTGGTATAGTATGGTGTGTTATAGTATGGTATAGTATGGTATGGTGTGGTATAGTATGGTATGGTATAGTATGGTATGGTGTGGTGTGGTATAGTATGGTATGGTATAGTATGGTATAGTGTGGTGTGGTATATTATGGTATGGTATAGTATGGTATGGTGTGGTATAGTATGGTGTGTTATAGTATGGTATAGTATGGTATGGTGTGGTATAGTATGGTATGGTATAGTATAGTATGGTATAGTATGGCGTGGTATAGTATGCTATAGTATAGTATGGTGTGGTATAGTATGGTATGGTATAGTATAGTATGGTACAGTATAGTATGGTGTGGTATAGTATGGTGTGGAGTGGTATAGTATGGTATGGTGTGGTGTGGTATAGTATGGTATGGTATAGTATGGTGTGGTTTAGTATGGTATGGTATAGTATGGTATGGTGTGGTATAGTATGGTATGGTATAGTATGGTGTTGTATAGTATGGTATGGTATAGTATGGTATGGTGTGGTATAGTATGGTATGGTGTGGTGTGGTATAGTATGGTATGGTATAGTATGGTATAGTGTGGTGTGGTATAGTATGGTATGGTATAGTATGGTATGGTGTGGTATAGTATGGTGTGTTATAGTATGGTATAGTATGGTATGGTGGTATAGTATGGTATGGTATAGTATGGTATGGTGTGGTATAGTATGGTATGGTATAGTATGGTATAGTGTGGTATATTATGGTATGGTATAGTATGGTATGGTGTGGTATAGTATGGTGTGTTATAGTATGGTATAGTATGGTATGGTGTGGTATAGTATGGTATGGTATAGTATAGTATGGTATAGTATGGCGTGGTATAGTATGCTATAGTATAGTATGGTGTGGTATAGTATGGTATGGTATAGTATAGTATAGTATGGTACAGTATAGTATGGTGTGGTATAGTATGGTGTGGAGTGGTATAGTATGGTATGGTGTGGTATAGTATGGTATGGTATGGTATAGTATGGTATGGTATAGTATGGTGTGGTATAGTATGGTGTGGTATAGTATGGTGTGGTATAGAGTGGTGTGGTATAGTATGTTATGGTGTGGTATAGTGTGGTATAGTGTGGTGTGGTATAGTATGGTATGGTTTGGTATAGTATGGCGTGGTATAGTATGGTATGGTGTGGTATAGTATGGTATGGTGTGGTATAGTGTGGTGTGGTATAGTATGGCGTGGTATAGTATGGTATAGTGTGGTATAGTGTGGTGTGGTAATGTATGGTATAGTGTGGTATATTATGGTGTGATATAGTATGGTATGGTGTGGTATAGTATGGTATGGTGTGGTATAGTATGGTATAGTATAGTATGGTATAGTATGGTGTGGTATAGTATGGTATGGTATAGTATGGTATAGTATGGTGTGGTATAGTATGGTGTGTTATAGTATGGTATAGTATGGTATGATGTGGTATAGTATGGTATGGTATAGTATAGTATGGTGTGGTATAGTATAGTATGGTATGGTATAGTATGGTATAGTATGGCGTGGTATAGTATGCTATAGTATAGTATGGTGTGGTATAGTATAGTATGGTGTGGTATAGTATGGTATTGTATAGTATAGTATAGTAGTGGTGTGGTACAGTATAGTATGGTGTGGTACAGTATAGTATGGTGTGGTGTGGTGTGGTATAGTATGGTATGGTGTGGTATAGTATGGTATGGTATGGTATAGTATGGTGTGGTATAGAGTGGTGTGGTATAGTATGTTATGGTGTGGTATAGTGTGGTATAGTGTGGTGTGGTATAGTATGGTATGGTTTGGTATAGTATGGCGTGGTATAGTATGGTATGGTGTGGTATAGTATGGTATGGTGTGGTATAGTATGGTATAGTGTGGTGTGGTATAGTATGGCGTGGTATAGTATGGTATAGTATGGTATAGTGTGGTATAGTGTGGTGTGGTAATGTATGGTATAGTGTGGTATATTATGGTGTGATATAGTATGGTATGGTGTGGTATAGTATGGTATAGTGTGGTGTGGTGGTAGATAGACATTCACCAGGGGTGGGCTATATATATATATATATATATATATGGTATAGTGTGGTATAGTATGGTGTGGTATAGTATGGTGTGGTGGTAGATAGACATTCACCAGGGGTGGGCTATATATATATATATATATATGGTATGGTGTGGTATAGTGTGGCGTGGTATATAGTATGGTGTGGTGGTAGATAGACACTCACCAGGGATGGGCTATATATATATATATGGTATAGTGTGGTATAGTATGGTGTGGTATAGTATGGTATAGTGTGGTGTGGTATAGTATGGTGTGGTGGTAGATAGACATTCACCAGGGGTGGGCTATATATATATATATGGTATAGTGTGGTATAGTATGGTGTGGTATAGTATGGTATAGTGTGGTGTGGTATAGTATGGTGTGGTGGTAGATAGACATTCACCAGGGGTGGGCTATATATATATATATATATATGGTATAGTGTGGTATAGTGTGGTGTAGTGTGGTATAGTGTGGTATAGTATGGTATGGTGTGGTATAGTGTGGTATAGTGTGGTATAGTGTGGTATAGTGTGGTATGGTGTGGTATAGTGTGGTATAGTGTGGTATAGAGTGGTGTGGTATAGTATGGTATGGTGTGGTATAGTATGGTATAGTATGGTGGTAGATAGACATTCACCAGGGGTGGGCTAGAGCCTGGTCACAGGTGAATCTCTTCTCTGGATCCTTCTCCATCAGAGAGCTGATGAACTGTTTGGCTGTTTGTGGAACAGAGGAAGACACACAATATCACTATGTTCCATCCATTCAAGATAGCATTACAAACAAACAATTGGGTACACTCACACGCACACAAACACATACTGTACATTTGGGTCTTTCTATAAATAATGGGGCATTGGGATTTTTAAAAATGGTTTGAAACAACAAAAAATTTGAAACAAAAATAAAAAAGTTTATACAGTTCCACATGAGGAACAAAAGTGAATATATGCAAATCGCCATAACTCCACCTATACAACAACATACATCCTTTCAATCAGGGTTCATACGGACAAGTCAAATTCAAGGACTTTCATTGTAAAAGTGAAAGTCACCCAGTAAAATACAACTTGAGTAAAAATCTAAAAGTATTTGGTTTTTACAGTAAATGTACTTAAGTACAGTGGTGGAAAAAGTACTCAATTGCCGTACTTAAGTAAAAGTACAATGTAAAAGTAAATAGTATACATCGAATTCCTTATATTAAGCAAACGGACAGACAGAAGCACACTCCAACACTCAGACGTAATTTACAAACACAGCATTTGTGTTTAGTGAGTCTGCCAGATAAGAGGCAGTCAGGATGACAATGCGTTATATTGATAGGTGAGTGAAATGGACTATATTGCTGTCCTGCCTGAACTTTTGAAATGTAAACAGTACTTTTGAATGTCAGGGAAAATGTACACTACTAGTCAAACGTTTTAGAAAACCTACTCATTCAAGGGTTTTTCTTTATTTTTACTATTTTTTACATTGTACAATAATTGTGAAGTCATCATAACTATGAAATAACACATGGAATCATGTTTAACAAATCAAAATGTATTTTATATTTGAGATTCTTCAAAAAAGCCATCCTTTGCCTTGATGACAGCGTTGGACACTCTTGGCCTTCTCTCAACCAGCTTCACCTGGAATGCTTTTCCAACAGTCTTGAAGGAGTTCCCACATATGCTGAGCACTTGTTGGCCGCTTTTCCTTCACACTGCAGTCCAACTCATCCCAAACCATCTCAATTTGGTGGAGATCGGGATTGTGGAGGCCAGGTCATCTGATGCAGCACTCCATCACTCTCCTTCTTGCTAAATAGCCCTTACACAGCCTGGATGTGTGTTGGGCCATTGTCCTATTGAAAATCAAATGATAGTCCCACTAAGCCCAAACCAGATGAGATGGCTTATCGCTGCAGAATGCTGTGGTAGCCATGCTGGTTAAGTGAGCCTAAATCACAGACAGTGTCACCAGCAAATCACCCCCACACCATAACCCCTCCTCCTCCATGCTTTACAGTGGGAAACACACATGCGAAGACCATCCGTTCACCCACACCGCGTCTCACGGTGTTACAAGGCTGTTGGATCCAAAAATCTCACATTTCGACTCCAGACCAAAGGACAAATTTCCACCGGTCTAATGTCCATTGCTCGTGTTTCTTGGTCCAAGCAAGTATTTTCTTCTTAACGGTGTCCTTCAGTAGTTGTTTCTTTGCTGCAATTTGTCCATGAAGGCCTGATTCACACAGTCTAATCTGAACAGTTGATGTTGAGATGTGTCTGTTATTTCAACTCTGTGAAGCATATATTTGGGCTGTCCTCATGAGAGCCAGTTAAATCTAATGAACCTATCCTCTGCAGCAGAGGTAACTCTGGGTCTTCCTGTCCTGTGACGGTCCTCATGAGAGCCAGTTTCATCACAGCGCTTGATGGTTTTTGCGACTGCACTTAAAGAAACTTTCAAAGTTCTTGCCATTTTCC
Organism: Oncorhynchus keta; assembly: GCF_023373465.1. NCBI lineage: Eukaryota > Metazoa > Chordata > Actinopteri > Salmoniformes > Salmonidae > Oncorhynchus > Oncorhynchus keta. Next base: position 51,753,931 of record NC_068437.1, on the reverse strand, counting down.
GTGTTGACTGACCTTCATGTCTTAAAGTAATGATGGACTGTCGTTTCTCTTTACTTACTTGAGCTGTTCTTGCCATAATATGGACTTGATCTTTTACCAAATAGGGTTATCTTCTGTATACTACCGCTACCTTGTCACAACACAACTGATTGGCTAAAACTCATTATAAAGGAAATAACTTCCACAAATTAACTTTTAAGAAGGCACACCTGTTAATTGAAATACATTCCAGGTGACTACCTCATGAAGCTGGTTGAGGGAATGCCAAGAGTGTGCAAAGCTGTCATCAAGGCAAAGGGTGGCTATTTGAAGAATCTCAAATATAAAATATGTTTTGATTTGTTTAACACTTTTTTGATTGCTAGATGATTCCATATGTGTTATTTCATAGTTTTCATGTCTTCACTATTATTCTACAATGTAGAAAATAGTACAAATAAAGAAAAACCCTTGAATAAGTAAGTGTTCTAAAACTTTTGACTGGTACTGCATGGGAGTAAAAAGTACATATTTTCTAGTATAGTAAAGTTTAGATACAGTGACTTCAGAAAGTATTCAGACCCCTTAACTTTTTCCACATTTTGTTATGTTACAGCCTTATTCTGAAATTGATTAAATATTTTTTCCCCCCGCAGCAATCTGCACACAATACCCCATAATGACAAAGTGAAAAAAGTTTACAAATGTTTACAAATGTATATTTATCTCTATACACAGCCTGGTCTTATAGACTAGACGTAACATAGTATGTGGGCGGCAGGTAACCTAGTGGTTAGAGTGTTGGGCCTGTAAAAATCAGTTCTGCCCCTGAACAAGGCCATTAACCCACTGTTCCTAGGCCGTCATTGTAAATAAGAATTTGTTCTTAACTGACTTGCATAGTTAAATGAAGGTAAAAACATTGTAAAAATGTATAGTCAATATTAATACAGTACACTGATATGTTACGTATGGTTACATAAGACAGAAGGTTTTAACTTGGCAAGTAAGTTAAGAACAAATTCTTAATTTACAATGACGGACTACCCCGGCCAAACCTGGACGTATCGTACGCCGCCCTATGGGACTCCCAATTACAGCCGGATGTGATGCAGCCTGGATTTGAACCAGGGACTGCTCTTGCTCTGAGATACAGGGCCTTAGACCGCTGCGCCACTCGGGAGCCCAAGTGCTTTACTTAAGGCAAAAACAAAAGTAGGGTGGTTGGTCATAGTGGATAGGTGGGACTACAATGCGAACGTCTTGCAACCCAAAGGTTGCGTGTTCGAATCTCATGATGGACAACTTTAGCTAATTAGCAACTGCGTACTACTTTTTAGCTACTTTGCAACTACTTAGCATGTTAGCTAACCATTCCCCTAACCCTTTAACTCAACTATGTCATAAGGTGAATGCACCAATTTGTAAGTCGCTCTGGATAAGAGCGTCTGCTAAATGACTTAAATGTAAATGTAAATGTAACTAGTAACCCTAACCTTAGCCCTAACCTTAACCCCTAGCCTAGCTAATGTTAGCCACCTAGCTAACATTAGCGTTAGCCACCTAGCTAACATTAACATTAGCCACCTAGCTAACATATATAGAACCACCTAGAATTCGTAACATATCATTCAAATTTAAATTCATAACATATCATAAGAAATGGATGATGGACATCCACAAGTGAATAAATACCATATGAAAAGTAACATATCATACTAATTGAAGTGTCCCGGGTTTTCTTTTACTATGTTACGTCTGTTTCTAAGTCCAGGTTGCTATTTTTAAAAAAACTGTCCCAACAGCTGGATCCAGGATTCTTACAGGATTCAAGTTCAATGTCTAATTTAACTGATTAATGCTTAAAATATTATATAACGATAACTTACACTGCCCTTAATGCAAGGACAGAAAAGGTATGTTTTATGTCACAAGATTTTGGACAAATCATTCAAGACACCAACCATGATAAAGGGTTAAACAGGTTTTAAATCAACGTGTGAATTGTATTGAATATAGCTATGATCCCCCCCATTATATCTTAACGTAATGACATGGCAGATTATTATCAATGATTCGTCAGCAGCTGTAACAAAGTTGTCCTGTGTAGGAAATACTCACTGGTTCCCTAGTTTATAGAAGGACCCATATATACGACCAGGCGCACACACACACACACACACACACACACACACACACACACACACACACACACACACACACACACACACACACACACACACACACACACACACACACACACACACACACACACACACACACACACACACACACACACACACACACACCTGAGTCAGATATGTCATCCCAATATGGTGCATCAAACTCATAGTCGGCCTTGAGGATCTGCTCAAAGAGCTTGGAGTCATTTTCATCATAGAACGGAGGGTAGCCACACAACCTAGGGAACAGATAATTAATGGGAACAGATAATTAATTACACAACAATATGGATGCTTTATGTTAGTGCCATCGTCTAACTTAAAAGTAGAATACCAAGGGAAAGCCAACTCCTTATTTGGACAGAAAACTCAATCTATTTGATATTGCCTTATCTTGCCTTGTTATGTCTTTGGCACATCTTCTGATCACAACACTTGTTACACTGAGATTATCCAAATCAAAACAAATAATCGGAGCTATAGTATCACATTAGTGTTGCAAATATTTTCTAATGAACTACTGCAACAACTTTCTAATTGGTGAGACTATGAAACTATTCCACCTGATTACCTTAGCAGCCTTCACACCTAACGAGGAGTGGTTAACGAGGCTAGAGGGTTCTATTCAAACTTACAAGCGTTTCCCCTAAATTGGTTTAATTGGGCAGCTTAATCCAGGTGCATTTATCCTGGCAGTTTTGACTAAAAGCTTTCAGAACAGAATATCATATAGAGAATGTGTGGAAATGTGGAAATACCCTCTTATTTGACTGGTCTGTGACTCACAACAACAAAAAACTATTCCCGGTCAGAGGAGCTCACAGAGAGTTAAAATACACAGTAAACTTTATTGACAAACAGGGGTATTGACATATGGTTTTCACCCAAGCACTCCATGAACATACTAACTTATCTACCTCTGATCTTCACTGGAAGACAACACACATTGGCAATATGTCCTATTTCTAGGACATTTTCTCCCGAGTGACACAGCAGTATAAGGCGCTGCATCTCAGTGCAAGAGGCGTCACTGTAGTCCCTGGTTCAAATCCAGGCTGCATCACATCCGGCTGTGATTGGGAGATCTATAGGGAGTTGCACAATTGGCCCAGCATCATCCAGGTTTGGCCGGGGTAGGCCGTCATTGTAAATAATAATTTGTTCTAAACTGACTTGCCTAGTTAAATAGGGATGGAAGAGAATGCATAGGGCCTGGCTGGCAAGCGCAGGATCAGCTTGATGTTCTTAGCCATCAGAGGGTGCATGATCAGCTCATATACAGAGTGTGGGGACCAGCTGATTGGTTGTGACAAGGAGCTGTACACTGATTGATATCTCCTCACATGTGGAGAGCCAGGCTCAGCTGAGCCAAACATAAACAACACAAAAAAAACGTCCTGTAGCGCCCCCCGCAGGGGGGAATTCTCAATATACAGTATATAAGATTATCTAATCGTGTTACATGGCCACATTTTAAACAAAGTATATCTTATAGAGGCTAAATGAAGCCTTCATAAGCCCCATGTAAAAACTTAAATTCTACATTATAGGGTGTCCATCCACTCTGTCAGAGTGTGTGAAAACGAGCTTTCACTTCCTTGTTTTATAAAATACATTTTACCAAGACAAATATGATTATTCATGTTCTGAATATTTCATTGGGGTGTTTCGCTAACATTTCATTAACAGTATACCCAAAAAGGTTGGATTTCGTAACCTACATCCCATAATAAGCATTGAGCTCTGTTGTCCCGGACCTGCTGTTTTCGACTCTCCCTCTCTCCCGCACCTGCTGTCTCTAACTCTGAATGATCGGCTATGAAAAGCCAACTGACATTTACTCCTGAGGTGCTGACCTGTTGCACCCTCGACAACCACTGTGATTATTATTATCTGACCCAGCTGGTCATCTATGAACATTTGAACATCTTGGCCATGTTCTGTTATAATCTTCGCCTGGCACAGCCAGAAGAGGACTAGCCATCCCTCAGAGCCTGGTTCCTCTCTAGGTTTCTTCCTAGGTTCCTGCCTTTCTAGGGAGTTTTTCCTAGCCACTGTGCTTCTACACCTGCATTGCTTGCTGTTTGGTTGATTTAAGGCTGGGTTTCTTTGTAGCACTTTGTGACATCGGCTGATGAAAAAAGGGCTTTATAAATACATTTGATTAATTGACAGAGCAACGCAGCTTTCTTGCATCAACTTTGAGGATTTTACATGTTGTGCTGGTCATCTTCAAAGTTTTTTCCGCGGGTTGCAAAACGCTAACTTTTAAATTACATTTGTCACATGCGCCAAACACAACATCTAGACCTTACCGTAAAATGCTTACTTACAAGCCCTTAACCAACAATCCAGTTCAATAAATAGAGTTAAGAAAATACTTACTGAATAAACCAAAGTAAAAAATAAAATAAAAAGTAAAACAATAAAATAACGAGGTTATAAACAGGGGGTACCGGCACCGAGTCAATGTGGAGGTTATAAACAGGGGGTACCGGCACCGAGTCAATGTGGAGGTTATAAACAGGGGGTACCGGCACTGAGTCAATGTGGAGGTTATATACAGGGGGTACCGGCACCGAGTCAATGTGGAGGTTATAAACAGGGGGTACCGGCACCGAGTCAATGTGGAGGTTATAAACAGGGGGTACCGGCACCGAGTCAATGTGGAGGTTATATACAGGGTATTACGGTACCGAGTCAATGAGGAGGTTATAAACAGGGGGTGCCGGCACTGAGTCAATGTGGAGGTTATAAACAGGGGGTACCGGCACCGAGTCAATGAGGAGGTTATAAACAGGGGGTACCGGCACCGAGTCAATGTGGAGGTTATAAACAGGGGGTACCGGCACCGAGTCAATGTGGAGGTTATAAACAGGGGGTACCGGCACCGAGTCAATGTGGAGGTTATAAACAGGGGGTACCGGCACCGAGTCAATGTGGAGGTTATAAACAGGGGGTACCGGCACCGAGTCAATGTGGAGGTTATAAACAGGGGGTACCGGCACCGAGTCAATGAGGAGGTTATAAACAGGGGGTGCCGGCACCGAGTCAATGTGGAGGTTATAAACAGGGGGTACCGGCACCGAGTCAATGAGGAGGTTATAAACAGGGGGTACCGGCACCGAGTCAATGTGGAGGTTATATACAGTGGGTACCGGCACCGAGTCAATGTGGAGGTTATAAACAGGGGGTACCGGCACAGAGTCAATGTGGAGGTTATAAACAGGGGGTACCGGCACCGAGTCAATGTGGAGGTTATAAACAGGGGGTACCGGCACCGAGTCAATGTGGAGGCTATAAACAGGGGTACCGGCACCGAGTCAATGTGGAGGTTATAAACAGGGGGTACCGAGTCAATGTGGAGGTTATAAACAGGGGGTACCGGCACCGAGTCAATGTGGAGGTTATAAACAGGGGGTACCGGCACCGAGTCAATGTGGAGGTTATATACAGGGGGTACCGGCACCGAGTCAATGTGGAGGTTTTAAACAGGGGGTACCGGCACCGAGTCAATGTGGAGGTTATATACAGGGTATTACGGTACCGAGTCAATGAGGAGGTTATAAACAGGGGGTACCGGCACCGAGTCAATGTGGAGGCTATAAACAGGGGGTACCGGCACCGAGTCAATGTGGAGGTTATATACAGGGTATTACGGTACCGAGTCAATGTGGAGGCTATATACAGGATATTACGGTACTGAGTCAATGTGGAGGCTATATACAGGGTATTACGGTACCGAGTCAATGTGGAGGCTATATACAGGGGGTACCGGCACCGAGTCAATGTGGAGGTTATAAACAGGGGGTACCGGCACTGAGTCAATGTGGAGGTTATAAACAGGGGGTACCGGCACCGAGTCAATGTGGAGGTTATAAACAGGGGGTACCGGCACCGAGTCAATGTGGAGGCTATAAACAGGGGGTACCGGCACCGAGTCAATGTGGAGGTTATATACAGGGTATTACGGTACCGAGTCAATGTGGAGGTTATAAACAGGGGGTACCGGCACCAAGTCAATGTGGAGGTTATAAACAGGGGGTACCGGCACCGAGTCAATGTGGAGGTTATATACAGGGGGTACCGGCACCGAGTCAATGTGGAGGTTATAAACAGGGGGTACCGGCACCGAGTCAATGTGGAGGTTATATACAGGGTATTACGGTACCGAGTCAATGAGGAGGTTATAAACAGGGGGTACCGGCACCGAGTCAATGTGGAGGCTATAAACAGGGGGTACCAGCACCGAGTCAATGTGGAGGTTATATACAGGGTATTACGGTACCGAGTCAATGTGGAGGTTATATACAGGGTATTACGGTACCGAGTCAATGTGGAGGCTATATACAGGGTATTACGGTACCGAGTCAATGTGGAGGTTATATACAGGGTATTACGGTACCGAGTCAATGTGGAGGCTATATACAGGGTATTACGGTACCGAGTCAATGTGGAGGTTATATACAGGGTATTACGGTACCGAGTCAATGTGGAGGTTATATACAGGGTATTACGGTACCGAGTCAATGTGGAGGCTATATAGTCAAGAGGTTATATACAGGGTATTACCGAGTCAATGTGGAGGTTATATACAGGGTATTACGGTACCGAGTCAATGTGGAGGCTATATACAGGGTATTTACAGTCAATGTGGAGGCTATATCAATGTGGAGGTGTGGATATACAGGGTATTACGGTACCGAGTCAATGTGAGGTTATAAACAGGGGGTACCGGCACCGAGTCAATGTGGAGGTTATAAACAGGGGGTACCGGCACCGAGTCAATGTGGAGGTTATATACAGGGTATTACGGTAGCGAGTCAATGTGGAGGTTATAAACAGGGGGTACCGGCACCGAGTCAATGTGGAGGCTATAAACAGGGGGTACCGGCACCGAGTCAATGTGGAGGCTATAAACAGGGGGTACCGGCACCGAGTCAATGTGCGGGGGGGCAAGTTACAGCCTTATACTAAAATGGATTAAATAGTATTTTTTTCCCTCATCAATCTACACACAATATCCCACAATGACAAAACAAAAACAAGTTTTTAGAAAATGTTTCAAATGTATGAAGAAAAAAAACTGAAATATCACATTTACATAAGTATTCAGACCCTTTAATCAGTACTTTGTTGAATCACCTTTGGGCCACTCAAGGACATTCAGAGCCCTCCTGCGTTGTCTTGGCTGTGTTGCTTAGGGTCTTTGTCCTGTTGGACTGTGAACCTTCCGCCTCTGAGGTCCTGAGCACTCTGGAGAAGGTTTTCATCAAGGATCTCTCTGTACTTTGCTCCGTTCATCTTTCCCTATATCCTGACTCCCAGTCCTTGGCACTGAAAAACATCCCCACAGCATGATGCTGCCACCCCCGTACTTCACCGTAGGGGTGCCAGATTTCCTCCAGACGTGACGCTTGGCATTCAGGCCAAAGAGTTCAACCTTGGTTTCATCAGACCAGAGAATCTTGTTTCTCATGGTCTTAGAGTCTTTAGGTGCCTTTTGGTAAACTCCAAACGGGCTGTCATGTTCCTTTTACTGAGGATTGGCTTCCGTCTAGTCACTACCATAAAAGCCTGATTGGTGGAGTGCTGCAGAGATGGTTGTCATTCTGGAAGGTTCTCCACAGAGGAGCTTCGTGACCCTCGGGTTATTGGTCACCTCCCTGACCAAGACCCTTCTCCACCGATTGCTCAGTTTGGCCGGGCGGCCAGCTCTAGGAAGAGTCTTGGTGGTTCCAAACTTCTTTCATTTAATAATGAAGGAGGCCACTGTGTTCTTGGGGATCTTCAATGCTGCATACATTTTTTGGTACCCATCCCCAGATCTGTGCCTCAACACAATCCTGTGGTTTGGTTTTTGCTATGACATGCACTGTCAATTGTGGGACCTTATATAGACAGGTGTGTGCCTTTCCAAATCATGCCCAATCTTTTTCATTTATCACAGGTGGACTCCAATCAAGTTGTAGAAACATCTCAAGGATGATCAATGGAAACAGGATGCACCTGAGCTCAATTTAGAGTCTCATTGCAAAGGGTCTGAATACTTATGTAAATAAGGTATTTCTGTTATTTATTTATTTATTTATTTATTTTTAATTTGCAAAACTTTCTACTAATCTGTTTTCACTTTGTCATTATGGGGTATTGTGTGTATATTGGTGAGGATTATATTTTTAAAAAATCAATTTTAGAATAAGTCTGTAACGTAACATAATGTGGAAAGAGTCAAGGGGTCTGAATACTTTCCGAAGGAACTGTATAGACCAAATACTGACTTTTTGGTGATCTTTAGAAACTTCTTACAAGAATCAGCTTCAGATGAGGCAGATGAACCTGGCTTTAGATGAGGCAGATGAACCTGGCTTTAGATGAGGCAGATGAACCTGGCTTTAGATGAGGCAGATGAACCTGGCTTTAGATGAGGCAGATGAACCTGGCTTTAGATGAGGCAAATGAACCTGGCTTTAGATGAGGCAGATGAACCTGGCTTTAGATGAGGCAGATGAATCTGGCTTTAGATGAGGCAGATGAACCTGGCTTTAGGTGAGGCAGAGGAACCTGGCTTTAGATGAGGCAGATGAACCTGGCTTCAGATGAGGCAGATGAACCTGGCTTCAGATGAGGCAGATGAACCTGGCTTTAGATGAGGCAGATGAACCTGGCTTTAGATGAGGCAGATGAACCTGGCTTTAGATGAGGCAGATGAACCTGGCTTTAGATGAGGCAGAGGAACCTGGCTTTAGGTGAGGCAGATGAACCTGGCTTTAGGTGAGGCAGATGAACCTGGCTTTAGATGAGGCAGAGGAACCTGGCTTTAGATGAGGCAGAGGAACCTGGCTTTAGGTGAGGCAGATGAACCTGGCTTTAGATGAGGCAGAGGAACCTGGCTTTAGATGAGGCAGAGGAACCTGGCTTTAGATGAGGCAGAGGAACCTGGCTTTAGATGAGGCAGAGGAACCTGGCTTTAGATGAGGCAGATGAACCTGGCTTTAGGTGAGGCAGAGGAACCTGGCTTTAGATGAGGCAGAGGAACCTGGCTTTAGATGAGGCAGAGGAACCTGGCTTTAGGTGAGGCAGATGAACCTGGCTTTAGATGAAGCAGATGAACCTGGCTTTAGATGAGGCAGAGGAACCTGGCTTTAGGTGAGGCAGATGAACCTGGCTTTAGGTGAGGCAGATGAACCTGGCTTTACGTGAGGCAGATGAACCTGGCTTTACGTGAGGCAGATGAACCTGGCTTTACGTGAGGCAGATGAACCTGGCTTTACATGAGGCAGATGAACCTGGCTTTACGTGAGGCAGATGAACCTGGCTTTACGTGAGGCAGATGAACCTGGCTTTACGTGAGGCAGATGAACCTGGCTTTAGGTGAGGCAGATTAACCTGTATCCATATTACTTTCATATCATCTGACATGAGATCCTCTCTCAGCCTAACAGGAATATGACTCTGGACATACTGTACATGGCAACACCTCCTATTTGCATTTCTGTCTTCCCTATATATTCTATAACCATGTATAGCTCCTACTGCATCATCAAAGGAATTATCTAAGTGTGTTTCAGAGATGGCAAAAATATGAACGTTTTCTGATGTTAATAAGTTGTCAATTTACATTAACCTTGTTTTATGTCCTGCTGATTTAAAAATAAAGATGATCAGTTCAAGTGAGCCTGTCAGGTAACCAGTAGCCTTAATTCTTGTACAGAATCCAGCCTAGCTGAAGCGATGCTGGGCAATATTCCTGATTTATTTTTTAAACCATTTTGTTTCCCTGCTGACCTACATTGATTTAGTCCCCCTAATTTTGGCCAAGAGGTAAAAAACTTCAATAACTTTCAAACAGATGATGAGATACATGCGGTTTAGACGATTGGAGGATTATCAACCCAATTAACATATTATTTGTCCCAATGACCCATCAAAATATACAGGGGGGTTTTATTGGACACCTTACACATTACAGTATAAGATACTTACAGAATGTAAGCGATGACTCCGATAGACCAGCAGTCCACTGCTTTGCTGTAGGGCTTCTGAGCCAGAACCTCTGGGGCTGTGAAGAACATCAAAAGGTAGAGATTGATATAGAACATTGTGTGGGTGATGTTTCCTGAGGTTAAATTAGGTCAAATAAGTTTAGGTTAGCCAGAGTTAAAGAGATACGAGTAGATGAGGTCAATGTTTGGGTTACTACTACTACTGCAGACTGCCATACGTCACAGCTGTTCGTCTTCCTGTCTGTCTAACGACGCAGATTTTGTGTCCACATGTTGTACCCTTCTGCTCTAAGTAGTGTGCACTTGTTCACTACAATTCATTGATTTAAGAGGGAAGGGCAGTTGTAAGAAATATTGTGGAAACTCTCTCTAGCCCATGGAATGTCTTACACCAATCCCAAGCTCCTAAATGCGTGGGGAGGAGTTCAACAGGACTACACTGGGGGGAATTGGGACACAACCAGACAGGCACATAACTTGCAGGGTGGACAGAGGGGTCATAACCCTCCCTATAATATACCAGGATGAATTTGATGGATAGTAAATTATTTTCCCACCATAGCTACTGACTTTCTGTGGCTTTAGACTAAGCAGTACTACTCACCATAGCTACTGACTTTCTGTGGCTTTAGACTAAGCAGTACTACTCACCATAGCTACTGACTTTCTGTGGCTTTAGACTAAGCAGTACTACTCACCATAGCTACTGACTTTCTGTGGCTTTAGACTAAGCAGTACTACTCAATTCCTTATTTTATGATTTGACTTTCCCCCCGCTGCCAATTATGCTTTTGGTTTAGCCCGGGTATTCAGAGGTCGTGGTTTGTGAATGGAAAAAAGCTGTGCAAGGCTTGTAAAGAGAACGGAGCAAGAGCTTCCCTCCCTCCCCTCCCCTCCCCTCCCTCCCTCCCTCCCTCCCTCCCTCTCTAACAAACCCTTCATTCTGTGAGCTAACTTGTAATAAATAAATAAGTAGTCACATTTAACATGGTAAATTCATAAGTACAAATAAGAATAATTTAATTGCGAAGTGACTAGATATGCATCTCATGTGTGAATGCCATTTCTCAAAATTAGTGATAATTGGTAACTATATTATATTGGGCTCAATTTTGTCAGTTCAAAGATAACTTTGCTAGTATTATAAACTTTGAAACAACTAGTTTCTCATAGGCTACAGAATTATAGAAGGGCTGTTTCTCTGAATCTCAGGCAGTACTTGTATTTATTATGGATCCCCATTAGCTGCTTCCAAGGCAGCAGCTACTCTTTCTGGGGTTCGGCAAAATGAAGGCAGTTGTACAATTTAAAAAACATTACAATACATTCATAACAGATTTCACAACCGAACCAATTGCAATTTTCTTAAGTCCCTCTTTGTGGCACCTGACCACATGACTGAACAGTAGTCCAGGTGCGACAAAACTAGAGTCTGTTGGATCTGCCTTGTTGATAGTGTTGTTAAGAAGGTAGAGCAGCGCTTTATTCTGGACAGACTTCTCCCCATCTTAGCTAGTGTTGTATCATTAGGTTTTGACCATGAGAGTTTACAATCCAGGGTTACTCCAAGCAGTTTAGTCAGCTCAACTTCCTCAATTTCCACATGATTTATTACAAGATGTAGTTGAGGTTTAGGGCTTAGTGAATGATTTGTCCCAAATACAAGGCTCCCGAGCGGTGCAGCGGTCTAAGGCACTGCATCTCAGTGCTAGAGGCATCACTACAGACCCTGGTTTGATTCCAGGCTGTATCACAACCGGACGTAATTGGGAGTCCCATAGGGTGGCGCACAACTGGCCCAGCGTCGTCCGGGTTTGGCCGGGGTAGGCCGTCATTGTCAATAAGAATCTGTTCTTAACTGACTTGCCTAGGAAAATAAAGGTGAAAAAAATAAATAAAATGTGCCATTGCACAGAAGTAAGCTGGTTCATGTCTCATTTATTAATTTTGATTTCAATATGGAAGGAAAACCACGTACTGGTGTTTGGTAAGATGAGTAAATTGGTATTGTTACACCATATTCTTGTGTAACAACAGCAGTTAATTCAATTGTGGAAGGTGAAGGGAGGGGGGGAGCATAGGATGTTCTCCCATGATGAAAGGGGGCCATGGCTGAAACCGGTTTGGGAAGCACTGCTTTAGATCATTATTAACTCAAATACAGATGGCTTCAGCCTATTTATTTATAGCCACTATGTTGTAGTCATAGCAGATAATATTCTAATCTTTGGTGACTTTAATATTCACATGGAAAAGTCCACAGACCCACTCCAAAAGGCTTTCGGAGCCATCATCGACTCAGTGGGTTTTGTCCAACATTTTGTCCCACTCACTGTCACAGTCATACGCTGGACCTAGTTTTGTCCCATGGAATAAATGTTGTCGATCTTAATGTTTTTCCTCATAATCCTGGACTATCGGACCACCATTTTATTACGTTTGCAATTGCAACAAATAATCTGCTCAGACCCCAACCAAGGACCATCAAAAGTCGTGCTATAAATTCACAGACAACACAAAGATTCCTTGATGCCCTTCCAGACTCCCTCTGCCTACCCAAGGACGCCAGAGGACAAAAATCAGTTAACCACCTAACTGAGGATCTCGATTTAACCTTGCGCAATACCCTAGATGCAGTTGCACCCTAAAAACTAAAAACATTTCTCATAAGAAACTAGCTCCCTGGTACACAGAAAATACCCAAGCTCTGAAGCAGGCTTCAGAAAATTGGAACGGAAATGGCGCCACACCAAACTGGAAGTCTTCCGACTAGCTTGGAAAGACAGTACCGTGCAGTACCGAAGAGCCCTTACTGCTGGCTGCTCGATCATCCTATTTTTCTAACTTAATTGAGGAAAATAAGAACAATCCGAAATTCCTTTTTGATACTGTCGCAAAGCTAACTAAAAAGCAGCATTCCCCAAGAGAGGATGACTTTCACTTTAGCAGTGATAAATTCATGAACTTCTTTGAGGAAAAGATTATGATTATTAGAAAGCAAATTACGGACTCCTCTTTAAACCTGCGTATTCCTCCAAACCTCAGTTGTCCTGAGTCTGCACAACTCTGCCAGGACCTAGGATCAAGAGAGACGCTCAAGTGTTTTAGTACTATATCTCTTGACACAATGATGAAAATAATCATGGCCTCTAAACCTTCAAGCTGCATACTGGACCCTATTCCAACTAAACTACTGAAAGAGCTGCTTCCTGTGCTTGGCCCTCCTATGTTGAACATAATAAACGGCTCTCTATCCACTGGATGTGTACCAAACTCACTAAAAGTGGCAGTAATAAAGCCTCTCTTGAAAAAGCCAAACCTTGACCCAGAAAATATAAAAAACTATCGGCCTATATTGAATCTTCCATTCCTCTCAAAAATTTTAGAAAAGGCTGTTGCGCAGCAACTCACTGCCTTCCTGAAGACAAACAATGTATACGAAATGCTTGAGTCTGGTTTTAGACCCCATCATAGCACTGAGACGGCACTTGTGAAGGTGGTAAATTACATTTTAATGGCATCGGACCGAGGCTCTGCATCTGTCCTCGTGCTCCTAGACCTTAGTGCTGCTTTTGATACCATCGATCACCACATTCTTTTGGAGAGATTGGAAACACAAATTGGTCTACACGGACATGTTCTGGCCTGGTTTAGATCTTATCTGTCGGAAAGATATCAGTTTGTCTCTGTGAATGGTTTGTCCTCTGACAAAACAACTGTACATTTCGGTGTTCCTCAAGGTTCTGTTTTAGGACCACTATTGTTTTCACTATACATTTTACCTCTTGGGGATGTTATTCGAAAACATAATGTTAACTTTCACTGCTATGCGGATGACACACAGCTGTACATTTCAATGAAACATGGTGAAGCCCCAAAATTGCCCTCGCTAGAAGCATGTGTTTCAGACATAAGGAAGTGGATGACTGCAAACTTTCTACTATTAAACTCGGACAAAACAGAGATGCTTGTTCTAGGTCCCAAGAAACAAAGAGATCTTCTGTTGAATCTGACAATTCATCTTAATGGTTGTACAGTCGTCTCAAATAAAACTGTGAAGGACCTCGGCGTTACTCTGGACCCTGATCTCTCTTTTGAAGAAAATATCAAGACCATTTCGAGGACAGCTTTTTTCCATCTACGTAATATTGCAAATATCAGAAACTTTCTGTCCAAAAATTATGCAGAAAAATTAATCCATGCTTTTGTCACTTCTAGGTTAGACTACTGCAATGCTCTACTTTCCGGCTACCCGGACAAAGCACTAAATAAACTTCAGTTAGTGCTAAATACGGTTGCTAGAATCCTGACTAGAACCAAAAAATTGAACATATTACTCCAGTGCTAGCCTCTCTACACTGGCTTCCTGTCAGAGCAAGGGCTGATTTCAATGTTTTACTGCTAACCTACAAAGCATTACATGGGCTTGCTCCTACCTATCTCTCTGATTTGGTCCTGCCGTACATACCTACACATACACAAGACACAAGACGCAGGCCTCCTAATTGTCCCTAGAATTTCTAAGCAAACAGCTGGAGGCAGGGCTTTCTCCTATAGAGCTCCATTTTTATGGAACGGTCTGCCTACCCATGTCAGAGACGCAAACTCGGTCTCAACCTTTAAGTCTTTACTGAAGACTCATCTCTTCAGTGGGTCATATGATTGAGTGTAGTCTGGCCCAGGAGTGAGAAGGTGAACGGAAGGCTCTGGAGCAACGAACCGCCCTTGCTGTCTCTGCCTGGCCAGTTCCCCTCTTTCCACTGGGATTCTCTGCCTCTAACTGTATTACAGGGGCTGAGTCACTGGCTTACTGGGGCTCTCTCATGCCGTCCCTGCAGGGGATGCGTCACCTGAGTGGGTTGATTCACTGTTGTGGTCATCCTGTCTGGGTTGGCGCCCCCCAAGGTTGTGCCGTGGCGGAGATCTTTGTGGGCTATACTCAGCCTTGTCTCAGGATAGTAAGTTGGTGGTTGAAGATATCCCTCTAGTGGTGTGGGGGCTGTGCTTTGGCAAAGTGGGTGGGGTTATATCCTTCCTGTTTGGCCCTGTCCGGGGTGTCCTCGGATGGGGCCACAGTGTCTCCTGACCCCTCCTGTCTCAGCCTCCAGTATTTATGCTGCAGTAGTTTGTGTCGGGGGCTAGGGTCAGTTTGTTATATCTGGAGTACTTCTCCTGTCCTATTCGGTGTCCTGTGTGAATCTAAGTGTGCGTTCTCTAATTCTCTCCTTCTTTCTTTCTCTCTCTCGGAGGACCTGAGCCCTAGGACCATGCCCCAGGACTACCTGACATGATGGCTCCTTGCTGTCCCCAGTCCACCTGGCCATGCTGCTGCTCCAGTTTCAACTGACCTGAGTCCTAGGACCATGCCCCAGGACTACCTGACATGATGACTCCTTGCTGTCCCCAGTCCACCTGGCCATGCTGCTGCTCAGTTTCAACTGTTCTGCCTTACTATTATTTGACCATGCTGGTCATTTATGAACATTTGAACATCTTGGCCATGTTCTGTTATAATCTCCACCGGCACAGCCAGAAGAGGACTGGCCACCCCATATATGCTCTCTCTAATTCTCTCTTTCTTTCTCTCTCTCGGAGGACCTGAGCCCAAGGACCGTGTCCCAGGACGACCTGACATGATGACTCCTTGCTGTCCCCAGTCCACCTGACTGTGCTGCTGCTCCAGTTTCAACTGTTCTGCCTTGTTATTATTCGACCATGCTGGTCATTTATGAACATTTGAACATCTTGGCCATGTTCTGTTATAATCTCCACCCGGCACAGCCAGAAGAGGACTGGCCACCCCATATGCTCTCTCTAATTCTCTCTTTCTTTCTCTCTCTGAGGACCTTAGCCCAAGGACCGTGCCCCAGGACGACCTGACATGATGACTCCTTGCTGTCCCCAGTCCACCTGACTGTGCTGCTGCTCCAGTTTCAACTGTTCTGCCTTGTTATTATTCGACCATGCTGGTCATTT